>NC_029777.3:91294326-91296431 GCF_000817695.3 Arachis duranensis
TGGTAAACAAGTGTAGGGTTGCTGAGGAGTGTGTGAAGAGGGCAACCGCTGAGAAAGGGAGTCAAAAGGGATCATCCCACAGAACCGAGGGAAGAGCTTTGCACCTAGAGTTCCGTCTTTCAAGAGAGGAAGCTCTTTTAGGAGGCACAACAACAACAACAACTCCCAAGGGAAGAGGTTTGGGAAGCAGCCTCAGAATGATCAAACTTGTACTAGATGTGGGAGTCACCATCCGGGAGCACCATGCAAGGCCGGATGGGGTTTGTGCTACACTTGTGGAAAGGCGGGGCATAAGGCTGTAAATTGTCCTGAGAAGCAGAAACAAGGTGCTGGAAAAGCACAACAGACTGGTCGGGTGTTCACCACTTCAGCTGTAGGAGCTGAGGGATCTGAGACCCTTATTCGAGGTAACTGTGAAATGGCTGGTCAAACTTTGAATGCTTTATTTGATTCAGGAGCATCACATTCATTCATTGCATTTGAGAAAGCCCATGAGTTAGGATTGAAGATTGTAACCTTAGGTTATGATCTAAGAGTGTACAATGCTACCCATGAAGCCATGGTAATTAGGCTAGGATGCCCGGAAGTTTCCTTTAGGTTCAAGCAGCGTGATTTTGTTCATAATTTAATCTGCTTGCCGATGATCGGTCTTGATCTTATCTTGGGATTGGACTGGTTATCTAAGAACCATGTTCTGCTAGATTGTTCTACAAAGTCGGTGTACTTTATGCCGGAAGATACTGAAGGGCCAGTCGTGGTAAATAATTATTACTTGAATTCGATGATGGTGAACTGTTCCGGAACCGAATGTCAGGGTATCATGTTGTTAACCGCGGGTGTTTCGGGTGACGATCAAAGGTTGGAGCAGATTCCGGTTGTGTGTGAGTTTCCGAAAGTGTTTCCCGATGATATTGATGAGTTTCCACCTAACCAAGAGGTTGAGTTTGCAATTGAATTGGTGCCTGGGGCGGGACCAATCTCAAGTGCTCCTTATAGGATGTCACCGTTAGAGATGAACGAGCTAAAGTCTCAGTTAGAGGATTTGTTGGGAAAGAATTTTATACGACCAAGTGTCTCTCCGTGGGGTGCTCCAGTGTTACTGGTGAAGAAGAAGGATGGGAGCATGCGGCTTTGTGTGGATTACAGGCATCTGAACAAGGTTACAATAAAGAATAAGTACCCATTCCGAGAATTGATGATCTCATGGATCAGTTACAAGGAGCTGGAGTTTTCTCCAAGATCGATTTGCGATCCGGTTATCACCAGATAAGGGTGAGGGGTGAGGATATCCCTAAGACCGCTTTCAGGACTCGTTATGGTCATTACTAGTACACTGTAATGTCTTTTGGGTTGACGAATGCTCCTGCAGTGTTTATGGATTACATGAATAGAGTTTTCCGTCCGTTTTTGGATAAATTCGTTGTTGTCTTCATTGATGACATACTGATTTATTCCAAGACTGAAGAAGAGCATGCGGAACACTTGAGGACCGTGTTGCAGATTCTAAAGGAGAAGAAACTTTATGCAAAACTGTCTAAGTGCGAGTTTTGGAAGAGTGAGGTGAAGTTTTTGGGCCACGTGGTGAGTAAAAAGGAAATAGCCGTAGATCCAACTAATGTGGAGGCTGTGATGGATTGGAAGCAACCAACCACCGTAACAGAGATAAGGAGTTTTATGGGTTTAGCTGGCTATTACCGAAGGTTTATCAAAGACTTTTCACAGATAGCTTTGCCAATGACAAAGTTAACCCACAAAGACACTCCATTTGTTTGGACTCCTGAGTGCGAGGAGAGCTTTCAGACATTGAAGAAAAAGTTGACCACTGCACCTGTGTTAGTGTTACCCGAGCCGAATGAGCCATTTGAGGTGTATTGTGATGCCTCATTGAAGGGTCTAGGGTGCGTGCTGATGCAGCATCGTAATGTGGTGGCGTATACCTCACGTCAGTTGAGACCTCACGAAGTTAATTACCTTAAGCACGATTTGGAGCTCGCTGCGGTTGTGTTTACGCTAAAGGAGTGGAGGCATTACCTCTATGGGGTTAAGTTCCAAGTTTTCTCTGATCATAAGAGCTTGAAGTACCTCTTTGATCAGAAAGAACTTAA
>NC_029777.3:91296437-91297474 GCF_000817695.3 Arachis duranensis
ACCGAAACTTTGTGTTTGAGCCGATTAGAAATCTCAAGTGACTTTAAGTCCGAACTCCTAAAGGCTCATCAGAATGATGAAGCTTTATGGAAGGTGTTACTGGCCATTGAGCAAGGAAAACGGTGGAGAGTGTCGGAAGAAAAAGATGGGTTATGGAGATTCAAGGGTAGGATCATTGTGCCGGATGTTGGCACTTTGAGACAAGATATTTTAAAGGAGGCACACAAAAGTGGATTCTCCATTCACACGGGAAGTACTAAGATGTGCCATGATTTAAAGGCAATGTTCTGGTGGCCGGGTATGAAGAATGATGTGGCGGAATATGTTTCAAAGTGCTTAACTTGTCAAAAGGTAAAGACTGAACATCAAAGACCTTCCGGGATGTTGCAACCTTTAGAGATTCCACAATGGAAGTGGGAAAGTATTGCAATGGACTTTGTGTCTGGATTGCCAAGGACTAGGGCTGGTTTTGATGCTATTTGGGTGATTGTGGATCGACTGACGAAGTCAGCTCACTTTTTACCCATTCGGATGACCTACACCCTTGAGGAGCTAGCACGGTTATACATAAAGGAGATTGTGAGACTTCACGGTGTACCTGCTACTATAATCTCTGATAGAGATCCTCGTTTCACTTCAAGGTTTTGGGGAGCATTTCAGAAAGCTTTTGGAACCTGATTAAGCTTGAGCACGGCTTACCATCCTCAAACAGATGGTCAATCTGAGAGGACGATCCAAACACTAGAGGATATGTTGAGAGCTTGTGTGTTGGACCAACCGGTGAGTTGGGATCGGTATATGCCATTGGTGGAGTTTGCATTCAATAATAGTTTTCATGCGAGCATTGGAATGGCTCCGTATGAGGCCTTGTATGGGAGGAAATGTCAATCTCCGCTATGTTGGTATGAAGCTGGAGAGAAAAGCTTGTTAGGGCCGGAGATGATAGCTGAGACTACTGAACAAGTCAAGAAAATTCGTGATAGGATGCTTACGGCGCAGAGTCGTCAAAAGAGTTACGCCGATCAGAGGCGAAAGCC
>NC_029777.3:91297781-91298583 GCF_000817695.3 Arachis duranensis
ACTTCCAGTGACTCCAGTCAGAATTGATGATACTAGTATCAAACGGTTGCGTGGAAAGAAGGTTTCATTAGTCAAAGTGGCATGGAGTCGAGGCGATGTTGAGGAACACACTTGGGAACTTGAGTCGGAGATGCGAACGGATTATCCGCACTTATTCTCAGGTAATTACATTTGAATTTTGTGGGCGAAATTCTCAATTAGGTAGGTAGAATGTAAAATCCGGTTAACTAATGGCTAATTAACCCATAAATGAGAATTTATTCTAGAAAGCCCAAAATGTGATTTTTAAGGCTAAATGTGATAGAGGAGGTTGAGACAAGAATTTCGGTACCAATTTTATAGAAATCGGACCAAGATTGGACCGAACGGGCCAAACCGAGCGAACTGGATCCAAAGTGGGCCCTTGGCCCAACATAATTTAACCAAAACCCTAGTTTTCAGCACTCTCTCTCCTCATTTGTTACACACACAAGCTGAAATTAGAGAGAAAGGGAGGAAGAACACTCTCTCAAGTTCTCTCCCTTGGTTGATCTTCAAACCACCATAACTTTTGATCTAGAGCTCCGATTGCCGCTCCGTTTGCGGCCACGCGTTCACCGCGGAGAGCTCTACAAAACCCATACAACCAATCTTGAGGTAAGCCACGTGTTGCTGTTCGAATCTCAGCCCTTAATTTCGAGTTTCATGGGTGAAATGTTGAGATTTTGGGTTCTTTGATGTTATAGGACCCAACTCTCTTGAAGGAGAAGGTTAATCTTGTCTCCTTGGACCTTGGGTGTGGTAAGATTCTCAACTCTAGTGT
>NC_029777.3:91300854-91313661 GCF_000817695.3 Arachis duranensis
TTTTGGTTTATATGTTTTGCTTAGATACTTTTATCTCCATTAAATAATACAAACTGTGATGACTCCTCTTATGGGAGAATTTTGGAGAATAGGTTTTATGTTGGTGTCCCTTTGGGTTTCTTTGGAGTTTTCCTTATTTTTATCATATGTATATATTGTTATACTCGGACCGGTTATCTTCGCAGCCGGATCTTGAGTCTTGATATTCCTGTTTTTGACACTCCTTTGTATTTATAATCACGCGTTGGTTATCCTTGTTAGTTACGTTATCGATCGGAGTGTTGCGCTTTCGAGTTGCGATTTTTGTTTACCCCTTTTTCTACAAAGGCTCCTAGTTATAATCAATTATTCATACTACTATACATACTAATTTTTATTTTAGAGGTCGTAATACCTTGCCATCTCTAAATTATGACTTAAGCATAAGACTCTGTATGGTAGGGTGTTACAGTCATCACCAAGAATATGTTTTAACATAACCAAACAACATTGAATTTTTAAGATTAACTAGTATTTTTATTTATAATAATATTACATGAATATAAATTTTTTAAAATTATAGTTCACTTTGTTTTGATAGTATAAATTATATATGTCATAAAAAATTTATAAAATTAAATTATTTTTACAACAAAATTCATGTAGATTGATAAAAGTCTCTGACTAAGAAGATTAAGGTATCTGTAGATAAAAAATCAAATAATAAGATTTTTAGTTAATATTTTAATATAAAAGGTATAATTTTTTATTAATAATTAATTTTAATATTTATTATCTAAAATTTAAAATAATTTAACGTGTATAATTTTACATTTAATTAGGTATTAAGTCTGTTGCACAAACAGAAATAATTAATTTTTATACTTGTTATTTAAAAATAATATTTTTTCTCTCTCTATATTTAAAAATATTAGATATTAGCATAAAACAATTATACTGATAGTTATAAAATTAACTCAAAGTTAATTTTTTAAAACAATTGAATCTTGGTTCTAACTTTTAATTATAAAATTAGTATTCTCTCCAAATTATATGTAATAAATATTTGAAAGAAGAAAAATAAAAATATAGATTAGAAAAATAAGCGGTAAAAATTTAAAACTAAATTAAAAACTAGAAAACTATGTAAATAATAATAATAATAATTTTATTTGATTTATATTATTTTGTTAATTTTGTTTTTTTTGTAGAATAGAAAGATAGAAAAAATAGAGCATGAGAGAAAAGAGAGAGAAATATAAAGATGAAGAATGAGAGTGAGAGTGAAAATTTATTAATTTTAGAAGAAAAAAATTTATTTTAATTGTAAAAAAATATCAGATGACATATTTTGATTTGTTAAGTTACTAATATAAAGTATAAATTATATATAGAGTAAAAATAGTGGAGAGAAATAGAAAAATGGAAAGAGGTAGATGAGAGAATTTAGGAAGAGAGTTTATTAATTTAAAAAAAAAAACATTTTCTCTCATTTTTAATAAGAGTGTCATGTGACACATTTGATTATTAAATTAGATAGTAATATATGATACATAATATAGGTATATTTCAATTTCAATTTTAATATTTCAATTTTAATATTTCAATTTTAATTTTAATACAATTAAAGAATGTCATGTTGCACATTTTGATTGTCAAATTAGTAATTAGTTATTGATATTGATAATGATATATAAAATAGATAGAGTGGTTGAAGGAATGAGAGAAATAGAGAAAGGAATAGGGAGGAAGGGAGAACTCTTTAATTTTGGAGGAAAAGATTTGATTTCAATTGTAATGAGGAAGTAACATGTGGCACATTTTAATTGTAAAATTAGTAAGGAGGAGGGAAGAATTCTTTAATTTTGGAGGGAAAGATTTGATTTCAATTACAATAAAAGAATGACATGTAGCATATTTTGGTTTTAAAATTAGTAAGGAGGAGTGAATAATTCTTTAATTTTAGAGGAAAATATTTAATTTCAATTACAATGAGAGAATGATATGTGATACATTTTGGTTGTAAAATTAATAAAGAGGAGAGGAAAATTTTTTAATTTTAGAGGAAAAGATTTGATTTCAATTGCAATAAGAAAGTGACATGTGACACATTTTTATTGTAAAATTAGAGATATATAATAGAATATATAATAGATTCTGCATACTAGTAGGTGAAGTATTAAATATCATAGATATCTATATATATCTATAGATATCTATAGATATCTACGAGTATCTACCTTCTCGGAGAGAATATTAAAAGAGAACTTGGGATAAATATAAAAAAGAGATGACGGACATTTTTTTAAATAGGAATAAGAAACATGAAAGGAATACCTGTCACGTCTCCACAAGTACCTATTATCATGTTTATAACTGATAATGGAAATCGAATACGAGCCAATTTGAGAAAGAACATGTAGACTTCGTTCATATTAATTAAACCTTAAAAATAATCAACTCTAGTCAAATTTAAAAAACATAAACATTGGGTTTAAGTTGATCTTACTTGTTTATATGTATATCTTATATTAATGTTTTGAGTAATTGTTATAATAAATACTATATTATTAAATATTATAATTATTGTAGTTAATTTATGTATAAATTATGCAATCTTTATAACATATGATCTATTATAAATTTTTTTCTTTTTCGTATAAGTACATTAAGATGTTATTAATATCATTTTACATATCAAATAAGTAATTTAAGCCATTATATAAAACAATAAACATAAAAGCATAATGTGCTAATACCTTTTTACTTGTAATATTACAAAATATATATAAATAATATAAACTGATATTTTTAATAAAAATTAATAATTAAATTAATTACATAAATAAAAATTATGAATATTTTTTCAGCAACAATTGACCCAAAAATACTCAACAGCAGACAACCCATTAATTGTACTTTGTAAAACAATCGAAATAAATCATACGAACAACTCTAAAAAGCAAGATCTTACCAAACAAATTCTCGACCCAACAAACATAATGTAGTGTTTTTCTGAATTGAGTTTTAATGGACTCCATGTATTGATCCAAAACAAAGCATGGTATTCACTCTTAATACCAAAATAAATAAATAAATAAATAAATTACCAGCCAAATTGAAAATTGTTTTCTCAATATTCTTCATATAATAATAATAATAATAATAATAATAATAAAGAGAATTAAAATCACGTTGTTACGGGAGAAATAATTAACTAGAATTAATTAAGAAAGCATATGTTCAATTAGTTGATCGGCGTCTATCTTTGCCTACACCCTACACATTAAAAAAAATCAATATAATTTCCCCTTCTTCAAAATCAATCTCTCTCTCTCTCTAACAGGTGGTTGAAAATCTGGGAGAGAGAAGTTACCATCGCTTTTGCGGTCACAGTCACAGTTAATGCAATCTCTACCTATTTATTATTGAAAAATTTTTAAGTGTGCCGTCATACTATATTAATATGACGGTACACTTGAAAATCTTTCTTTACTATTATTTAACGAGTTAACAGAACCGTAATTTTTAATTTGGATTCTGTTACACTAACAGATCTTACATAAAAGAAATGCATAGAAATTTTATGTTCTATTATATAATTTTATAATATTTTTATTTTTAATTTAAATTATTTGAATCGACATACTTTTAAAAGGTGTTATTTAATTTTTTAAATTATTAAATCAAATCAATTATTTTTTGTAAGTTATAATTTACTTTTTTATTTTCATATTTAATTGTTAATAATAATTTTTTTATTTATGAATAGATTATTTTTCATTTTAATATTGTTCTGTTGCTCAAGCAGCAAGTGCAATCGGGTGAGGTAGGACCGGAACTTGAGCGCGAGATTTGAGGGCGAGGAGAGCGTCCGAATCTTTGGTAGGTAGGCGGGTGGGGCCACCTGCAAGGACATTTCAATACCTAAGTTAGTGTTCATACGAAGTGGTGGCTAATTAGGGTAGAAAAGGTGACGTACCTCTGGAGAAGGGTAGGCCCTCCCTATTTATACTCTGTACTCGGGTGGACCCTTTGTGGTTTGATCCACTCGTCTAGAAGTTTCTACTAGCTGTCCAAGTTTCTTCTGCGGTACGGGAGGTGACGCGTGGGTCGCCTCTAAGTTTGGGTTGGTTGACCCGATGGGTCCGAGATTTGTAATTGGACCCAGGGTCCATAATGAATTAAGCCGGAACAGTGTCCCCCAACGTGCCAACCGTGAAGCCAAAAGCTCGGGATTGGTGCGTTCGAGCTACTCGCGCCCATTTTAGTCGAATCTTCTTGATCCCAGGAGTTTGTCAGTGGAGTCCTCACATTCAATTCGCGTGAATTGCCCCTCTGTGGCATGGGGTGTCACATTGGTTTCTGTGCTGAGTATTAAATGCTCTTTAAATTTGATTTGAAAGTAGGGAAAAAGTCAAATTTACTCCTGTCTTGTCGCACTCCTCCAGACGGTTACTACTCCATACTCTTTGGCCCTTTCTTCCGTAACTTCTTCACTTGCCTCACACAGTCTCTCCATCTCTCCTTGCTTCCTGAACATTGCTCCTTTGAGGTTCAACATTCCTCTTCAAATCCCACCACATTCTTCCTTCTTTCATAACTTCCATCCCGCACTTATTGGTAAGCGATCTTTTCTCTTCTTCTTGGATACTGATTATCATACTTGCTTTTTCCATTATCTTCCTGCATATATCTTTTGTTGCTTTTAGTGTATTTGGATTCTTTTTGGCTTTCTATGATTGTTTCCTACCTAGGCTAGGTTCACTTCCATTAGCTAGTTTTTTATAGGGGTACCATAGACGCCTTTTTCCAAGATTTAGGCCTTGAACTAGTGCAAATAGTATAAAGTAGTAACATGGCAGAGTATAGTTCCATCTTTTGGTTTTATTCCGGGTTTTCGACCTCCCGAATTGACTTAAGTGGTGTTCCCACTGTAGGTATGGCGTAGCAACCTGCAACACGCATTATGGATCGCTGTGTTTAGGTAACCTCCGACGTGAAGGACGCGGCTTCCCAACTAATCTGAGAGGAGCTACAGAAGCTTCGTGATTCTAAGGCCTTGTGTGGAAGGGGCCCGAAGGAGGCGAATTATCAAGTCTTTGTTCCAGGTGAACGGGAGTGCATTTGTCACTTGAACATGGCGACTCCCCGGGTAGTTGATTGGATGTGGGTGTTCAAACCAATGTTCACCATGTTAGATCTCCGTCTTCTTTTCTCTCCTTTTATCATCTTTCTGTTAAACCGTTGTGATGTCGCTCCATCACAACTTCACCCAAACAGTTGGGCGGCCATCCGTACTTTCGAGATGGTTTGTGAATATCTAGAAATCCCGACCTCTTTGAATGTATTTTTATACCTTTTCTTACTCACTAACACCTCCCGGGAAGGGAAGCACAAGAAAGGCTACCTTTCCTTTCGGAGTGTACAAAATAGACATATCTTCGGCCTTTTTGAAGACTCTTTTTATGGTTTTAAGACCAAATACTTTAAAGTCAGACCAGCTCTGGGTTGCCACCTTTTGTGGCTTACCCTAGAGGGGGAAAGACGGACACTAACCTATTAGAGATTTGGTGCCAGCACTGACTACTTAATAAAAATGTCCTATAAAGGACTGAGTCCGGGGGACCGTCAGATCGCAGACGTCCTATTGAAAATCTTTGGCACCAAGAACCTTAATCCCCATCTATTGATGGGCGACCGAGAGTCCGGTCCTGCGTGTGTAGGTAAAGCTTGCACGTGTCTGTCTTTCCGTTCTCACAACTAATTCGTTTGCTTTGCTTGCTTTAAAACTTCTGATTTACCGACTTGATAACTTTTTGTTCATTTGACTTTTGTAGTTGCCATGGCTGCTGGAAAGACTACAATGGCGGAGTTGATGACTCACTTCTTCCCTGTGGAAGATAGTGACGATGACAGCTCGGCAACTCCTTTGGCGGAGCATGGGCCTGAGGCCACTGGAGGGAGTACTTAGGCCATCGGGGAAGGCCATGTACAGAATCCTTATGCCGACGTACCATTCGAGAACCCACCGAAGAACCTCACTGCAGGGGAGTCTGGCCAGGGTCAGGTGGGGGTTGAGAATGAGGGAGATGATCATGATCTAATCATCATCTCCACTCCTATGAAAAGAAAAACAAACTTTGGCTCCAGCAAGGCCCTGATTGTCATGGAGAGAAATTTTGACGCAGGTGGTTTCATCGACACCCAGCTTCTTCCCGACACGGACGAGTTCTTCCGGGATATGGACCTCGTCGCCCAAGCGAGATAGACCTATTGTAGCCTTCTCCAGGCAGCCGCTATTGCAATAAAAGTGGAACCCGTGCTAGTCCAAAGCCAACTGGTGGATGGTAAACTTAGGGCTACCCAAAGAAATATTGCCCAACTTAATACTCAGAAGGAGTCGCTCAAGACCTGCCTTATAGAAGCAGAGAAAGCAGTTGGGGAAAGCGCTGCCGTGATCAATTGTCTGGTTGAGTGTGGCCTCTCTCTCTCTCGGCAGCTTAACAGCGCCCAAGGTTAGCCTATGGTTGCGGAGGCGAAGGTGAAAGAGTTGGAAGGAAAAGTTAAAGAGTTGGAGGAGAAAGATGCTGACGATGCGAGGTCAGCCGAGGTTGCCAAACAAGAGGCTCTAGCTTTGAAAAAGAAAAACAAGGGTGTTGTGAAGGATGCCCAAAAGGTCGTCAAGGCCATAGAGAAGGGAATCAAAGCTCAAGTCTCTATCCTTGCTCCTGACCTTGACACTTCTCTAATCGGGGCCTTCAAAACGGTCCAAGATGGAAAGAACGTGGACATCCCAAAGCCGTGAGGTCTTGTTTCTTTTATTTTGACTTATTTGACTTGTTGTCGGTTTAGAATTTCTCTTAATAGAAATAAGAACTTCTTTGTAAGCATAGCTCCAAACCAAAAAATAACTCTCACATCAAATTTTAATATTTTGGTTGTCACAAGTACAAATCCCAATGAAAATTTACCGAAGCATTCAAACCTCGGGTCATCTCACAAGGAATTGCAATGAAGTGATCAATTATTGGCTATAAAGGAAACAATGGGGTTTGATTTGTAATTGGCAAGAAAAGTAAATAACAAGAAAGTAGATGATAATTAACTAGTAAAAGAAAGGAAAAGAACCCTTGGCTAAGACATGGGAATTGAGATCACCATCCTTGTCTACAAACTATGTGTTGACAATTATGAGGGACTAACCTATTTAGTCTACTTCTATGCTTGAAGTACGTATAATGTCTACTTCAACGCTTGAAGTACGTCAAATAGGCTTGATTAACATCAATCCATAAGTCCTAACCTAGCTACTAATTGACTTAGTAGTAGGCTAGTATCAATGGTTATCAAGTTGACCACTAAGGGTTCTCAAATCACCAATTCAATGAGACCCAATGACTCAAGGTCACTCAATTCCCTTAGCCTAGGCCAAGAGTAAAGAAAACTACTCAAAAACTAGAGAAAATATTTTATCAAACACCTAGAGTGCAACAAAAGTAAACATCACAAAATGAAAGAATTAATGAAAATCATAACTAATAGAAGCAAAATATCAATAATAACAATGAAGATAAACATAAAAGACACATGGAAACATAGAATTGTATTAAAATAAAATAGAAATCCAACAAAGGTTCATAAACATAAAAGAGAGCAAAATAAGGAAATTAACAAGAAAAGCTAAGAATATTAAGACAATAGAACAATAAAATGTAAAGAGAATTGAACTAAAAGTGGATCTAAGAAAATTTAACCTAAACTACCCTAAATTCTAGAGAGAAGGGAGAGCTTCTCTCTCTAGAATTATAACCTACAACATGGTAAAAACTACACTATGACTTCTCCCCCTCCCCCATTCCCTTGCTATCCTTGGGTTCAAAAGCATCAGAAATGAGTTGGATTTGGGCCTCTTTGAGCCCAGAAATCGCCCCAGCGTATTACCCTTAAGTTGGTCACGTGCAGCTTGTCACACGTACGCATGGGTCACGTGTACGCGTCGCTGCCAATTTTCCTTGTCACGCGTGCGCGTGGCCTTTAGTTCAGCAAATCCTCATTTCTTCATGAATTCTCCATTTTTGCATGCTTTTTCTTCATTCCTTCAACCTAATCTTTGCTTCTAATCCAGAAATCACTTAACAAAGATATCAATGCATCGAATGGAATCAAAGTGAATTAAATTTATCAATTTTAAGGTCTAAAAAGCATATTTTTACTCTTAAGCACAAATTATGAGTTATTCACAAAATCATGCTATCTCATTGAATGTGAGAAAAGTTGATAAAATCCCTTAAATTCAACACAAGATAAACCACAAAATTGGGGTTTATCAAACCTTCCCACGCTTAAACTAAGCATGTTCTCATGCTAAACCAAGAAAGACAAGAAAAGGGGTGTGAACATTTATTCAATGCAATGAAACTATATGCACCTATCTTCATGCAAAATGATTCTACCTACTTGGTTAAGAGTAAATCAACCTCCAAGAATGTATATGAACAAGTAGGGCTAAGTAGTATGATGATTCATGAATCCTACCAATTCAAATATCAAAAAGAAGTTCAAATAGACTTGCAAGAAGAACGCTTATGAAAGCCGGGAACAAGGAATTGAGCATCGAACCCTAACCGGAAGTGTATCCGCTCTAGTTGCTCAAGTGTATAGGGTTGATCACTCAATTTTCTTCTAATCATGCTTTCCATGATTTGTTTTTCATCTAACAATCAACAATTATTCAATGCATGCATACATTTATCATGAGGACTTTTCATAGGTTGTATTGGGGCTAGGGTAAAGGTAGGGATGCGTATGGTCAAGTGAGCTTGAAATTTGAATCTTTGATTAACCTAAGCTCTCACCAAACACATATAACAACCTATACAATTCTAATACACAACCTAGCTCCTTCAAAAAATTGTGTAGGTGAACTTGTTTGTCATCCCATTTAGAACTTTTTTGTTCCATTCTTGATGGCTAGCCTAAAAGGAGAGGGAAAGAAAGAAAGCTAAGCCTACAACAAAGATATCAAAGCAAATAGAACATATGTGGGGCTAATGCCAAATACGAATATGGTTCTCAACTACATGGTAGCTACAACATGTGAGTGAGAAAGCAATGTAAGCTAAGGCATATCAACTAACATTTGATGCAAGAGCAAAATCAAAGCATAAGTAAATGCTATGAAGGGCATGTAGAGCATCAAGTTCAAACAAGAAAGAGTGGGTCATGAAAACCAAGCAAGTTCATATCAATGCACAAAGGATGCAAGAATCATCAAAGGTTAAGCATTGACTTAAAAATTTTATTACCCATTAATATCATACAAGCCAAGTAGCACCAAAACTAATTAAGAAAGTCTCAACAATTGAGTAGGAAAATTCAATCACCAATATTAAAATAGGAAACTTAGAAAAGAAAATAAGAACAAGCTACAAAAATAAAATTACAATGCAATGAATTAAAGTATGCAAATGCAACATATAAAAGAAAATGAAAAATAAGCAAAATGCGAAGTGGAGTTTTGGAGAAGAAGAAAGTAAAAAAGGAAGAAGAGAGAAGAAGAAATGAGAAAAGAAAGAAAGAAGAAAGAAAAGAAGAGAAGAAGGGAAAAGAAAACAGGGCAGAAACAGGGAAAAACAAGGCGCGGAGGTGACACGCGCGCGTCATCCACGCGTGCGCGTGGAAGGCAGGAGGGACAAGCGACGCGTAGGCATCGCCCACGCGTACGCGTGGGAACCAAATTGTGCTATTCACACAATACCAGCACCACTCGAGCGCAACTCTCTGGTTTTTGTACCAGGAGTCCAAATATGGCACACAACGCGTGCGCGTCGGCACGCTTATGCGTGGCACGCCATTTTTTTAAGTATGAAAACAAAAACAGGGCACTCTCCTAACCTATAAGCATTCTAAAGCAACCAAAATTCTAATTTAACAACAAATCTTTTGGTTTTTGAAAAATTTTCAAATACAAAACAAACAAAACTTACACTTCAAGGAAAATACAATTTAACAACAACTATTCTATAACTTAAGGCATAAATCTAATCAGACAAAATAGCAACCAAAACACTAAAACAAGAGTATGCAAAGAAGAAAACTACCTAACAATGGCAACTCAATTCATTCATTGATTACATATACAAGAGAATGAAAAGAGTTTACCATGGTGGGGTGTCTCTCACCTAACACTTTTAGTTTAAGTCCTTAAGTTGGACAATTGGGAGGCTCCTTATCAAGGTGGTTTATGCTTGTACTCATTCTTGAACTTCCACCAATCCTTGGATTTCAAGTAAGCTCCAAATCTTAAAATTGATGGCACCAAGCTTTGGTGAAGTTTCGCACAAGCTAAGGGCTCCCAAAATTGATCTTCATATATACCCGGATCCCAAATCTTATTTCTACACCCATCTTCAAGTGGATCATCATTGTTCCATCTGGGTGGTAGGCAATCTGAATTCTCATTTGAGCACCTAAACATTCTCCTAGACCCAAGCAATCTAGCTCTACACCAACCATTGCTCCTAAACCTTGAGCTTCCATCTATAATGAACCTAGAGTGATGTTTCCAACCACTAATTATCTTCCTTTTGCTCTTAAAGCCACAAAGAGCTCTAACTTGCCCATCCATCTCAAGCAAACAATATTCAAGTGGGATAATAAAGCATAGAGATGAGAGATTTACCCACTTGAATGAAAGAATGGATGGTGATGGCTTGGGAAGAGGTATCTCCAATGTCCTTGCAAGCTCTACTCCCTTTTGTTCTTCCTTGACAACTTCCACCTTCTTACAAGCTTCTTCAATTTCACCCTCTTCCTCT
The DNA here is from genome assembly GCF_000817695.3 of Arachis duranensis. Lineage (NCBI taxonomy): Eukaryota > Viridiplantae > Streptophyta > Magnoliopsida > Fabales > Fabaceae > Arachis > Arachis duranensis. Next base: position 91,311,654 of record NC_029777.3, read on the forward strand.
TGGTAGCTTCCTTCTAATTCAATCTCTTCTTCATTGCTTACCAAATGTATGGGAGGTGAGGTATCTTCTTCTTTAATCCCTATGTCAAGCCCAATGGAAGATGATTCAATTGTAGATAGGAACTCATCTATGATTGAATCCATCTCTTGATCAACCTCTTCAAAGTCTTCAATTATGATTTGCTTTGGAGGTTGTACACCCTCCTCAACATCAATATCAAGCTTGTTGGAAGAGGGCTCTCTAATTCTACATTCCCATGGACTTCCAACATCTCCTAGGTCTTCAACCACTTCTTCCGGCTCAATTGTCTCAACTTCCTCCTCTTGTAGCAATTCTTGCTTCAACTCCTCTTCTCCACCTTGAAACTCCAAAATTACTCCCTCACTATACTCCTTGATTGCTTCTCCACATTCAACAATGGGAATGCCTTGATCATATAGGCTTAGGAGGGAGGAGACCATGTTGCTAATGGCTTCTGCCACGGTAGCAATCATGACTTCTAGCTTCTTGAACTCCTTTTGTGTTCCCTCTTGCCTTTGGATGTAAGAGCTAATGTCTCTTTGTTGTTCTAGCATGAAGGCATGGAGAGATTTATCTATTGGAGGTGGTGTAAGAAGAGAGGGTTCATTGTTTAGGAGAAAGGGTTCATAATTGGAAGGTGGTCTATCTTGGTAAGGGTTTGGAGATGGTGTATATTGAGGTGCTTCTTAGGAGTAATTATGTTGGAATGGTGGTGGTTCTATGTATGGTTCATATGGCTCATAGGGTGGTTGGTATGGTGGATAAGGATTAGGGTCATATGGAGGTGTTTGGTGGTAGGGGGCTTGTGAGTATGGTAGTTCAAAACTAGGTTGAGGAGGTGGTTCATAGGTATATGGTGGTGGTTGTGGTGGAATGATACCTATAAGAAACTGGAGGGTTGGCGCACGAAATTGCAATCACACTTTTGCAATTCCGCACAACTAACCAGCAAGTGCACTGGGTCGTCCAAGTAATACCTTATGTGAGTAAGGGTCGATCCCACGGAGATTGTTGGCTTGAAGCAAGCTATGGTTATCTTGTAATTCTTAGTCAGGGTATCAATAATTATCAGGATTGATCGTAAAAAGTAAAAGAACATGAAATAAGTACTTGTTTTGCAGTAATGGAGAACAGGTTGAGGTTTTGGAGATGCTCTATCTTCTGAATCTCTGCTTTCCTACTGTCTCCTTCTTCAAGCATGCAAGGCTCCTTCCATGGCAAGCTGTATGTAGGTTTTCACCGTTGTCAATGGCTACCTCCCATCCTCTCAGTGAAAATGTTCAACGCGCTCTGTCACAGCACGGCTAATCATCTGTCGGTTCTCAATCGGGTTGGAACAGAATCCAGTGATTCTTTTGCGTCTGTCACTAACGCCCAGCCCTCAGGAGTTTGAAGCTCGTCACAGTCATTCAATCCTTGAATCCTACTCAGAATACCACAGACAAGGTTTAGACTTTCCGGATTCTCTTGAATGCCGCCATCAATTCTAGCTTATACCACGAAGATTATGATTAAAGAATCCAAGAGATATCTACTCAATCTAAGGTAGAACGGAGGTGGTTGTCAGGCACACGTTCATAGTTGAGAATAATGATGAGTGTCACGGATCATCACATTCATCAAGTTTAGGAACAAGTGATATCTTAGAATAGAAGCAAGCGTGATTGAATGAAAAACAATAGTAATTGCATTAATCCATCAAGACACAGCAGAGCTCCTCACCCCCAACAATAGGGTTTAGAGACTCATGCCATAGAAGATACAATAAGAAACGTGTAATGTCATGATGTAAAGATACAATGTCAAAAGGTCCTATTAATAGTGAACTAGTAACCTAGGGTATACAGAAATGAGTAAATGACGTAAAAATCCACTTCTGGGTCCACTTAGTGTGTGCTTGGGCTGAGCATTGAAGCTTTCATGTGTAAAGACTTTTTCTGGAGTTAAACGCCAGCTTTTATGCCAGTTTGGGCGTTTAACTCCAATT
>NC_029777.3:91313910-91318449 GCF_000817695.3 Arachis duranensis
TAGCTTTTTGCTTCCGAACAGTTTTGGCATCTCGCTTTATCCTTTGAAGTTCAGAATGATTGGCATCCATAGGAACTCAGAACTCAGATAGTGTTATTGATTCTCCTAGTTAAGTATAATGATTCTTGAACATAGCTATTTTATGAGTCTTTGCTGTGGCCCAAAGCACTTTGTCTTCCAGTATTACCACCGGATACATACATGCCACAGACACATACTTGGGTGAACCTTCTCAGATTGTGACTCAGCTTTGCTAGAGTCCCCAATTAGAGGTGTCCAGGGTTCTTAAGCACACTCTTTTTGCCTTGGATCACAACTTTATTTCTTCTCTTTTTTTTTATTTTTTCAGATTTTTGAATCACTGCTTTTTCTTGCTTCAAGAATCAATTTGATGATTTTTCAGATCCTCAATAACAGCTCTCCTTTTCCCTCATTCTTTCAAGAGCCAACAATTTTAACATTCTTAAATCAACAAATTCAAAAGACATATGCACTGTTCAAGCATTCATTCAGAAAACAAAAAGTATTGTCACCACATCAAACTAATTCAACTAGTTTCAAAGATGAATTCGAAATCCTGTACTTCTTGTTCTTTTGTGATTAAAGCACTTTTCATTTAAGAGAGGTGATGGATTCATAGAACATTCATAGCTTTAAGACATGAACTTTAAATTTCATTAATCATAAATTAAGAACAAGACTCAAAAATAGATATAAGATGAGACTAGTAGGAATAGAAAACAAAAAATTTAAATAGGCTCCTAATGATAGAGGTTATCACAGAGTTAGGACTCAACAACCTTGATTTTGAGAAGTGGATGCTTTCTCAAATTGAGGGGAGAACTTTTGGCGTTTCAACTCTTGAAGTTCACGCCCCTGCTTCTCTTGTTCCTTCAGCAATTTGCAGAGCATGCAGTTCTGATTCTGCTATTCTTCCTTAAGTTACTCCATAGTTTCTTGCAACTTGGTGATAGATGCTTCTAGGCTGGCCCAGTAACCAATTTCAGGAAATTCAGGGAGGAACTCCTGCGCCCTCTTTTTGATAGAGTTGTCTTGCATTTGTCCTTCCATTGACTTTTTGGTGATTGGATGTTCAATTGGGATGAATTCATCTACTCCCATCTTCACCCCAGCCTCTTTGCAGAGCAAAGAGATCAAGCTTGGGTATGCCAGTTTGGCTTCAGTGGAATTCTTGTTTGCAATTGTGTAGATCTCACAAGCAATCAGATGATGAACCTCCACTTCTTTTCCCAACATAATGCAATGAATCATTACTGCTCTCTTAATAGTGACCTCAGAACGGTTGCTAGTGGGCAATATGGAATGCCCAATAAAGTCTAACCAAACTCTTGCAATTGGTTTGAGGTCTCCCCTCTTGAGTTGGTTTGGGACACCTTTTGAATTGGTTATCCACTTAGTTCCAGGGAGGCATATGTCCTCTAGAACTTGATCCAACCGTTTATCTGCTCTCACCATCCTCCTATTAAAGGATTCAGGATCATCTTGCAGTTGAGGCAATTTGAAAACCTCTCTTATTTTGTCCAGATGGAAGTAAATAATTCTCCCTCTGACCATGGTTCTGTAGGTATGAAAAGCAGTTCCAGTCATTCTCTGCTTATCTGTCAGCCACAGATTTGAGTAGAATTCCTGAACCATGTTCCTTCCAACCTTTGTCTCAGGGTTGGTTAGAACTTCCCATCCTCTGTTTCGAATTTGCTCTTGGATCTCCAGATATTCATCTTCTTTCAGATTGAGTTTGACTTCCGGAATCACTGACCTCAGACCCATTATTTTGTGGTAATGGTCTGCATGTTCTTTGGTTAAGAACTTCTCTTGACTCCAGACATCCTTTGGATTATTCTTTTTCTTGCCTCTTGAATTGGTTTGTTTTCCTCTAGGAGCCATGATCTTGGTAAATCTTGGCCTAGTGATCACGGAAAGCACACCAAACTTAGAGGTTTGCTTGTCCTCAAGCAAAAGAAGGCAAAGAAGGGAGAGAAGAGAAGAGCAAATTCGAATGGTGTGGGGAAAGAGGGTGGCCAAACGTGTTTAAATAGGAGAGGGGGAGAGATTTTCGAAAATTTGAGGGAGATTTGAGAAGATATGGAAAAAAATTTGAGGATATAATGGAGTTTTTGAAAGAGCCTAGGAAAGGATTTGAAATAGATTTGAAGAAGATTTTAATTTTTGAAATTGGAAGGTGAATGATGAAAGTTTGTAATGTGTGTATGCAGAAAAATATGGATCAAAACAAGAAAGTTTGAAAAAAATTTGAAGTGGGAACCAAAATCTCCTCCCCCTGCCTTTCTGGCGTTAAACGCCCAGAATGGTATCCATTCTGGCGTTTAACGCCCATTTGTTGGCCAATTTGGGCGTTTAATGCCCAGCCAGGTACCCTGGCTGGCGTTAAACGCCAGAAATCCCTTTATCACTGGGCGTTTTATTAAACGCCCAAGATGCTGCACACCTGGCGTTAAACGCCCAGAATGGTGCCCATTCTGGCGTTTAACGCCCAAAATACCCCTTACTGGCGTTTTTTCGCCAGCAAGCTCTTTTTCTCTGCTTTTTGCACTGAATCCTTCTGTAACTCTGTGAATTCCTTCATTTTTGATACTTGCCTCTGTAAGAACAATTCATACAATCTCCTAATGACTGGGTTGCCTCCCAGCAAGTGCTTCTTTACTGTCTTTAGCTAGACTTTCACTGAGAATCACTCAAGTCTCAGTTTTGAGCATTCTTGCTCAAAATTGCTTTCAAGATAATGTTTGATCCTCTGTCCATTAACAATGAACTTCTTGTCAGAATCAATATCCTGAAGCTCAACATATCCATATGGTGATACTCCTGTAATCACATACGGACCCCTCCAGCGAGATTTAAGTTTTCCTGGGAACAATCTGAGCCTAGAATTGAAGAGCAGAACTTTTTGTCCTGGCTCAAAGACTCTGGATGACAACTTCTTGTCATGCCACTTCTTTGCCTTTTCCTTATAAATCTTTGCATTTTCAAAGGCACTGAGTCTAAATTCATCTAGCACATTTTCAAAGGCACTGAGTCTGAACTCCTCTAGCTCATTTAGCTGGAGTAATCTCTTTTCACCAGCTAACTTAGCATCCATGTTTAGGAATCTGGTTGCCCAGTAGGCTTTATGTTCCAGTTCCACGGGCAGATGACAGGCCTTCCCATAAACCAGTTGGTATGGAGAGGTTCCTATAGGAGTCTTGAATGCTGTTCTGTATGCCCACAGAGCATCATCCAAGCTCTTTGCCCAATCCTTTCTACGGGCAACAACAGTCCATTCCAGGATTCTTTTGAGCTCTCTGTTAGAGACCTCAGCTTGCCCATTTGTCTGTGGGTGATACGGAGTTGCTACTTTGTGGCTAATTCTATATCTAACCATAGCAGAGTACAGTTGTTTATTGCAGAAATGAGTACCCCCGTCACTGATTATGACTCTGGGAACAGCAAATCTGCTGAAGATGTGTTTCTGGAGGAATTTCAGCACTGTCTTAGTATCATTAGTGGGTGTAGCAATTGCTTCTACCCGTTTAGATACATAGTCCACTGCCACCAGAATGTAAGTGTTTGAGTATGATGGTGGGAATGGACCCATAAAGTCAATTCCCCATACATCAAACAACTTAATCTCTAAGATCCCTTGTTGAGGCATGGCGTATCCGTGAGGCAAGTTACCAGCTCTTTGGCAGCTGTCACAGTTATGCACAAACTCTCGGGCATTTCTATAGAGAGTAGGCCAGTAGAAGCCACATTGGAGGACCTTAGTGGCTGTTTGCTCACTTCCAAAATGTCCCCCATACTGTGATCCATGGTAATGCCACAGGATCCTTTGTGCTTCTTCTCTGGGTACACATCTGCGGATCATTCCGTTTGCACATCTCTTAAAGAGATATGGCTCATCCCATAGGTAGTACTTGGCATCTGAAATTAATTTCTTTCTTTGCACTCTACTGTACTCCTGTGGTATGAACCTCACAGCTTTATAATTTGCAATATCTGCAAACCATGGAACTTCCTGGATGGCAAATAGTTGCTCATCTGGGAAGTCTCAGAGATCTCAGTAGAAGGGAGGGACGCCCCAGCTACTGGTTCTATTCGGGACAGATGATCATCTACTTGGTTCTCTGTCCCTTTTCTGTCTCTTATTTCTATACCAAACTCTTGCAGAAGCAACACCCATCTTATAAGCCTGGGTTTTGAATCCTGCTTTGTGAGTAAGTACTTAAGAGCAGCATGGTCAGTGTACACAATCACCTTTGATCCCACTAGATAGGATCTAAACTTGTCAATGGCATAGACCATTGCAAGTAACTCTTTTTCTGTTGTTGTGTAATTCTTCTGTGCATCATTTAGAACACGGCTGGCATAATAAATGATGTGCAGAAGCTTGTTATGCCTCTGTCCCAACACTGCACCAATGGCATGGTCATTGGCATCACACATTAGTTCGAATGGCAATGTCCAGTCTGGTGCAGAGATGACTGGTGCTGTGACCAGCTTGGCTTTCAGGGTCTCAAATGC
>NC_029777.3:91319597-91320470 GCF_000817695.3 Arachis duranensis
AGTTGCTAGGAAAGGTCTTCCTAGAATGAGAGTCACATTCTTGTGCTCTTCCATTTCCAGCACTACAAAGTCAGTGGGAAAGGCAAATGGCCCAACCTTGACAATCATGTCCTCAGTTATGCCTGATGGATATTTAATGGAGCCATCAGCAAGTTGGAGGCATATCCGGGTTGGTTTGACTTCTTCAGTCAACCCAAGCTTTCTGATAGTGGATGCAGGTATTAGATTGATGCTTGCTCCAAGATCACACAGGGCTGTCTTGGTGCAAGCACCTTCCAATGTGCATGGTATCATAAAGCTTCCTGGATCTTGAAGCTTTTCTGGTAAGCTTTTCAGAATGACTGCACTGCATTCTTTAGTGAGAAATACTTTTTTAGTTTCTCTCTAATCCTTCTTATGACTTAAGATCTCTTTCATGAACTTAGCATAAGAAGGTATTTGCTCAAGTGCCTCTACAAACGGAATCTTTATTTCAAGAGTCCTTAGATAGTCTGCAAAGCGGGCAAATTGGTTATCCTGCTCCGCTTGGCGGAGTTTCTGAGGATAAGGCATCTTGGCTTTATATTCTTCAACCTTAGTTGCTGCAGGTTTATTCCGTACAGAAGTGGTTGAAGAAGCCTTTTTAGAGGGATTACTATCAGCACTCTCAGGTGTTTGATCCTCCCTTGGCGTTTGAACACCTGGATTGGGTGAAGATTGGGCATTTAACGCCAACTTTTCTCCCTTTTCTGGCGTTTGAACGCTAGAACTGGGCAGGGAATGGGCGTTTAACGCCAGCTTTTCCCCCTTTTCTGGCGTTTGAACGCCAAAAGTATTCCTCTCTGGGCTCTTACTGTCCTTAGAGGGATTTTGGACAGTGGTTTGGTCATCCTC
>NC_029777.3:91320664-91320946 GCF_000817695.3 Arachis duranensis
AATTCTATGTTCTTGTTAGCAATTTTAGTTTCTTGGAGCATCTCTTTAAATTCTGCTAACTGTTTTGTCATCAGGTGTAATTGCTGATTAAGCTCAATCATCTGTTCTTGAGGATTAAGATCAATGGCTACTGCCATAACTTCCTCTTTTGTAGAGAACTCATTGCTAGAGTACAAATATTGATTTCTAGCAACAGTGTCTATAAGCTCTTGAGCCTCTTCAATTGTCTTCCTCATGTGGATAGATCCACCAGCTGAGTGGTCTAAAGACATCTGAGCTTTT
>NC_029777.3:91321053-91322494 GCF_000817695.3 Arachis duranensis
GTGTCAGTAATTTGTAAGAACTGTGCCAGAAACTCAGTAGGTTCTTCCTGTGGAAGACCGGAATATTGGCAATTTTACTGCACCATGATAATGAGTTGAGGATTTAGCTCAAAGCTGCTTGCTTTGATGGGAGGTATACAGATGCTACTCCCATATGCAGCTGTAATGGGGTTAGTATATAACCCCAGAGTCCTTCTGGACTGCTCAATTCCACTTAGGTCCATGATGGAGAAAGGGAATATGATATGAATTCACAAGTGAAGTAAATTGTTTTTTTTTTGAATTGACCGAAAATAATAAAATAAAACAAATGGAAAATAAAATCAAATTTCAAAAACTAAAAGAAAATAAGATCAAGGCAAATTGAAAACTAAATCAATTGAAAAGATATGATTGAAAATTATTTTGAAAAAGATTTAATTTTTGAGATGAGGAAAGAGAAAAACAACAAAATGACACCAAACTTAAAATTTTTAGAAAAAAAGATTTGATTTTTAAGTGAGGAAAGAGAAAAACAACAAAAATGACACCAAACTTAAAATTTTGTAGAAAGTCAAACACAAATTTTCGAAAATTTTAAAGGAGAAACACAAAGGAGACACCAAACTTAGAATTTTTTAAAGAACAAGAAAGAACTAAGAACATGCAAATTCGAAAAATTAAAAGAAAACAAAAGCATGCAATTGACACCAAACTTAAAATATGAAACTAAACTCAAATAATAGACTCTAAACTAACAAAAATAAAATAGTCCTAATCTAAGCAACAAGATAGACCGTCAGTTGTCCAAACTCGAACAATCCCCGGCAACGGCGTCAAAAACTTGGTGCACGAAATTGCAATCACACTTTTGCAATTCTGCACAACTAACCAGCAAGTGCACTGGGTCGTCCAAGTAATACCTTACATGAGTAAGGGTCGATCCCACGGAGATTGTTGGCTTGAAGCAAGCTATGGTTATCTTGTAACTCTTAGTCAGGGTATCAATAATTATCAGGATTGATCGTAAAAAGTAAAAGAACATGACATAAGTACTTGTTTTGCAGTAATGGAGAACAGGTTGAGGTTTTGGAGATGCTCTATCTTCTGAATCTCTGCTTTCCTACTGTCTCCTTCTTCAAGCACGCAAGGCTCCTTCCATGGCAAGCTGTATGTAGGGTTTCACCGTTGTCAATGGCTACCTCCCATCCTCTCAGTGAAAATGTTCAACACGCTCTGTCACAGCACGGCTAATCATCTGTCGGTTCTCAATCGGGTTGGAATAGAGTCCAGTGATTCTTTTGCATCTGTCACTAATGCCCAGCCCTCAGGAGTTTGAAGCTCGTCACAATCATTCAATCCTTGAATCCTACTCAGAATACCACAGACAAGGTTTAGACCTTCCGGATTCTCTTGAATGCCGCCATCAATTCTAGCTTATACCACGAAGATTCTGATTAAG
>NC_029777.3:91322868-91330303 GCF_000817695.3 Arachis duranensis
AACGCCAGTTTGGGCCATCAAATCTCGAGCAAAGTATGGACTATTGTACATTGCTGGAAAGCCCAGGATGTCTACTTTCCAACGCCGTTGAGAGCGCGCCAATTGGGCTTCTGTAGCTCTAGAAAATACACTTCGAGTGCAGGGAGGTCAGAATCCAACAGCATCTGCAGTCCTTTTCAGCCTCTGAATCAGATTTTTGCTCAGGACCCTCAATTTCAGCCAGAAAATATCTAAAATCACAGAAAAACATACAAACTCATAGTAAAGTCCAGAAAAGTGAATTTTAACTAAAAACTAATAAAAATATAATAAAAACTAATTAAAACATACTAAAAACATACTGAAAACAATGCCAAAATGCGTATAAATTATCCGCTCATCAAGGGTTCATAGGTATATGGTTCATAGGTGGTCTCTTTTATGTCTCTTTTATGTTTATTCATCCATTAATGAAAACCATAACTAACATTAGCAAGATGTCAACAATAACAATGAAGATAAACATAAAAGAGACATGGAAATATAGAATTGCATTAAAAGAAAATAGAAATCCAACAAAGGTTCATAAACATAAAAGAGAGCAAAATAAGAAAATTAACAAGAAAAGCTAAGAAGATTAAGACAATAGAACAATAAAATGTAAAGAGAATTGAACTAAAAACAAGAATTAAAAGTGGATATAAGGAAATTTAACCTAAACTACCCTAAATTCTAGAAAGAAGGGAGAGCTTCTCTCTTTAGAATTATAACCTACAACATGGTGAAAACTACACTATGACTTCTCTCTTCCCCCCATTCCCTTGCCATCCTTGGGTTCAAAAGCATAAAAATGAGTTGGATTTGGGCCTCCTTGAGCTCAGAAATTGCCCCCAGCATTTGGGCCTCCTTGTCACGCGTACGCATGGATCACGCGTACGCGTCGTTGCTAATTTTCCTTGTCACGCGTGCGCATGGGGTGACGTGTGTGCGTCGCTGGCGAATCTCCATCTCACGCGTACGCGTGAGTGACGCATGCGCGTGGCCTTCAGTTCAGCAAATCTTCATTTCATCATGAATTCTCCATTTTTCCATGCTTTTTCTTCATTCTTTCAACCCAATATTTACCTTCTAATCCTGAAATCACTTAACAAACATATCAAGGCATCGAATGGAATTAAAGTGAATTAAATTTATCAATTTTAAGGCCTAAAAAGCATGTTTTTACTCTTAAGCACAAATTAGGAGCAATTCACAAAACCATGCTATTTCATTGAATAAATGTGATAAAAGTTGATAAAATCCTCTAAATTCAACACAAGATAAACCACAAAATTGGAGTTTATCAGTGGTGCCTCGACTTGTAATTTTGAACTTTCTCCAGTTAAGTATTTGTCGTATCTTGTAGTGCTACTAACTTTAGATCATTAATTGGGACGTCGTGATGCCTTTTTAAACTATTGTTTTCATTCATAGAATGTTTACCTGTTGCTTCATTGCTTGGCCGTTGGGCCCTAAGCCATTATTCGTTGGATATCTGTTAATTGTAACCATTTTGGCTCCCGAGGTGATCAGTCTCAGGTTGCCGCTACAACAATGATAAGACTAGAACAAGACCATTTCATTCCTCAACGGTAGGTCTTGTCACAACCCTTTACCGTAACCTCGCGTGGAGATCTAAAAGAAAGCAACACATTCGATATAGGGATGGTGAAAAGGAAAACCATTAAGTCGTGAAGTCACCTCTCAAGAGTAAAACCTCTTCAAATTCGTTACATTCCACGTCTTCGGGATATCACTCGCATCCAATTGTTATAACTTGTAGGCGCCCTTCCCGAGAACTTCTCTTACTCTATATGGTCCTTCCCAATTAGCTGCTAGTTTGCCCTCTCCCAAGGTCGACAACCCAATGTCGTTGCGTTGTAACACCAGATCGCCTTTTTTGAAGCTCATGCTCAGCACTTTGCTACTGTATCGCAAAGCTATTCTCTGTTTTAGTGCGGCCTCTGACAAGTAGGCCATCTTTTTTGTCTCATCAATCAAGTCTTTTTCAATTGCTTCTGCACCACTACCGTGGAGAAGCCTAGGGATTGGTTCCCCAACTTCCCCAGGAATGATCACATCCACCCCGTACGTAAGTTAGAAAGGCATTTTCCTGGTAGAGGATTGCGGCGTTGTCCTATAAGACCGAAGCTAGCTCGTCTGCTCAAGAGCCCTTTCTTTGATCTAGTCATCTTTTTAACCCATTGAGGATCACCTTGTTCGCTGCTTCTACTTGACCATTAGTTTAGGCATGTTCTATTGAAGAGAACTTTTTCTTTATTCCCAACCCGAATAATAACTCTCCAAAACCTAGAGATTACTTATCTTCACAAGAACTTTCGACAATTTGCTTATGGTTATGCTGACTAATGGTCAATGGCCACTATGAGATATTTAACCTGTCCCGGGACTATCGAGAATGGCCCTAAGAGATCAACTCCCTACCGAGAAAAGGGGTGGGGAGCCAACATGGAATATAACTCCTTTGCTGAGGCCTTGTAGAAATTTGCATTCTTTTGGCATTTCTTGCCTTTCCTCATGAATTATTGGGCGTCCCACCATCATAGAGGGCCAGTAGTATCCTACTCTGACGAGCTTTCTATCCAGTGCCTTCCTCCCAATATGGTGGCCGCGACATCCTTTATGGACCTCACTTAAAATGTAGGCCATTTGATCGGGACGTAGGCACTTTAGCAGGGGTTGATTAAGTCCTCGCTTGTACAGCTGCCCCTATATTACCACGTAATTGGCTGCTTCCCTCCTTATCACTCTGGCTTCCCTTTCCTCTATGGGAGTGTTCCATCCTCAAGGAAACATTGGATTGATCCACGAAAGGGGAAATCAGAACTTAGGTCATGAAAAGAGTCACTGAAGACTCCTTCACTAAGCCTTGGATTAAAGATCGATTTCTCATCCCAATTTTGGTGCTTTCCAGCTTTGATAGGAGGTCAGCTCTAGCGTTCCTCTCTTTGGGTATGTGATGGATCACCACCTCCTCGAAATCCTTGCACAAATTTTTTGTTTTCTCCAAGTATGTTTGCAATAGAGGATCCCTGGCTTGGTAGGTGCCGTCCACCTGAGACGTCATGACCTGGAAATCGCTATTGACCTCAACTTTCGTGACCCTGACCTCTTTAGCTAAGATCAAGCCCCCTATCAAAGCATTATATTCTGCCTGATTATTAGAGATCGGGCACTCAAATCTAATTGACTATTCATAAGACACACTTTTCGAGCTTTCCAAGATGATTCCGACTCTCCTGGACGCCTGGTTGGATGCTCCATCGACATGGAGCTTCCACCGTATGCCCGAGTTTTCGAGAGAGTCCCCAGTTACTTCTACCAAGTTCCATTGCCTGAGCTTTGATTGCATGTTGAGGCTCGTATTGAATGTCGTATTGGGATAACTCTATTGCCCAAACCATCATGTGGCCTGCTAGCTCAGGTTTCTGCGAAATCTGGCGGATGGCTTAGTCGGTTCTTAGCTTTATCGGGTGACCTTGGAAGTGCTGTATTAACCTCCAGGAGGAGATTAATAAGGCATAAGCTAACTTTTCCAACTTGGTGTACCTAAGCTCCGCCCCCTAGAGCACCTTGCTAATGAAGTACACAGGTTGCTGGAGTTTGTCCTCTTCCCGAACCAGAACGGCCGCCATGGCCTCCTTTGTCACGGCTAGTTAGAGGGTACAAGGTATCTCCTTCTTTTGGCTTCCCGAGCACTGGTGGTTCTGACAACACCTTTTTGAGGTGATTGAAGGCCTCTTCGCAGGCTGGAGTCCATTCAAAGGCAATCCCTTTCTTCATCAGGTTAAAGAAGGAAAGGGTTTTTGCTGCCGAAGCATCGAGGAACCAAGACAGAGATGTGAGCCTCCTTGCTAGCCTTTGGACGTCTTTACACACCCTGTGTTTGACATCCAGAGGATGGCTTCGTACTTGTCTGGGTTGGCTTCTACTCCCCTTTGTTATCATAAATCCCAAGAATTTCCCAGCTTTCGTGGCGAATACACACTTGAGGGGGTTGAGCCTCATATTGTGCTTCCTAAGCGACCCAAATACGATATCTAGGTTGGAAACCAAACTACTTGGCTCTCCTGTTTTAACCAATATGTCGTCAACGTATACTTCTACCGTCTTGCCAATATGATCCTTAAGGGCATGATTCTGTAGTAATAAGTCCCTGCCGGCGTGATAAATGTCATTTTTTCTTCATCTGGGCGGTGCATCGGGATCTGGTTGTATCCCGAATATGCATCTATAAAGGTAAAAAACCATTATCCTACAGCTGCGTCTACAAGGACATCGATATTGGGAAGGGGAAAAGAGTCTTTTGGGTATGCCTTGTTGAGATCCGAGTAATCTACACACATTCTCCACTTTCCGTTAGCTTTCATGATAAGGACCACATTCTAATAGGCTAGCCATCTGTTTGGCCACCTCGTTAGCCTTCTCTGGTGACATCTTATTTCGCCGTTATGCCACCGGCTTGGTTTCTGGTTTTACGGCCAACTGATGTGACATGAAGGCAGGGTCTACTCCTGGCATGTCAGCCGAGGTCCAAGCGAATAAGTCCTTGTTTGCTCTGATCGTCTCAATGAAAGGTTCTTTCAACTCGTGGGGGAGGCTTTGGTTTACGAAAGAAAACTTGTCCTCCGTATCTCCCACTCGAAATTTCTCTAAGTCTCCCTAAGGCTCTAGCATTGGCTTGTCGTCAACCCTCGCATCTAAGTCTACCAGGAACACCCCGGCTGCCTCTTTTGATTTCTTTCTCAATGAGAGACTGGCATTGTTGCAAGTGACCGCCATTTCCAGGTCTCCTCGGATGGAACCTATAGTTTCGCCATCTATCACAAACTTATTTTTTAGAAATTTTGTATATATGACATATGAGATCTCATTGATCGTTTTCCTTCCCAAGATGATATTATAGGCAGTGGAGTCCCTCAAAACCATGAACTCTGCCATCATTAACCTTTTGCTCTCCCTGGTTCTAACACAGATAGGGAGTGTGATTGACTCGTTGGGTCTTATGTAGTTATCGCTCTAGCCAACGACCCCGTGTTGGTGGGTTCTGAGGTCAATTTCTTTGAGCCCATGGCATCGAACACATTCCTGAACATGATGTTCGAGTCGACCCCAATATCCACTAGGATTCGCTTGACTAGGCCCGCCCCGATCATTGCTATAATCACCATGGGTGGACTCTCGGGGGGATCATGACACCATCTATCCTCTAGACTGAAAGATATTGCGGGAAGCTCCATATATTGGGTTTGGAGCTTTCCCAAAGACACATCTAGGATCTTAGTGTCCTTCCTTGCCAATGAATTTGACTTGGGTGGTATGTCTCTCCAGATCACAACATTGATGACTACAGTTGGAGCATTTTTTGTGTTGTCGAGAGGCCCTTGTCTTGGCCTTGCAGCTCAACTCTGATCCTCTTCGGAGCGCTCGAGGTCCCTTCTTCTTGGTTTTTGTATAAACTGTGAGAACTCCGTCAAGTTTTCTTCTCGAATGGCTTGTTCAAGAGCATCCTTAAGATTAAAGCAATCCTAAGATTTTTGGCCAAAACCCTTGTGATAGTCGCAGTACAGGCTTTTGTTTCCACTTGTCCTGTCCTTCAATGGCCGAGGTTTCAACAGGATGTCCTTGTCTGCGATTTGCTGGTAAACTTCCACAATTGGCGCTATGAGAGGGGTATAGTTAGTAAACTTGCCCACTCAGAAAAATGGCTTGAACGGCTTACCCGACGTTCCTTTCTTTGGCGTCTCCTTCTGCTTTTTTGTGTACTCGAGCTGACGAGCTGGAGGGTTGGGTGACTGTCGTTTATTTGCTGCCACCACTTGATTAACTTCTTTGTCGTTGATATACTCTCTCGCCACATTTTGAATTTCCTGCATGGTCCAAACAAGTTTGGTGGTGAGGTGCTTCCTAAAGTCCTCGTTCAACAGGCCATTGGTCAGGCATAGGCTCATTACCGAGTTCGTCAGGCCATCGATCTCCAAATATTCATTGTTGAACCGGTCTAGGAACTTCCTTATTGGTTTGTCAAAACACTACGTGACCCTCAGCAAGTTGATTTAGTACTTGGCTTTGGCTATCCGCGTGGTGAACTGTGCTAAGAACTTTTGTGAGATGTCCGTGAAGGCCATAATAGACTCTTGTGAGAGTGCGTTAAACCACCGTATAGCTGGACCTGCTAAGATTACCAGGGAAGCTCGGCACCAGACAGTGTCACCAACGCCCTCCAAGTCCAGTCTAGCGTCAAATGTCATCAGGTGTTTCTGGGGGTCTTTCATCCCATCGTACCTCATGTTCGTTGGCTTGTCGAAGTTTTTCGGTAGCCTGACCTTGAGGATTGAGGGGAAGAAGGGGGTTCCACTCATGATAATAGGGTCTTGTCGTTTGCTTCCTCTATCTCTCCTGCTCTCTCCACGGTCCTCCGACTTGTTGTAGGTGTAGTCGTGAGACCGAGCATCAGTTCATGCGTGTTCGTTGTCTCTTTTGGGGTTTCTTCTACACTCTTCTGACCTCCTACCAAGAGATCGGATGCAAGATAGACTTGGGCAAGAGACTTTGCTGTGTTCGGAACGGTAGCAGTCCCTCGCTGCTAGCTCTTTCTCCAAGTTTTGCACTCTGTATCGAAGTTCTTGTATGATTTTTGAGTTGGTATCGCCGGTCTCACAAAACGCGCGTCTCCTGGAAGATTTGGAGGACGGATCATCTCGACGGGACAGTGGTCTCGATCGTTCTTAGGAGGAGGCCTTAGAGCTTATCTTGCTTCTCAAACGAGCTCACCCTCTTTTTGCATTTCCTTTACGTGAGGAAAAAGCTCCATACTTGCGCTAGGTCCCTATAGATGACGTCAATGTTCAGTTGTTTGGGCAGCAGGTGGATCGGGTGAGGCTGAGGCAGGTGCAACCAGGTGAGGTAGGACCAGAACGTGAGTGTGAGTGATGAGCGGATATTTTATACGCTTTTTGGGGGTAATTTCATGTAGATTTTAGTATGTTTTAATTAGTTTTTAGTAGAATCTTATTAGTTTTTAGGCAAAAATCATATTTCTGGACTTTACTATGAGTGTGTGTATTTTTCTGTGATTTCAGGTATTTTCTGGCTGAAATTGAGGGAGTTGAGCAAAAATCTGACTTAGGCTGAAAAAGGACTGCTGATGCTGTTGGATCCTGACCTCCCTGCACTCGGAATGGATTTTTTAGAGCTACAGGAGTCCAATTGGCGCGCTCTCAACGGCGTTGGAAAGTAGACATCCAGGGCTTTCCAGCAATATATAATAGTCCATACTTTGCGCGAAGATAGACGACGTAACTTGGCGTTGAACGCCAAGTACATGCTGCTGTCTGGAGTTAAACGCCAGAAAAACGTCATGATCCGGAGTTGAACGCCCAAAACACGTCATAAC
>NC_029777.3:91337682-91337914 GCF_000817695.3 Arachis duranensis
CGCCCAAAACATGCATCGTTTGGGCGTTTAACGCCAGGATGGTGGGGAGGAGGTAAAATTCGTTTTTCTTTATAATTTTTCTAAATTTTTATGTTTCAATTCATGATTTCTTGCATAAACATGTTTCAAATTGTCATCCCTCAAATCAAAATAGTTTTCTAAAAATCCTAATTTCTAAAATCCCTTTTTCAAAAGTATCAAATATATCTTAATTCATAAACACAAATCTTTT
>NC_029777.3:91338014-91338567 GCF_000817695.3 Arachis duranensis
CAAAACACGTCATAACTTAGAGTTTAACTCCAAGAAAGGCCTCTACTCGTGGATAGCTTTAGTCTCAGCCCCAGCACACACTAAGTGGGCCCCAGAAGTGGATTTCTGCACCAATTATCTTAGTTTACTCATATTCTGTAAACCTAGGTTACTAGTTTACTATTTAAACAACTTTTAGAGACTTATCTTGTACCTCATGACATTTTCAGATCTGAATTACAGACTTTTTGACGGCATGAGTCTCTAAACTCCATTGTTGGGGGTGAGGAGCTCTGCAGCGTCTCGATGACTTATTGCAATTATTTCTGCTTTCCATTCAAACACGCTTGTTCCTATCTAAGATGTTCATTCGTGCTTCACTATGAAGAAGGTGATGATCCGTGACACTCATCACCTCTCTCAATCTATGAACGTGTGTCTGACAAACACCTCCATTCCACATCAGACTGAATGAACTTCTCTTAGATTCCCCAACAGAATCTTCGCGGTATAAGCCGGATTGATGGCGGCATTCATGAGAATCCGGAAAGTCTAAACCTTGTCTGTGGTATTC
>NC_029777.3:91338676-91355464 GCF_000817695.3 Arachis duranensis
GATTGAGAACCGACAGATGATTAGCCGTGCTGTGACAGAGCATAGGAACGTTTTCACTGAGAGGATGGGAGGTAGCCATTGACAACGGTGACACCCTACATAGAGCTTGCCATGGAAGGAACCTTGCGTGTGGGAAGAGGATTTCAAGGAAGAGTTGAAGTCAGAGGACAAAGCATCTCCAAAACTCCAACATATTCCCCAGTTCTGCAAAACAAGTAACTCTATTGTTCTCGTTTATTTTAACTTACAATTTTAAACACTTTGGCTTCTTACAAATAAATCCAAATAACCTTGTTGACATCCTAACTAAGATTAATAAAATAAATATTGATTGCTTCAAACCAATAATCTCCGTGGGATCGACCCTTACTCACGTAAGGTATTACTTGGACGACCCAGTGCACTTGCTGGTTAGTTGAACGGAGTTGTGAAAAGAAAGTAATCAGTTAGTTGAATTAGTTCTCTTTGGCACATGCCAAAGAGCCATTAATTAAGGATCACAATTTCGTCCACCAGTGAGCTTCGAGGGTGAGGAGAGCGTCTGAGTCCTTGATGGATAGGCAGGTGGGGCCACCTGCAAGGATACTCTAATACCTAAGTAAGTGTCCATACGAATTGGCGGCTAATTAGGGTAAGAAAGATGACGTATTTCTGAGGAGGGGTAGGGTCCTCCCCATTTATACTCTGTACTTCGGTGGGTCCCCTGCGGTTAGGTCCACTCATCTTGAAGCTTCTACTAGCTGTCCAAGTTTCTTCTACGGTACGGGAGGTGACGCATGGATCGCCTCTGAGTTCGGGTTGGTTGACCTTAATTTTATAATTTTAGATTATTATATAAATATAATTAATATGATCTTATTTCTATTATTTGAATATCAATAATTTCTCTATGAATTTTTTATTGCATAATTTACTTCGACAAAAAATAATAAAATTTGATTTATGAAAATTTAAATTTGAACCCTTACTATAGTTAAGCACAAATTTAATTTATTTTGTTATATTATATAAATATTAAATTCTTTAATCAAACACTTATTTGATTACGATATGATATTATATATAATTTGTATATTGGAAATTAAATTTTAATTGCTGCACAAATGTTATATTTTAGGTAATAATATATTTTTTTGTTATTTTAAAAATTATTATATATTTTTAAGATTATTTAATTATGTTTATTTTTTTAAAAGAATTGTCATTATTATTTATTAGAAAGCAATTAATGTTTGGAATAGTCTAAAACTAAAAAAACAAATATAAGATATTAATACTCTGAATTTTCAAAATATAAATCTTGAAGTAAATCTATATGATTATGATTAATGTTCATAATTGGAGGACTTTATTTTTATTTTAATTTTTTTTCGAAACATGTTCGCTTTACTTAAATTTTATTCTTTATTGATTGCTATTTTTTTGGTACACTTAACTCTCATTAGTTTATATCAATTAAAATTTATAACTTGAAAAAAAATAGACGCGCATCTAACAGAATGAAAAAAAAAATATTTTTTCTTTTAATAAAAAATTTATATCACTTTAGCTTTTTTCTGCATCATATCTTATATTTTTATTATAATTAAAGTTTTACCGATAGAATAAAATAATTGTAAGTTATTTTCATATAATAAAAGTGATATGCTTCAAAAAATATTTGTATATAATTTATTAACAAATATATGTGATATTTATCATAATTTTTATTTTTAATAAATATTATTATTGTATTAAAGTGATGTATTTTAAAGGTATATAAATGTGATTTTTATTACAAAAATTACAAGATAATAAATGTTATTTTATTTTTATTTTATCATTAACATTTAGGTTTAATTTTACCTTGAGTTTTAATATATTTTAGTTATAAAATTAGAGTGAACAATATTAATTACAACTAATCAATTAATTATTTGATTTGACTAAAATAAATATTAAATTATTTAATACATAATAAATAAATAAAATAAATAAAATAAATTTAATTCAAATTATTCTTTTATTTTTTTATATATATAAATTAGAATATATTTTTATGTATTTTAATTAATAGTTCTTAAAAGAGTTACTATTTTATTTACTAATATTTCAAATTTTTTATAATATTTTTATAGAACTTGATTAATAAGTTTTTTTTTACAATATTATTTTTAATTTTTTAATAAAAATATATTTTTATTTTTGTCTTTTATCTTTTATATTTATTGATTAGTCTTTTAAATGTCTCAGATGAAAATAATATTTAGGAGTACAATAAAACAAAATTTTGATTAAATTTGTCCTATTACAACAGAAATTTTAATCTTTAAATAAATTGTCAATATGCTAAAATTATAAATTAATTTATTAAAATTAACTATAAAACTAATCTTTCACAAAAAAATAGTTTTTTTATTCAATCAAATTATTAAATTCATTTGTTAAAGTTAACTGATATAAATCTTATTTGTAGAAGTTTTATATGCAATAACAAAGATGATGTGACTTCTTATATTCTAAAGGTATTAATTTTTTTTTTGGTGACTTCTAAAGGTATTAATTTGCCAACACCGTTAGATTTTGTTAATTGATAGTGAGATAAACAATATTTTTAATAAGTGCATTATCATTAAAGTTAACAGATAATTTTAATTTCTGTAATACATTTTCTTTATGATTGTCTAATAATTCTTAATAATTTAATATTAAGTACTCAAAGAACAAAAAAATAATAGTTTAACACATCGAGTACTCCAATTAAAATAACACTAATAATAATAATTTAAGAATCCTCGCAATGATAATAATTTAATTTTAAGTATTTTTTTTGAAATTTAAAAAATTTTATTTTTAAATTTTTTTCTGTTCAAAATTTAAAATGAGTTTCAATCTTAGACTAATCTAAACATTATTGAGTCGTATAAGATTTTTGTTAACAGATTAATTACTCCATAGATTTGAGACTAAATTATCCATAATAAAATAAAACTAAAAAAATTCTTCTTTCTCATCTTTACCTAGAACAAACAGAGGAGATGAAGATTGAAGAGAAAGAGAATTCTTCAATCAACAATTAATTAAAAACAGTAATTATTTATATATAACATAACACTTTTACATGAAAAAGGATAAAGACAGAGAGCTAAATGACAACAGAAACAACACTCTTTTTTTTTCTAATACCATAATATATAACACAACACTAATATTTTCTTTGATATCATAATTCTGATACCACAATTGTTTATATATGGTCAACTATTTCTCAAAAGTCAAGTATTTTTGTAGAAAAACTTCAATTTTAAAAAATAAAAATAATAACAATTTGTTTTAAACTATTAATTTTTTTTATGTGTTAATTAGTTAAATAATTTAGAAATTAATTATATTTTATAATAATAATATAATACTTTTTTGCACCGTTAAAAATTTTTAAATAGGTCATTTCTAATTTTTTATTTTTTTTATCTCTTAAAGTTTTCTTCTAACGGTTATGAATTGAGTTACTGTTGAAAATAAAAGAATAAGACACACCCTCACGAAGAATATAAAATGGAGAGGAATGTATTGAATGTATTTGTGTATTGTTGTTATTTATGAAATGATTACATATGTATTTATACTTTTCTTTGACATCTAAACTTAATACATCCTAATAAAAAAAATGGTTTAAATTAAAACTAAATATAGACAACTTATTAAAACTGTGGTTTCTATTTTTTCTTAAATTTTAACCATCAAGTTTATTTTTAACATTCTCCCTTAAACTTGATAATCTTCATACTCCAATCATAATTCTTAACTTTTGAATTTGTGAAAATGTCAGCAACTTGATCAAGTGATTTCACATACTCAACCTCCACATGCATGTTCTCAATACATTGTCGAATGAAATGATACTTTGTTTTTATGTGCTTACTTCTATCGTGAAATACTGGATTCTTTGTCAGGGCAATCGCTGATTTATTGTCCATCATGATCTTGGTGGATTCAGCTTGCTCAAAATAAAATTCCTTCAGTAGTATCTCAGCCAAATTGCATGATATGCCCAGGTAATAGCCGCAGCATATTCAGCTTCACAAGTTGAAAGAGTGACTATAGGTTGTTTCTTTGAATACCAAGAAATTGTATTATTTCCTAGAAAGAAAACAAATCCAGTAGTACTCTTCTTATCGTCAATATCCCCAACATAATCACTATCACAATAGTCTATTAATTTGAATTTATCTGAAGCTGAATAAAACATGCCATACTCAAGAGTGCCTCTAAGATAGCGAAGAATTCTCTTGGCTGCCTTTATATGGATTTCTGTTGGATTCTCAATGTAACGGCTAACTAACCCAACTGAAAATAAAATGTCAAGTCTGGTACAGGTTAAATACCTTAAACTCCCCCACGAGACTTCTGAATAATATTTGATCAACTTTTCTTACACCTTCTTCCTCTTTGAAAAGTTTGACTCCACACTCCATAGGTGTATTGGTAGGATTGCAATCTAGCATATTGAGTTTCTTCAATAGCTCTCTTGCATAAGCCTGTTGTGAGATGAAAATTCCATCCTCCATTTGTTTCACTTCAATTCCTAGATAATAAGATATTAGTCCCATATCACTCATCTCAAATTTTTGAGCCATTACCTTCTTAAATTCTTCAATCATTATTTGATTGTTTCCTGTGAATATAAGGTCATCCACATAGATACAAACAAATAACAAATTTCCTCTTTTCTCTTTCACATAGAGTGCATATTCATGAATGCACCTAGTGAAACCATTATCTTGAAAATACATATCAAGTTGATCATTCCAAGCTCTTGGAGCTTGCTTCAGTCCATATAAGGCTTTTTTAAGCCTTAACACCTTATCTTCACAACCCTCAACAACAAAATCCAAAGGTTGTTCAATATAAACTTCTTCCAGAAGATTACCGTTCAGAAAAGCAGACTTCACATCCATTTGGTGGATTTTCAGTTGTTCTATGCTGCAAGTGACAACAATAGCCTTATCGTTTCCAAACGAGCAACTGGAGCAAATACCTCATCATAATCTATTCCTTACTTCTGCTTATACCCTTTTGCAACGAGTCTTGCCTTATACCTTTCTACATCACCTTTAGAGTTCTTTTTAACTCTGTAAATCCATTTGACTCCAATAGCATGATGACCACTTGGAAGTGATGCAAGTTTCCAAGTGTTATTCTTATCAATTGCTTGAATTTCTTTCTCCATAGCTTATATCCATTTCTCATCTTTGACAGCTTCTTTAAAACTTAAAGGCTCATCATTGGAGAGTAAACACAATAAATTTTCATCCTCTAGCATTTCTGTTTCTTTATAAAGATCAGGGAGACTTTGACATCTGTGAGGGCCTTCGCTTGAACTAGAGGATGGAGATGATGATGATGATTCTAGTAGGGTTAATGCTGGTGTTGAAGGATCGATTTTGCCTTGTACTTCTTGCATCGGGGCTTTTTTTTCCTCAAAGTAAGGCAAAAAATCATAAGTGACTTCATTTTGTGTACTCGAGTCCCACTTTGCATTTTCTTCAAACTCAACATCTTTGCTTATTATTTTTTATTATTGATAGGATTGAAGAATTTGTAGCCTTTAGTATTCTCCTCATAACCAATAAATACAAGCTTTTGGCTCCTATCATCAAGCTTCGATCTTTCTTGCTCAGGAATTTGGACATATGCACTAGATCCAAATGCCCTTAAATGTGATACATTAGACTTCAAATCACTCCATGCTTCTTGAGGTGTTATATCTCTCAAACTCTTGGTAGGTGAGCGGTTTGAAAGATAAACTACACATGCAACTGCTTCTCCCCATAACTCTTTTGGTAATCTTACTTTTTAACATCGTTCTTGCCATATTTAGAATTGTCCTATTCTTTCTTTCAGCAACCCCATTTTGTTGAGGCGATCTAGGAACAGTTAGGGGACGTCGAATACCACGATTTTCACAAAACATATTGAATTCATTTGAAGTGAATTCTCCACCTCTGTCAATTCTGAGAGCTTTTATCTCATAGCCACCTTCTTTTTCAACGAGGGCTTTAAACTTCTTGAATGCTTCAAATGCTTCGCTCTTTTGCTTCAAGAAATAAACCCATGTTTTTCTTGAACAATCATCACTAAAAAGCAAAAAATAGGCGCTCTTACCCAGTGACAAAGGCTTGATAAGTCCACAAACATCCATATGGATAAGCTGAAGTGGCTTGGTAGCTCTTGATTTGGACTGCTTTGGAAAACTCTTTCTTGAATGTTTTTCAAGTAAGCAAGCTGCACATAACTGATGAGGATGATCAATTGTTGGAATTCTTTTTACCATCTTTTTTGTTCCCAATTCTTAAGCCCACCAAAATTTAAATGTCCATATCTTATATGCCAAATTCATGATGGATCTTCAATACATGACTTCAAACATATAGCTCCACCGCTTCTCATGTTTAACAAGAACATACAATTTCTTGTCATAGAAATCTTAGCAATAAGATTTTCATTTTTATCTCTAAGCAAAAGATAGCGATCTTCCATGACTATCTTGCAACCATTCTCCATAAGTTGCCCAATACTCAAGATATTATTCTTCACCTTTGGGATGTAATAAACACTGGAAAGATTCTTATTACTTCCATTCTTTAGCTCGAATAGAATCGTTCCCTTTGCCATTGATCTCTACTTTTGATTCATCACCAAAACGCACGTGTCCTTTTATGTTAGTGTCGAGTGCTACAAATTTACTCCTATCACCTGTCATATGGTTGCTAGCTCCATTGTCAAGATACCACATACTATTTTCAGAATTTTGATCTTCCTTGAGCGTAAGGAATAAAGTTGGTTCTTCAACATCTTCACTATGCACAACAAAATTATTTTCTTCTTCTTTGGATGTCTGACACTCCCAAGAATAATGTCCATTCTTTTCACATGAATAGCATTCAATGTGTCTTTTGTAAACTGTTCTTCCTCTTCCACGACCTCGAGAAAAATTTTGATTTCTTTTCTCTTGAGAATAGTTTTTCTCATCTCTTCCTCTTTCGTAACTACGTCCTCGTCCTCGTCCACGGTCTTGACCTAGTCCTTGTCTTCCACTTTCGTTGGTTTCTCCTCTAGCATTCTACGATAGTTTTGCCTGCAAGACATGCTCCACACGTTCTTACTTGTCTTTATCCATTCTTTCTTCATGGGCCCGTAAGGAACCATTCAACTGATCAATGGATATCGTATCCAAATCTTTGGACTCCTCAATGGCTACTACCACATGGTAAAATTTTGAGTTGAGAAAACGAAGAATTTTCTCAACAACACGAACATCTTCTAATTTTTCTCCAAGCATTTTTATTTGGTGCACTACCGTCAAAACTTTGGTGAAATAATCTGAAATAGATTCAGTCTCCTTCATCATTAGAGACTCAAACTCAGCCCTTAGAGTTTTAAGACGAACCTTCTTCACTTTTTCAACTCCTATGACAAAATTTTGAAGAGTATCCTAAGCTTTCTTTGCATTGATTATATCAGCAATCTTCTCAAACGTATCATCATCCAAGTCTTGATAAATGATAGTAAGTGCACATTGATCTTTCTTTTTTTTATTTTCTAATTCTTCTTTTTGAGCTTCTGTTAGCTTGTCCACATTCTCTGGTTCTACATAGCCTTCCTCAACCATCTCCCACACTCCTTGAGCACCAAGAATTGCTTTCATTTGAGCTACCCAATTGTCATAGTTAAGCTTAGATAATTGTGGATATTGAAAAGATAAAGTAGTTCCTTTTGGCGAAGACATTTTATAAGTGACTCTGATACTACTTTGTTGGAAAATAAAAGAACAAAGCACACACACTCACGAAGAATATAAAATGAAGAGGAATGTATTGAATATATTTGTGTGTTGTTGTTATTTATGAAATGATTACATATGTATTTATACTTTTCTTTGACATCTAAACTTAATATATCCTAATAAACAAATGGTTTAAATTAAAACTAAATATGGACAATTTATTCAAACGGTGGTTTCTATTCATTCTTAAATTTTAACCATCAAGTTTATTTTTAACCGTTACTATGCCAAACCTTTTACTGGGTTCTATTTGGAGAACAGAAGGGGGCAAGCTAGCTGTGCCGTGTAGGGGTATACATGACGTGTAGGGTGTATTGGGTGTGCATTGATATATATTTTTATGGTCAAAATAATTGCAATATGGCGTTTCGCGCCATATGGGAACCGCTTCCTATCTTATATATAAACTTCTTACACACTACTAGCAGTGTTGTTAGTTTCTTCAACAAAGTGAATCTATTAGTAGTATTGTTAGTTTCTTCCCAAAAACTTTTTTCATGAAAAAAGACAAAGACAGAAAGCTGAACAGCAGTAGAAGCAACACTTATTTTCTTTCTACTCTCCTTCTCTTTGTTAATCTCTGCTTCTCTATTTCTTTTTTGATATATTTTTTTTATTGGTGTCTCTTTTTTCTCTTGCACTTCCACATGAAGAAAGATAAAGACAGAGAGCTGAACGGCAACAAAAACAACACTCATTTTCTCTTTGATACCATAACATAATCGCTATGATACCATAACGTACTCCCGATTCTCCTCCTAAAAAGTTTTTTCAGGAAGAAAGATAAAAACAAAGAGTTGAACGGTGCTAGAAACAACACTCATTTTCTCTCTGCTCTCCTTCTCATTATCAATCTCTCATTCTCCGATATGTTTTTTTATTGATGTCTCTTTTTTCCTCTTACTCCTTCTTTTTCATTACTTCTTTGGTGTTGAAAGATTGAGGAGTAAAAACATTAACAACAACAACAACAACAACAACAACAACAATAATAATAATTTAATATTTAGTATTCAAAGAACAATGACAATAATACTAGTTTAACATAATTAAAACAGCACCAATAATAATAATTTAAATACTCCTGTAATAATAATAATTTAACTTCAAGTACTCCAATATTTAAATTTAAGTACAATCATAACAGAATTATTTCACTAAAAAAAGGGTTATATTCGTTATTGACATAGTCATTCTCTTATTACAAAAACGTATCTATTTTTAAGTATCAAGGTAGAAGAAAAGAAGAATAGATTCAAATTTTTTAAGTATTAAGGTAAGAACTCTTCCATCCATAATTAACAATCAACAACATAAATTATTTACACAGAATATAACACTTTTATAAACAATAAAAAGTAACACATTATTGAAGAGAGAAAGGGGAGAAGAAGATTGAGAAGACTGAGAATCACACATCATCGGCAACTACCTTGATTGAGCAGAGAAAATAACACCCGTCTTTTCTTTACACTTTTTTCTCTGTCAATCCCTTATTCTCCTTATCTTGCAGCGGCAATGTCGATGACAGTGTCGCGTAGTCGCTTCTTTATTCCCTTTCCTTCTCTTTCAACTTTTTCTTCCTTTCCCAACGAGTTCTTTTTCTTTTATCTCCCATTTCCTTCTTCGACCTGCTTCTCTCTCCATTGGTCTCTCTTCCTCTCCTCTCTCTGTCAATCCCTCCTCCTCCTTATCCTGTGGCGCGACAATGGCGGCAACAGTAACTTCTAGTGCGTTGTCACCTCTTCCTTTGCTTTTCTTCTCCTTCTACTTTTTCTTCCTCTCCCGATAATTTTTCTTTCTTTATCTCTCTCTTTCTTCTTTGATCCGCTTCTCTCTTCATTGGTGTCTCTTTCTGCTTCTTTCTCCTGCTACTTTTTTTTGGATTTTTTTATTTTTTTAATATAATGTTAAAAAATAAAATAATCAAAAAATAATATATTTTAAAAGAAATTTAATTTTTTAGATGATTAAAAAAAATTAGAGACAATTTTAATTTTAAATCTAAATTTAAAAACAAAAAATACTTATTTATAATCTTTTGAATTAAATTAAAAAATGAAGAATCATTTTAATTGTTATTTAAAAAATTATATTGATACATGAAAGCGGCAAATTAAGTTTATAAATTAAAATTTTTTTATTGAAAATATAAAAAATTTAAATTTTCAATACATTTATTTTACATTCATTAAATAAAAATATTTAAATTTTTTTATTAATGATAAATTTATCATATGTCCTTGAGCATCTCCAATGCTTAGTTTTAGTTTTAGTTCATTTTGGATTCTATAAAGTATCGTATAATTATTTATGGGACCATATATCATAAAATTTAATTTAAAACTCAATGTGAAATTTATTATTTCAATATTTAGTTTAATATTAATGTTAATTTAAATTATCTTTTAATTATTCTATATAATTTTAATTGAATTGTGAAAATTTAACTAAAATAAAAATATAAAATTATAAAATTAATAATTAGATACCGTATTTAAAAGATATTACACACTAATAAAAATAAACTTTAAAATATTATCTAATTACGTATAACAATAAAAAAATAGAGTAATAAAATAAAACAAAGAAAAAAAGATAACAAATAAAATAAGAAAAGAACTTAAATTGATTTGGATTTATTTTTCTATCAAGTTGATAAGAAAATAATAAAAAAATAAAGTCAATGTTGTGAATGAGGAACAAATAAGGAGTCCAAGATCAGACAATATCAGACACGGACGATACGTTCTCTCCGAGCGATGTTCAGAGCATTACAAAACTTTTGAATCAACTCTTCAAGCTACAGCACATTTCGAGTAGCCGAAACAAGCCGCATCCACCACCTGCGAATTCTGAGAGCACAAATCTAGATCTGCATAGTTCTTATTACTTACATTTAGGTGAAAATTCTGGAGCCTCAATTGTGAATGTTACTTTAACTCCTTCCAACTATCATGCTTGGTCAAGCGTGAATGCATGCGTCTTCCCTTGAAATCGAAAAATAAATTTGAGTTCGTTGATGGTTCTCGGCCTAAACCTAACAAAAATGCGAATTATCTTGCTTGGAAAAAAAGCAACACGTATGTACTAGTTTGGATAAATCTGTCTCTTAATAGCAAAATTTTACAGAATGTTATGTGGAGTGAATTAGTATGTGATATCTGGAATGATTTGAGCCATAGATATCATCAAGGAGACATGTTTAGTGTGGCTGAACTAGAAGAGGAACTATATATTTTGAAACAAGGTGACCTTAGTATAACAACCTATTTTACTAAACTAAAGGCCATTTAGGAAGAACTTGACAATTTTCAACCAATTCTGAGTTGTGACTGTGGAACTGAATGTAGTTGTGGATTAGGTGTAATGAGAGGTTACTGGAAAAATAGAAAGGTAGTGAGACTGCTCTGGGGCCTCAATGAGGAATATAGCCATGTACACTCTCAAATTATGCTTCTACAGCCAATGCTCGATGTCAACTCTGCTCTCTCAATGCTCATTCAACAAGAAAGACAAATTGCATTCAACTGATACTGTTGAAGCTCGAGCTTTAATCAGCTCCTCGGGTCTTATTGAAAGTAGAAAGTCAATTTGGTTCTCTAATGGTAGAAACTATAGAGGCAGAGGACATTTTGAAGAGGAAGGGGTGGTAGAGGAGGAAGAGTGTAACACCCTCACTATCAGAATATCTCGCTTCCGGTTGCGCCACTCTGATAGCAAGAGGTATTACGACGACTTCATGTATTTAATAATAAAATATGAGTCTTTGACTCGAAACTGTGTCGCTATTTTATTTGAAAAACTGGAAAAATACTTTTACAATAAAACAAACAAGCATATACATAAATAAAACTTCTTACTCAAGTAACTTATACATATTATATACATACAAATCATACAACTCATATCCCTCTTACAAAAATTATAATATTAATGGCGAGTGAATAATAATAATAACTAAACTAATGCATCCATATCGCATAAGTTAAACTCAAAAAACTCTTCATGAGCGTCTTTATCCGTTTCTTGAAAAAAGAAGTCTGTAGGGGGTGAGAACATCATCCTCGAAAGTATTCTCAGTAGAGGATTTTTAAGAATTGTCGTAAGAAGATATTGTAATTAAAACTATTTTCAAAACATAGTGATTATCAACTTATTATTTAAATCTAGAATTCGTGTTTCTCTTACAAAAATTTCATGTAAAGTAACATTTTAACCAAAATTGATCACTAATCCAGTCAATCATGGCCTCCGACGCAAACATAATCAAATCTCGACCTCTGGTCCAAATCAAAACAATTCACCATCAAAATTCAATCTCAACAGAATCAATCACAAACACAAACAAATTCAAGGCAAACACATATACAAAACAGTTACGGCAAGTATCACAGTTACCAGTTAAACAAATTTAATCAAATAAGCAAACTAAAGCACTTAAGTACACCCAAACAAAGCACACAAATGCAACATGATGCATGTCTATCCCTAACGTAGGTAATGAGTTCATTTGTCGGTTTCGACCCGCACCCAACGCAATCTGACTCGCAAGTCAGATAAGGCATTCCAGCAGCAAAACCTCTGCAAGGTCTCAAACCTTTGCAGGCGTTGATTCTCCAGCTAAAACCTGAAATACGCCAAACATGACCTCTGCAAGTGCTTGCAGGCACTGATTCTCCAGCTGAAGCATGTGCCCCTTTCTCCTGGAAACCATTCCATATACACAGGCATCCCCGCACAATCATTCACACATAAAGCTCATGGCTTAACATTTTCACATAAGCACCTTAACCACTTACTTTCCATCACCCTCTCGTGACTTTTTAATCATTTCATAAATCACATGTGTCGTGTTCTCTTTTCTCTTTCTTTCTTCTTCTTAACAAACCAAACACAAATAATAAGTTATAACAAAATTTATCCTCAAAAGATTGAATTTAAAGCATTATACTTTTCTTAATAAATCGAATTGAAAACAAGACTCTTTTCGTAATCAATTGAAATCAAATAATATTCTTAAAATCAAATTTTCTTTTAAGTAATGCTTTAAACAAAGTTTTAAAGTTTTATAAAAATTTCGGTAGCGTTTTCTCTAAAACTGGAACTTTTGCCACCCTTCAAGGGTCCCAACCAAAACATTTCTCAACCCTTTTTCAACCATTTCCAATTACTCAAACTAATTCAAGATCAGAAATCATCTTCTAAAACTCAATTCATAATCAGCAATTCAAACTAATTTCAAATGTTAAAATCATTTTCAATTCTCAGAATCATTTTACATAGTATTTAATCACACTAACTTTCCAACTCAGTAATTAGAAAAAATCACAATTTGATCATCATCATAACATCCTTAAACCAAGTACAACGCTCAACTAAGCATCTTCAATCAATCAATAGAGAATCGGCATCGTTCCTCAAACCGACTGGTATACGCTGCCACTGACATTGGACCCTACTTCAGTTGCAACAATTCAAGCTCCTTAGCCGTCCGGACCGAATTGGGGAAGTACTTTTTGTAGAAATCAATTTGGAATGTGCCCCATGGTATTGCAACACTATTCTGCTGCAGAAGACAGTGGGTTTTCTACCACCAATACTGAGCTTCACCCACTAGCTGGTAAGTGGCAAACTCAATACACTGATCTTCAGGCACTTGTTGTGCTTGCAAAGCTCATTCAATTGCCTAAAACCAATTATCAGCCTCTGTTGGATTCGTGGTTCCTTTAAAGATCAGTGGGTTTACTTTCAGAAAGGTAACTAACGTCATCGGCCCATTTCTGCCGTTACCCCATTTCCGTTATTAATTTGCTGACAAATAGCCTCAGTCGTTGCCTACATAGCAGCCGCCATGTTCTCCAAAGAATTTGTAAAGTTTATGGGGTCATTGATAGTTGTTTCAGGTTTCGCATTAATATTATGGCATCTACTCGACCGCGCCCGCATCCAGAAGTCATCATTTGGTTCCTGTTCACACCAAACAAGTGATATTAAGGTGATCAGTCTCAATATCTCAAGTCTAATACTTCAAAGTCCCAAATGCATACTCATAAACAAATATGCCACATATATCAATTAGATATCCTAATTAGCTTATACACACTCCCAGAGTATGCCTAGAAGCATAGTTAGTCCATCCCTCAAGCTCTACAGGAATAAACTACTCTGATACCATAATGTAACACACTACCACATAGAGCCTTACGCTTAAGTCGTAAAGTAAAGGTGACGCGGTATTACGATCTCTAAAAGTAAAATACGTACATAAATATAGTAGAAAGAATTCATATTTAGGAGCCTTGAAGAATAAGCTAAACAAAAGTGAAAATAGGAAATCGTGTCACACCCGCAAGGTTAATCGTAAAACAGATAGGTGAGATCAAAAGAAGGCTAAAATATATGATTATATATATATATAACCCAAAATAAAACTCAAACTACAAAATAAACACCTATATCTCTAAGTCCACCTGTAAGAGGGACAAAACACAAAATATACATGCGGAGATTCTATAAACATATATACATGGCCTAAAACAAAATATGACAGTCCAAAAGATAGTTCTTCGCTTGTATAGAGGGTCTCCAGACGCTCAACGAGGTGCCTCTCGACCTGCATATGAAAAACAATAAAATATATATGGAATGAGAACCGGAGGTTCTCAACATGGTAAAGGTGTCCGCATATTTAATATAAAAGGTCCCAAAAAAGCCAGAGGCATTCCTAGAACTCCAACACTCAGATTTCAGCCTAAAGATTCAACTAAACCAAAAATTAGGTAAGTTATCTAAGATATTCAAGTTTCAAATCTAACTTTAACTTAACACTTCACTTTATGTCTCTTCCAATTCTCCGAATCACCGGTGGAACACCCCCCTCACATCTTTGCCAAGAGGAGTCTCTCATAAAACATACACATACAATTCAAGTAAGGAAAACACAAATAGAGGAGCGATTACAGTAAGTAGAGCAAGTAGTAGATAAGCAGAACTAAATAGTTAGGCAAACCAAAATAATGCACACTCAAGCAAAACATACAGATACATATGATGCATGCCTGCTCTATGGCTAATGAGCTCATATGTCGGTTATATAGTAAACCCGACATGTCCTGGTAGCTAACCATTGGACAATCCCTCTGTACGCGCATCCCTAAGCTCAATAATATCCATGGGAAAAATTCCAGGCTCATCCATGGGGAGAGACAAAACTCCAAGCTCAAATTCATATATATATGCATGCCTATGGGGAAACCCAAGAAGTTAAAGTATCCGGTCACATCTTACGTATAGAGGGTCAATAATTCGTCTCAATTTTTGCAAGTCTCATGTGCTTTTAAATTCATTCTCATCATCATTTTAGATCTCATTGAATCTCAAATTCATCATCAATACTATCATCATTCCTCATTATCACACTTCACATTCCGTTCATCTATAATTTAAACTCAAAACATAATTCTTTCTGTTTTAAATAAATCAAACTTAAAACATATAATCCTTAAAACCAAATTTTTTTCTAAATAATCATTTCAAATGAAGCTTCTTTTTTTTTAATAAAAATTTCAGCATTATCTCTAAAACTCGAACTTCTGCCATCTTTTAAGGGTCCCAACCACCAAACCAAATACCTCCCAGTCATTCAAATCATTTCCAGCATCGAATTATTTCAAAATCAAACTAATTTTTAATATTAAGTCTTTCCTAAAAATCAACCCACTCCAATAACAAATCGTTCATAAAATCAAATCACATATCATATGCCATTTTCACAGTCCATCAATAATTCATTCAGTTCATCCCTATCTTAAGGTCTTCTAGCCTAAGTTTTCATGAGACATTAAACATTAACTACAAGAAACCGAAACCATACCTTAGCTGATTCCTTTCTAAGCTCGAAACACCTCAAAAACCTCTCTTTTCACAAGTTTCAAGCTTCCAAACGTCAATTCCTCAAACTTAATCACTCATATTTCGTTTCAAACCGCCCAATTGAACTCCAAATAAACAAGACCACAATCTAATTCAAACAATATCACCATAATCATCATAGGGTTCACTAATTCAACGATTCACAAAGGTTTAACAGATTCTTACCTTACCCACGGATCTATTGGACAAAACCCAGTGATTATTCGCTGCTAGAGTTCACCTAAACCATCAAAATCATTCAATTCCTCAATACCAAAATCCTAAAATCACGAAATTGAGGAGAGAGAAAACAGAGAAAAAAATGCTAATTTCTTACCACTTTGTTCAGATAGAATTGAAGAGAATTCCGAGATGAACACATAGCCACTGACGACTCGTCAATCAGAACTCCGGATCGAAAATTACGTGAAATTAAAATTGGAACAAGGGTTACGATATTCGAAGCTCTTCTCCTCTCATTTAGCGCATTCTCATGTTTACAAATGAAAGAGAAGGTTTCGATGTGTTTTTTATGGGTTAGGCTTTGGGCCGGTTTGGGCTCGACTTAATCGGTTCGGCCCGTTGGCCCAGTTTTGAGTTAAAATCTTTAAAATTAGTGTCAAAATTCGTATTTTTAATATTTCTACTCCTATAAATTATAAAAGTTAATTTTTCTAATTTCTTTGAATAATAATTAATTTATTGACTAATTATTTATTAATTTCGTGGAGTTTACATTTATGGTTTATGATTTATAAATTAGAATTTAGAATTTAAGATTTAAGGTTTATGGTTTAGAGAATTTTTTTATATTTTTGTAACAACGAATAAATGCAAGAATAATAAATAATCAATATATTTTTTTATATGAAATACTGAAATTTATTATTTAAAAATAATTATGCTACTAAAAAATTATCTACGATAATATTTTGTATTTTGTTTTTCATAAGTTTTATCATATAACCTTTAAGAAAATTAATAATTTATATACTTGTTATATAACAAAGAAATGTTATATCTTTTTTATTGGATCAACCGAATTTTTT
>NC_029777.3:91355527-91355861 GCF_000817695.3 Arachis duranensis
TTTTTGTTGTTAAATAATTTTATTTTATCAAAGTATTATTCATGGTCAGTTTGTTTTCAAAATTACTTTGTTAAAAAAGATTTTTGAATTAAAAAAATATAAAAAGATAAAAATAGACAACTTAGTAAATTGGACTAGCGATGAAGAATTTTTTTATGGAGAGATTTACGCAGCAGCACTGTTTGGTGGATAAACCCATCAATCATATTCAAAAAATGATTATGACAGTTGGTAGTAACAGGAGTTTAGTGCTACGTGTCTATTATGAACTTAATAATTTTATTTTTAGTGAAAATTTATTATCTATCTATTCTTTTATCATACATTATTAATT
>NC_029777.3:91355877-91359292 GCF_000817695.3 Arachis duranensis
TATAATTTGGTGAGACTACTAATATTGTGATTAAAAATTAAAATTAAAATTAAATTATTTAAAAAAATTAATTTTGAGTTAATTCTATAACTATCAATATAATTTTATTTATACTAATATCTAATTATGTTTTTTATACATATTGAGAAAAAAAAACTATTGTTAAATAGCAATAATAAAAATTAATTATTTTTATTTGTACAACAGGCTTAACACCTAATCAACTATAAAAAAAACTATTGTTAAATAGCAATAATAAAAATTAATTATTTATATTTGTGCAACAGACTTAACTCCTAATCAACTATAAAAGTATACACATTTTCGCCAGTAAGAAACATTGATTATGGACTATTAGGTGCTTATCTTCCTCCATTATCCGAACCCTAACAGCCCGTTCCAAGTCTTAACAGTTCATCCGTTCGAACTTCAAGATTACGAGGGCAATGCAGTATAGCCCTGAGGAGGCTCAGGCAGTGGCCTACTTATTTAGTGTTTTATTGAGTTCAAATGAGATTCTTTTCAAGAGAGGATCTCATAGTATGGACCATAAAGCATTCTCCTACCTTTTGCCAGGGAATAATCCATCAGACTTTGTTATGGAGCTCATGTCTTATAAAACTACATGGACACAAGCTCAAGTTCATGAATGCACCGTGTGGTTCCTCCCTCATTTTCTTTGTGAGTGATTATTCAGTTCAAAATCGACCTAAAATTCACATTTTGGACACAAATGAATAAACTTTGTTTTGCTCATTCCTTATAGAACTTCATATTAAATCCGGAAATCAATGAGAAGCATGTTATCACATATTATGCTGATAATTACTTTTTCAAACCAACTGTTCTGAAATATATAAGTACACCTCAGATGGATTTGATTGATTTTTATGTTTGTATCATGCTGATACGCTCTCAAATGATTTTTATGTCTATTTTTTAGATTTATGATAATGTACATTCCAAACAGAAAGATATGAATGTTTGATAGTGTTTCAACACTTGAATCCCATATAGGGAGGGTTCATGCTACTTCGGATGTTGTAAAACCCGGTTAATTAATGGCTAATTAACCCATAAATAAGAATTTATTCTAGAAAGCCTAAAATGTGATTTTTATGGCTTAATATGATAGAGGAGATTGAGATGAGAATTTCAGTACCAATTTTATAGAATTCGGATCAAGATTGGACCGAACGGGCCAAACCGGGCCAATCGGACCCAAAGTGGGCCCTTGGCCCAACATAACTAAACCAAAACCCTAGTTTTCAGCACTCTCTCTCCTCACAACACTCAATTCACGCTGAAATTAGAGAGAAGGGGGGAGAAGAACACTCTCTCAAGTTCTTTCTCTCACTTGATCTTCAAACCACCATAACTTTTGATCTAGAGCTCCGATTGCCGTTCCGTTTACGGCCACGCGTTCACCACGGAGAGCTCTACAAAACTCATACAATTAATCTTGAGGTAAGCCACGTTTTGCTCTTCAAAATTCCAGCCTTGTTTTCGAGTTTTATGAGCAAAAATGTTGAGATATTGGGCTCTTTGATGTTATAGGACCCAACTCTCTTGAAGGAGAAGGTTAATCTTGTCTCCTTGGACCTTGAGTGTGGTAAGATTCTCAACCCTAGTATAATTTGTTGTTCTATGATGTTTGGGTTTTGAGATGTTGTGTATGGGTATGATGATTGTGGCTTAGGTTGTGTATGTGTGAATATTGGAGCTTGATTGGTGATATTGAAAAGCTTAAAAAGGGATTTGGTGGTGAAAAATCTGTTCTTGGAGGTGTTGAGGCCTTGAGAGCTTGCGGATAAGTGATTTGGAAGTGCTCCGGTTGAGCTTGAGAAATCGGCTAAGGTATGGTTTCGGTTTTCCGTATCTAATATGTAATGTGGTAGGAAATACTTAGGCTAGAGGCCCTAAGATAGGTATTGAATGGTTGATGTTGTTGAATGATTGAGATATATGATGTGGTCATATATGTAATGATGATTATTGATGCCTTGATGGTATGATGTATGAGCAATATGCATGTTGTGATATATGCTTGATGATTGGTTATGGTTGGATTGTGGGTTGAACCATGTTGATGGTGAGTATGATATTAATTGTGTACAATGATGATTTATTGGAATTGATGTTGTTAAGAATTGGCATGATGGAGAGTATATGATATGTCATTATGTTTGAGTTTGAGCCACTTGGGTGAAGTGGGTTAAAGGGATGAGATAGTGATTTTCGCAAATTGTGGTAAAGTCTCAATGTGTGGGTTGAGGAGGCTTGATGTTGAATTTGATATATTTTGATTGATTTCAAAGAAAGGGATGAAATTGACATGTTTTTATTGATTTGAAAAAGAGTTGAAAATGGCTTGTTTCGAAAATGGCACTTTGTGGTTTTGTATGAAAAACATGATTTTGGGCATACTTTGACGGGACATAACTTGGATTACGGATCTCTGTTTTGTGCCAAATCTATTTAGAAATGAAATTTGATCCGGGATGTCCATGCCGTTCGAAGAACGGGTGAAAAACGATTTAAAATGAGGAAGTTATGTCCGTCGGAAGATTGGGGGTTGAATCTGTGAATTCAGCAGTTTTAACTTAGAAAATTTTTAGCAGAATGAACCCCGCGCGTAGGCGCACTTGGCGCGTATGCACCGTCCTTCTCGAAAGCGCCATCCACGCGTGCGCGTGATGTGCGCGGACGCGCCGATGTGCTGCACCCAATGCCCAGCCATTTTCCAGAGAGTTATGCCAGAACTGTGCCAGTGTTGTGCCTGGGGCACGAGAGCACCCACGCGTATGCGTGGCTGACGCGTGCGCATCGCTTGGCTATTTTTCAATCCACGCGTTAGCGTGCATGACTTTTACGCGTCGATGAGTTTTCGAGGCCATCCATGCGTGCGCGTACGCGTGGACCTGTTTTCATCCAAAAGTTGATTTTTGAGTTTTAAAAGCCAAATTTCATACTTCTAAGCCTCCGATCTCACCACTTATGTCTTAAATCATTATGATATGTCTAGCTATGAGAAGAAGGGCTAGTGAATGTGGTAACTTGTGAGTGAAGCAAGGGAAAAATGAATGATTAAAGAGGATCAAAGATGATTATGTGAGTGGCGGAGGATGGTGGTGGAAGTGCTTGTTATGCTATGGGACGAAAGGCTGTGATTGATAATGAAACGGCTGGTTATGGAATTGTGAATGTTGCACTTCCATTATCGGAGATGAGAGTTTCCCTGGGAGAAAGCAGTGGCTAGCCACCACGTGCTCCAGGTCGAGACTTGAAGCTCTTTTGACCCTATGTCGTCAGGGTGGCCGGGCACTGTGAAATTTCCGGATGAGCTCAGCCCCATAAATATTCACCAGTGAGGGTGATGGATATGGATCATGATTATGATCAAGTTTATATTGAG
>NC_029777.3:91359484-91383129 GCF_000817695.3 Arachis duranensis
TAGGGACAGGCATTCATCATATGCATACTATGTGAATTGTTTGAGATTGCCTATTTGACTGCATATTACTTGCTAATTGTCTAAATGCCTTAACTGTTCCTATTTGTATATTTCTTGTTTGCTATAACTGTGTTTGCTACATTATACTCCTGCTGGTGGTTGGGAGGTTTGAAGGAATTGGAAAGGAAAGTATTAGTTAGACTGAAAAATCTTTAGTCAGATGCCCTTATATGGTTTAGCTTGTTTATAAGCTTTGAATTATCTGGAGGAAGTTCTAGGATTGCCTTCGGCTTTCCTTTATTATTATGTATTATATATGTGGAAGTTGTTACCATGCTGGGGACCTTTGGTTCTCACCCATGCGGATTTTGTGGTTTTCAGATGCAGGACGTGAGGTTTCCCGATGAGGCATGCTGGAGACTTCTAGATTTGCGAAGATCCTTTGTTCTCGGGGCTATGTTTTGGTTTATATTTTTTTTGCTTAGATACTTTTATCTCCATTAAATAATACAAAGTGTGATGATTCCTATATATATATATATATTGCTATGCTCGGACCGGTTATCTTCGCAGTCGGATTTTGAGTCTTGATATTCCTGTTTTTGACACTCCTTTGTATATATATAATCACGCGTTGGATTTCCTTGTTCGTTACGTTATCGATCGGAGTGTTGCGCTTTCGAGTTGCGATTTTTGTTTACCCCTTTTTCTACAAAGGCTCCTAGTTATAATCAATCATTCATACTACTATACGTACTAAATTTTTATTTTAGAGGTCGTAATACCTTGCCATCTCTGAATTATGACTTAAGCATAAGACTCTGTATGGTAGGGTGTTACAAATGTGGTTAGTATGATCTCGTATGAACTACTTGGTTGGATTGTTAATATCTTGACTTATATTCTTGCATGTATGCAAATTTGTTGTGAATGTCTTTTTTTTTTTGTGTTTTGGCTGTAAAGCTATTCAGGTAATTAAATGAGTTGAATGTAATTTAGTTTTTTAGCATTTGAAAGCTTCCACGTTACTAATTTTTTATCTTATTTTTTTGGATGTGATAGTTTTCTTCTGAATATTATGGACCTGTTTGGATTGCTTTATGCATTATTTTTGAGAACACAAATTTCTGTTGTTGTTGGGCTGCATTCTTTGTGTTGGACCATGCTTTTTGTGGCAATTATATCTTCAGGCCACTATTTTTTTTATTTTTTGTATTATCATGTTTTCAAAGATTTGAGCCGTAGATGAGTTTTACTTGACTCATGTAAATAATATTTTAAGTGTCTTTATTCTGCCACTATGACCACAACAACAAATATTATGGTTAGTCTGACCTTGTATGAGCTATTTGGTTGGATTTTTATATCATGACTTATATTCTTATATGCATCCAAAAGTGTTGTAATTTTTTTGGTGTTTTAGTTCTGGGACTATTTTGTAATTAAATGAGGTGAATGTGATTTAGTTTGTCTTCGAATTAGCTTTTGAAAGCTTTCATACTGCTGATTTTTTAGCGTGTATTGATTGGATGTGATAGTTTTCTTCTAAATATCACAGGCCTGTTTGGATTGCTTTATGAGTTATTTTTAAGTAAAAGAATCTGTATTGTTGTTGGGCTATCTTCATCCTCTTTGGACCATGCTTCTTGTAACCCTTATATCTTCGAACCAATATTTCTTTTGTTTTTTGTATTATCATGTTTTCAATGATTTAACCCTTATATCCACTAATTATTTTTGCATTACTAATGTCTCTATTCAACCATTATCAGTATATCGACATTTTTTATGATCCTCTTCTATGTTTTATCTGTAGGCAAGTGCACTAAATAAGGTGATGAAGGTCCTATTTCCTAACCTGAATGTTTTAGGCGGGAGACCACCTCTAGCTGAATGGTACCCAAACTTTGTCCTTAGGGATTCCAAATATCAACAATTGATAAGTCATTCTGAAAGTTGCTGACTTTTTGTTAATATTATCTTCATTGCATCATGATGGGCTCTATAATATGATTATCCATGCATATATTATGACAAACTGTGGATGCTTCTTTGGCTCCAATTGGAGCAGTTGTTTACTTTAAATCCTGTTAGGTAGCGAAAGGTTTTCTTCCTCTTAATTTTTTTTGTCTTCCATTATCTAAGCCTACTAGAGATGACATAAGTGAATCTAATATTATCTTAATTTGTCACTCACTTTTTTAGAACAATATTGACTGTATAGCTGACAAGATAAGGATGGACATTATGCTTGCATTGGCTACGAAGCACTTCAATAAAATGAGAGATGAATTTTTTCAGTGGTTTTTGGTTGACTGAAATTCTCGAAGGACTACAAAAGAAATCTGGTCATGAGAACCTATGCTTGTTACATGCATGCCCTTTGAACCTACTTATGCCTGTCTATTATAAATGTTTAATATTTTGGCTACTACCACATATTAGTAGAAGATTTAATGTTATTAGTACACTCTATGCTAACATGGTCCGTGAACAATAGCCCCAAATTAGATGCTCATTTTTTTGTTACCCAATACAGTTTCAACATCTATGATGGTCATCTAAATTGGTTGAACTATGTCAAGGGATCCTTAGCATGCAAGTGCACATGTAGGTTTTGGAATTTATTCCATATTAGCTATGCATATGCCATTGTTATTGTGATGACTATTATCAACAGCTACTAATGCTAAATATTAATATCTACATGTTATGCTAGTTTATGATCATATTATGAGACATGCATGATATAATGGATGTAGTCTTTTTGCTTATCTAATTATCCAATTCACAGAATTAGGTCAAGCATCAGAGTTATATATCATCACAACTGTTAAAAGAATTATATTTATAACCAAAGAGTGAGACTAATAAAGGCCTACATAATTTAACACTAATACATTTAAATAAATTCATTTGGGAATCTATATTTATAATTTCTCCAAAACACATCAAATTATTATCGCTCTTATACTTATACACACAAATAGGATTTTTCTTACTTTAATTGTCACAAAAATAAAGAATCAAATGGTCCATGATTAAAATGATGCACACAAATTACCATCAACATTAATAAAGTAATATTATATAGTTCATTCTTCATAGAGTAAACCCAAATAAATATGAAAATAGGTATAAAGTATATCAGCACATTACCATCAAAGTAAGCATGGACAATAACATTATAGGGGTACATCAAATACACAATATTACACTACTTTAAAGCTAGTCTCAGAATTCTCTTGTGGTAATCTAGGTACCATGAACAACTGTTTGACAGGGAGCTTCTTGTTTATTATAGTCCTCTGGCAGCAATTCTGCAAATGCATAGAAAAATTGGCAGGGGAAGGAGGGGAACTCAACTTCAGTCCAGTGGAACTACACATATAACTAATAACCACACCCTAACCCACTATTTTTTTAACTAACACAATGACAAATACTAATTATCCAGAGCATCCAATGAAATTTAGACAACATTAAAACAATAATGCAACATAAATTAATACCCCTTCACACTCATTTAGAAGCTTAGACTATCGTATTCCATCTGCTTCATAGCCTCAGCTTCTTGTGATTCATCCACGTTATGCGATGATCCTAAGGTATCTAATTTATGTGTGGTGTTGTCACGATTTCCGTTGATGCATCTACGAGCGTTATGGCTAGCCTTGCCACACTTTTTGTATCGTTTCACATGTCGGTACCTCCCACGAGCAGTCACAATATGACGACCACACCTTTTATGCCTGGCTCTCAGATGATCATGTACGGACGCATCATCACCCCGTCTTCAGCAGTGGTGGCCAACCTTTTTCAGATCTTTTCTCTCAACGCTTCTCGTTCATTAGGTATTTTTGTCTTCACCTCGAGGTAATCCTCAAAGTAACTACAAGATAGCTTTACTAGTTCTCTACAATCATCGAGCATTGCCGCATGCATACTCATATAGGCTACATTAGGAATCTCTCACTCAAAATATGGTTATTTATCGGCAGTTGTTTTGCCTTCTTTGTCTAATGACCCAGTATAAGACTATCTGGAATAACAACTGTTAAGTCTAACAAGCACACCAACTATGTGCACACAGAAAATTTCAAAGAATTCCATGTGCAGGCAAGAGCATCTAAATTCGTCATCTATCTCGCCCCAAGAAACGTTCCATGATCTACCTTGGCAATACATGGCCACCTCAAATAATGTACACGTGCTTGTCTTCTTTGAAGAAATTACTCTGACATTGCTAGCTAGTAATAACACCTCCCGAAATAAGACAAAGATCTCTCGTATGTATACTGTTGCTGCAAACTGCTATAACTCCTCCAAT
The DNA here is from genome assembly GCF_000817695.3 of Arachis duranensis. NCBI lineage: Eukaryota > Viridiplantae > Streptophyta > Magnoliopsida > Fabales > Fabaceae > Arachis > Arachis duranensis. The sequence goes on from NC_029777.3 coordinate 91,363,815, forward strand.
CTTGTTTTCTCAATCGGATCTCCATAAGCAGATTTGTAATCAACAACCACTACTCCCCTATGCATGAATTCTAAATATTATTAAAAATGCTGAATAAATTCTCTCAAGTTGTAGCTGTTGTGTATAAACTACCTTATCTACATATTCAACGCCTCACACCTTGATGTTGTCTTAAACCCAACAAAGAACTTACCCCAAATGTGGGCATTCAACTACATATGTTTCTTCTCATACATATCCTTGACCCGGGAATTTTGTTGCAACCTAAATTCTTTAACTGCATCATTCTATATATCTTCAAAGTCATCGACCTCCAAATCCCCCATTAAAAGAAGACGAAACTTGGTCAAAAACTATGGAATACCTACTCGAGTGGTTGCATTGCATAGTAAGTGCCAGATGCACAACCTATGATGTGCTTCTGGAATACAGCTTTGATTGCACTCTTCATGGCTTGGTCACTGTCGGTAATAACGAATTTAGGAGCCTTTCCTTTCATCGCCTCGAGAAATGCTCGAAGAAAACACACAATAGCTTTCCTCCCCTTCCTTTAAGAGAACTACGCATCCAAACACAACAATGCGCATATGGTGATCCACTCTAGAGAATATCACAAGGGAACATATGTACTTATTCCTCCTATACGTCGCATCAAACTCCATAACATCTCCAAAAATACTGAAATCATACTAACTTGTGCCATCACACCAAAATATATTGTGGAGCCTCCGCTGTTCATCCAACGAATACTTCCAAAACATACAGGGGTCACGACTCTTCAACATTTGTAAATACTTTAGTGCATTATCTGTGTCGCTGGCTCCAACTCTTCTTTGCTTCTTAATTGCATTATAGATGTCTTTTTCTCAAACCCAACCATCTCAAATCCATTATTTTGGTTTGTAAAAGCCTAAAATATTGTCGAAACTCACAAGATGGAGCTTCTTATTGTATTAATCTGGTGTAAATCACCCATTTTTATTGTCCAGTGAGACCACATCATCCCCCTAAACTTTTCCTCCAACATGTCATTGTTATGTTCATCGAAGAAGAACTCCACGTACCATCACTTGTTTCTCATGTCAACATGGACTTTTATCCACACATTACAACCACATCGCATTATTGGTCTAGGATCCATTTTTCTATCAATTCTATGAACATGCTTTGCATCTCGTTCACCTTGTCGTGTGCACACAGTGTGTTGCCATATAATTTCTTCCTAAGATTCTACCTTCTTGCAACGCCCTACCTTCAACCACCTTATGAAAAATCCCTTAATTTGACCGTACTCGTTATAAAAGTCATAAGAAGTTTTCGAATCTATAAACTCTATCATCATAATCTCCTCAACTCCTAATGCATCAAAATCAGGTGCACCAAATGAACTTATTCCGTCGAGAACAATGACATCTCTTTGATCGTCTGCCTGACTAGCACCAATCGAAATAGATTCTGTCTCTACAACAAAGGTCTCATTTGTCATCGGGTCCTCTTCCACATGAAACAATCCATTACCATAATAATACATAGTTGATACCAAGAGGTTATCCTAAAAAATACCCTTTTTTGAATTTCCATTAACTTTACAATGATATGCTTACCTCTGGAATGACATTCTCCTGAAAATTAGATGAAACCTCTTCAGTCTCCTCCATCGTTACTCACCAAATCCCAAACCTCTAAGAACTATCTTCTTGGTTGTTTGATATTATCAAATCTGAAATGAAAAAATTCAAGGATAAGAAAGCAAAGAGAAGACAACATAAATTGATATAAATAATCTAATGCCTTATCAATCCTTTTTTTATAGAAGGAATGGGAAAGGCATTGGGGCATCATCACAAATCACAAGTGGTTGTGTTACTTAACACTATCTACAAAACCAATATCACTTATCAACTAAGAATAAAATAGATAAAAAGCTTTATTTTAATACAAATTCACAGTTACAAATAAAATTAAATATATTACTATGGTTGGATATCATTACTCAACAATGGGCTGCATCTAAATTAAGAGTTTTAGATATGTGTCATAATGAAATATTTACGTGTTATTAGGCAAGTTTAATTTGTCCAGGGATTAGAACCCCTTTTTTTCATTCTCTCTTTCTTTTCCTTTGATTTTCCTTCATGGCAAGCAAGGAGCATTGTTCGGATTCGGAATCCACTGGATCAAGGCTACTTAAGAAACTCATGATTTTGTCGAATGCCAAAAGCATACTCAAAAGTTTTAGCTAAATTAGGGTAAACAAAAAGCGAATGCAAATTCGAAGCATTTGAAAGAGAATTTAAGAAAATGGGACTTAAATTTTATTTCTCATCATAATTCATCATAAATTTTTTAACTACTATTTAAATTATTTCTAATTATAGCTAATTACTCCACTAATTACGCTATGACCAAATTATAAGTGTTACATACATAAACTTCAATAATAAAACTCAAACTTGTAAAAGTTTATTTGTAGAATCATAAACTTGTAAAGTCGAGAGTTTTAATAACTTCTGTAAGAGATTACCTCAATTGAAAAATTTTTCATGGACACCAATGGATGCAAGAATTTTATACTATGAAGACTTCCTATGAACTAAATGTATTGTCTCAACACTTTTAAAAGACCTTCAAAATTGGTCACCACTATCAACTACTACTATTACTTGAAAAACAACTTAATCTATGTGATCTTAATTTCAAGAAAACAAATGAGATTTGTCTTCTTTTTATCAGAAGAAGATAATGGCATACTCTTTTGTTATTATGTGTCTGTATTTATCCACTTAAATAGTGTCTTATGTATCGTTATCTCATGCTTCAATTTAATTTCTAATGTAATTATCGGTTATAGTTTGACAACTTGAGATAAAATTTTATGTCCAAATATAACTAAGAATTTATCCAGTATGTAAGTTTTACCACCCTTGTCCAATATATTGAAGTAGAAATTCGAATGCATCAAACTTAATAATTAGCAATTTTCCCAATATAACTAACAGAGTAACATGGCTTTTAGTTTTAAGTAATTTTTTCAGTTAGCAAAGCCAATTCTTGGCCTAATATATCTCTTTCAATTAAATAATAAAAAAATTATAATAAACAGTTACATTTTACAAGAGCTTTTGGAAAAACAACCCCATACATGTATGTTTGCTCCAATAAAAGAAAGAAAATTAGGCTTTAAAGACTTGTTGTTATCCAAAGTGCTAACCCTATAAGTCTGAACAGAATTTGCCATCGGTCTTGGATTTTTAAAATAAACAAGTTTCTAAACTTAAATTTGAAGTACACAATAAAAGATACTAAAGCTAACATCAACCTAAAGCATAGATAGTAGTGGGCAATGTCCTTATGCTGTTGGATTGGTGACATATAGAGCACTCAATAAACATTAGGGGTTATCGTTATAAGCTTTTCCAATTCCTAGCTAAACATTCATTCACAGCAAAAAATTGCACTAATCTCGTGGATTTGAATCAATGGATCTGGTGAATGGAATACGCGGCAGAGAGATTTTGATATCAGTGTGCTAAGATTCGACCCTCGTCCGTCACAGCAAGCAGCCGAAGATAACCCTTCCTTATAGCTCTGTCGAAGCAACTTCTCCCTGTAGTCGCTCCTTTTCTTGTTTTATCATAAAGGGCTCCTCACACGACGTCGTTTTTTCCATTTTTATGTTTAGAATAGTCATCTAATTTATCAGCAAATCAATCCCTAAAAACTTTTCTAAAACAGAACTTGCCAAATAAATTAATATTTACAAATTAACCCCTACAATTTTTTTATATTATAAAATTTCTCAGGTCCTTAAAGAATCGCATTATTCTTTCTCCACAGTAGAACCAGCCTTGTTTGTGTTACATGTGACCCATAAATTAACGTAATTGTAAATCGGATTAAATAAAATTAAAGGTTAGACCATAATGCTGATGAATGGGAATTAAAGGTTTAGTAGGTCTTAGTAGGCATTTTTTATAATAGGCTCTTTTAGATAGAAAGTATCCAATTGTATTTTTATTGGCTTAGACTATTGTAAAGAAATTTATTTGATCTATTTTTTAAATTTTTTATTTTCATCAGATGATTAAATGGTAGTTGTTTAAAGAATATATTTATTCATTGACAAAAAAAATATTTTTATTATAGTGAAAAAAAAGAGAAATATATATTTACAATTAAGAATAAAAAAATTTTCGGTAAAAAAAAAAGAGTAAAAAAATTCTAAGTCCCAAGAAAAATAGGAAAATATTTTTTTTAATCCATTTGTTATTTTGATAATAGCCGTGAAGTTACAAATGTAATATCCTCTCTTCAATGAAAAAAATAAGGTTATTATTTAAGAAAAAATGAATTATTAGAATAAATCAATAAAACCAATTTTTGTAACCATAAATAATATGATATTTTGTAGTGTCACTAGTTCTTTGTGCTTTAATTCTCGAATAAATAAAGAATGAAGTAATAGTGAATAATAAATTCTTAATTAATTTTATTTTGGAATAAAAAACTAATTGTAAGAAGAACACTAATTCTTTAAGAATTTGAATTAAAAGCCGTTCTAAATGTATTAGCTAAATAGATAAATATACAAAATAAAAAAATAATAATCATATTCTAATAAAATAACAATTCTTTATAAAAAAGTTAAATATACGTCTTCGAAATAGGACTTAGATTACGATTTTCGATTTTGATATTTTAGAGTCATTATTCTAATTAGGCCTACAACCTATTATTTTAATTGTTGTTGTTGTTTATACTTTGGCCCAAATCCATAAAAGTCAGGTCCAGTAAGGATAAAAGGTCCAACCCAAAGAGGTGGCCTCCACCATATACTCGATCTCTTTGAAGAGGTCGGACATAACCAAGGGAGCTTAGCTCTACTTATTCAAACAAGTAATTATTTCCGCGAAAGATAGATCCCAACAAACTCCCAAGATAAAGGGAACCGTTATTCATCAATAAAGGTAGAACTACTTTAACAAAGGTGGGTATCATCTCTACTATAAATACATTGACACCCTTGAGGTATATACACGTTCTAATCTACTAAAAATCTGCCTAAAGCCCTTGCTAATTTAAGTATTGGAGTCTTTTGCAGGTACCACCCCCACCTCCTCACGAAGAACCCAGACGGCAGCACCTCGGTACTTGAACAAGTCGGACGCTGCCTCAGAAAGAATCTGGATCTCACGTCTAGGCCCAAATCAATATTTCAGGTAATCCTCAGAACATTGGCGCCGTTGTCGGAAACTTGGAATTCAATCCTTGACAACGGTAGATGGTCGCTACAAAGATAGTTACACGGCATCTGAGTCAGAATCAGAGCCCCACTGTAATGATCTCACACTTGCAATACCTCCACCACGAGAAAGAATGCATGTTCCCCATGGAGAAGAAACGTTGTAAAATTCCCAGCCCAGAGGGATTCAATCAGAGGTGCATCCACCCGAAGATGAAAAACCTCCATATCTGACGAAAATACTCGAGTTAGTCCATGGTCATCATGAACGACTAGAACATCTTGAACAAGAAGCTGAACGACAACAGGAAGCAGAACGAGAACTATGGAGTGAGGTGCGACGACGAAAAAAACTAGAAGAAAAGCTTTTAATATTGTAAGTTAATCTTCGAAGATGGAGTAATTGAGTAGACCGAGAAGAAAGCCCACTAGGGGGAGAAGATCCATTTATAGAAGAGATCATGCGGGCCAAAGTTTTAAGAAATTTCAAGACCCCCAACATGGATCTCTATGACGAGACGACCGATCCAAGGCACCATCTCAGCAACTTCAAAAGTAAGATGTACCTTGCCGACGCCTCTAATGCTATCCGTTGCAAAACATTCCCGATTACTTTGACCAAAACTGCGATGAAATGGTTCGATAACTTACCCCCAGGTTGGTAACGTGTTTTGACGACATGGAAAGGAAGTTTCTTACCAGATTTTCAATTCAGAAGGATAAGGTAAAACATGCCCCGAGCTTGTTGGGAGTTAAGCAAGAGGTCGGGGAGACGCTTTGAGATTATATGAAAAGATTCAATAAGGCGTGCTTGGAACTACAAAACTTACCTACTGAAGCAGTTATAATGGGATTAGTTAACGGACTTAAAGAAGAATCGTTCTCTTAATCCATATCCAAACGACACTCAGCTTCCTTGTATGAAGTGCAAGAACGGACAGAAAAGTACATCAACATGGATGAGAATTCCTGACTAAGGGAGCCATTCCAGATGCCCAGTCTACACTATCCTCGGGAAAAAGGAGAAATAAGTTAAGATGAAAAACGAGTACAACTTGAAAAAACCTCGAAGGTATCACAACTATACCCCACTTCGGGTCTCCCTTGTAGATGTTTACAGAGAGATATGTCACACTAAGAAACTTCCAACCTCATCCAATTAAACACAAAATGGCAGGAAGTCGAACTGAATACTACAAGTACCACAAACTCTATGGACATTCTACTAATGATTATTATGAATTAAAGAATGTCATTGAAAAATTTGCTAAAGAAGGACGACTAGACAGATACTTGACAGATAGGTCAGACGAGCAAAGGAATAAAAAGAGAGATGAAGAAGGAGGACGACAAGAACATCCACCTCAAACTCCCGAGTGACACATACACATGATAAATGGGAGATTTGCTAGAGGAGGAATATCAAAGGAAAAAGGCATCTCAAAGAAGTCTAACAATTCGGGGAAGATAGTAAATCTCTCGAGTTGCCAACAATCTAGTTCACTAAAGAAGATGTTCAAGGGGTAACGCTTGGCCATGACAACTCGTGGTTATAACTATGATCTTTGCCAATGCAAATCTTCATAGAACACTAATAGATCAGGGTAACTCGGCAGATATACTATTTAAACCCGCTTTTGACAAGCTTGGACTAGAAGAGAAAGATCTAAAAGCATACCTAGATAACTTTTTCGGACTGGGAGACACCTCGATTCGACCTCTCGAATATATATCTCTATACACCACTTCTGGAAAGGAAGCAAAATAAAAGACATTGAGCATCGACTACATCATGGTTGATGTCACTTCGGCATACAATGCCTTAATAGGTCAGACAACCTTGACCCGACTTGCAGCTGTCATCTCTACACCCCACCTATGCATTAAGTTTCCCACAACAGAATGGATTGCCACCATAAAGAGAGACCAAAAACTAGCACGTAAGTGTTACAATGAAAGTCTTAATCTAAAAGAAAATCTTGGGGAAAAAGAGGTCAACACTATCGAATTTGGAGGTGTTCGAACTCAAGAAGAACTACGCCCCCAACCTAGGGGAAAAGTGAAAGAAGTACAAATTGGAGATCACCCTGAAAAAACAACAAATATAGGGGCTAACATGGAAGAAGGACTAAAAGAGCAACTCATCGACCTCTTAAGAAGAATGCCGACCTCTTTTCTTGGAAAGCCTCCGACGTTCCTGGCATAGATGCCGACCTGATGTCTCACAAGCTCGCCGTCTACCCGGGTTCCAGATCTATTCAGCAAAAGCATTGAAAGCTTGGGCCCGAAAGGACATAGGTCGTGGAGGAACAAGTTCAAGCCCTATTAGAAGTAGGATTCATAAGAGACGTAAAGTACCCACTATGGCTAGCCAACGTAGTTTTAGTAAAGAAACAAAATGGAAAATGGAAGATGTGTGTCGATTACATCAACCTCAATAAGGCTTGTCCCAAGGATCCATACCATCTTCCTAGCATCGATGCCCTGGTCGACTCAGCCTTCGGCTATCGATATCTGTCATTCATGGATGCCTACTCGGGATACAACCAAATCCCGATGCATAAGCCGGACCAAGAAAAGACCTCATTCGTAACTCTAAAAGCTAACTTTCGCTACGTGGTAATGCCTTTTTGGTTAAAGAATACTAGAGCCACATACTAGAGACTGATGAACAATGTGTTTTCCTCCCACTCAGAAAAATTTTTGGAGGTATATGTAGATGACATGCTTGTTAAAACCAAGGACGACTTGACACTTTTGTCCAATATTTCCGAGGTATTTTCTACCATAAGGAAGCATGAGATGAGACTAAACCCCTCAAAATGCACCTTTACAATAGAGGCAGAAACATTTTTAGGCTTCATGCTAACTCAAAGAGGTATAGAAGCAAACCCAGACAAATGTAAAGCTATATTGGACATGAAGAGCTCAACCTATTTTAAAGAAGTTCAACAACTAAATGGAAGGTTGGTAGCTCTATCCAGATTCCTAGCAGGGTCAGTACTAAAATGACTACCCCTGTACTCAATTCTAAAAAAGGAGAAACAATTTGAGTGGACCTCAGAGTGCGAGCAAGCCTTTAAAGACTTCAAAGCCTTCCTGGGACAACCCCCTATACTTACCCGACCTATAACAGAAGAAGAACTCATCCTCTACCTAGCCATGGAGAGTCGAGCTATAGCTTCAGCTCTAATTAGAGAATAGGAGGGCGAAGAGCAGTTCGTCTACTTTGTCAGCAAAACCCTACAAGGAGTAGAGCTAAAGTATCAAAAAATAGAAAAGTTCGCATATGCTCTCATCCTTACCTCCAGAAGTCTCCAATCTTACTTTCAAGCTCATACCATGAAGATCCGAACTAATCAACCAATGAAACACATTTGACAAAAGACGGACTTGGCAGGGTGGATGTTGCAATGGGCTGTAGAATTGTCTGATTTTGACTTGAAGTACGAAGCTCGGACAGCGATCAAATCTCAATATCTCACCGACTTTGTAGCTGAATACACTGAAAGTCGGGGAAGTCCAACTACATGGAGCATGTATGTAGATGGGTCATCCAATAAAGCCAGCAATGGAGCAAGTGTCATTTTAGAACGCGAGCAAGAAACTCGGATAGAACTCTCGCTAAGGTTTGAGTTTTCCGCTTCTAATAACTAAACAGAGTAGAAGCCTTACTTGCTAGCTTGAAGCTGGCTAAAGAAGTGGGGGTAGAAATGCTGATAGTGTTCAGTGACTCTCAAGTGGTAACTTCATAGATAAACGGTGCCTATCAAGCCAAAGATCACAACTTGAAGAAATACTTAGATGAAGCACGAGAACAACTAGCACAGTTCTCATAAGGGAGGTTCGACATATAACTCGGGAATCAAATGCTCGAGCTGATGTCCTCTCCAAATTGGCCAGCACCAAGCCAGGAAAAATAATAGAAGCCTTATCCAGGAGACTTTATATACACCATCAATATTAAAGCGAGATGGGGGACGTTGCTGCGTGGATGCCGCGAATGTCTTCCTTGATGTTTCTTCCTTCGCGAGCGCCCTTGCGTGAACGCCAGGAAAGGTGGTTTCTTCGGCTGATTCCGTCACAGAGGAGGGGCGATAGATCTCTAAACGACGCAACAACAGCTTTCTTCCCTCCACGATAGCTCTTGCGTCAACAATAGCGTGGCTGTGGCGGACTACAATGAGAATGACGAGTGAAGGAACTTTGGAGGTTGCGGCAGCAACGAATGGCCCCACAGAGAGCTTAGGCTAAAAGGTGGTGCGGCGCGGGAATTTGGGAGAGAGAGATTAGGCTTGGTGCGATTGTTTTACTCATTTGTGTATTCTGAATGTATGTGAGGGCGAATTAGGTTCAAATTTTAGGTGAATTTTTTATTTTTACTTTTTTTTTGTAGAACTAGTTTTGTCTTATCTTAAATGACTTTAGTTGGCTGGACCATTAGTTGATCTCCTAAACTTTCTCTTAATTAATTAGCTAATATATTAAAAGATGTTAAAAGAGATCATTGTTAATAGTTTTTTATAAATTTATTATTTTAAAATATAATTTATAAAACTTAAAAAAAATAAACAAATATTTGTATTCATAAAAATTGCCTATTCTAACATAATTATCTATAGAAAAATAAAATTAATTTTGTATTTATAAAATATGAAATTCTTTAGATAAAACTATCCAAAATCTAAAAAAATCAATATTTTTTAAACTCTCCTTTAACCTAAGTTAAGCTAACTCCAACTCAAATCATTGGCAACCCTTCTCATATTCTTTCACATTCAAAAATAATAAATTTTGAGCTTTTGGCCAACATTTGTGAATAATAAATCTTGAGCTTTTGGCCAACATTTGTGGCCTCAATTCATGTCATTTTTTTCTTAATCTTTCTCTGATTCTATTGGTGGAGTTACATTTTAGGTTAGAAATGGAGATCGATTATGAGTATGTTGTTGTTGCTATTTCATCTTTTATCTCTTAAGCAGTTGTGAAATTGCTGGAGCAGCTGTATTTTTCTTCTTCCATTAAAACTGTTTATTGTGTGCACAAACTTGAATAATTTTCTTTTTTTTTCTTCTTTGTTACCTACCGATAATAACTAAACAAAGAAAGAAGTTTAAATTAAAGTAAAATAAATTAGCCCGATATATATAGTAGTATTTCTATGGTTATTTTTTTATCTTTGTTTCTTTTAATAATATATATTTGAATCTGTGGTGGACATATTTAGTTTTTCATAAAAATATTTATTTTTTATTTTTAACATTTTTTTGAATAGTAAGTTTTGAATTAGGTCAAGACTAAGTTCTGCATCTTCTCCTCCCTAGTACGACACTAGCTGTGAGTCGGTTTTTAAATTGGTATCTAGTTTGAGATCGGATCATGTGAAGTCTATTGTGAGAGAACATGGTAGCTCGCAACTAGGATCTTTGTTTTTTCGCTAGTGTCTTTGTGGAAGAAGAGGTTAGAAGAGTAATGGAGGGGAGGGTCCATGTTAAAGGATTTTTTTTAACATGATGGAGGAGTACTAGAAGGAGATAAAGGAGTTGAGGATGAAGATGATGAAGATGGTATGAGGTTAGAATTGAGTTAAGCTGGCAGAAGATAATTTCAAAAATTTTAGTGATTTTTTAAGGTTTGGATAATTTTGTAAAAAAAATTGTCTTTTACAAATATAATATTAGTTTTATTTCTTTATAAATAGATTTATCAGCATTTTACATATTCGTAAATAGAAATAATAGTTTATCCATTGTTAGAAGAAAAAAAATCTTTTTTCTTCTTTAATATATGTCTTCCTGAGTTTGGATTTGGTTTGTGTATGACCATTTATATAAATATAAAGACACATAAATTACACAAATTATAAGTATTTATATATTGTGTTTGAAAATAATAAATAAGATTTATATTGTATTTGACAAAATAATAATAAAATACAAATTATAAGTATTTGATAAAATAATATTATATTTAAAAACGGTCATCATGTTCTACTACATATCAGCTCACTCACACGCAAATTAAATGGTCTAATTTTTAGATTTTTTAAGAATGAAAACAAGTTAGGTGAAACCAATCTTCATTCTTAAGAAGCTATGCTTGTAATATATTTAATTAGTCTTAGCCTCCGAACCAAGCTTTATTTAATTATAAAAAATATTTTTATATATTTTTATATTTTAGTATGTCCAGACAAGTTTAATAGATCTATTAAATTATTTTATAAATTTAATTTGATCTATTAACAAAATTAAATTTTTAAATTAACCTAAATTTAAAATTATTTTATAATAGATCAGGCCAACCCTAATTAATGTATATCAAATTACAGACACTTAATAAATCATTGGTCTATTTTTACTTTTAGATGTCTCAAATTGCAATGTCCTTTTGATCAGTGACGGAACTTGAAACAAAATTTTGGGAGGAGGGGTCAGATAGAAGATAATTTTTTTTGAAGTAAAGGAGCTCAACACAACAAGGTGGAGCAACAAAAGAAACAAGAACTAAACAGTAATAATAAACAATCCATAGTCATCTCCAGCATTGCCATCAACAACCATTTGGATCAACTCTACTCCAATCCTTACAACTCGTAAGCGACCTATTAATAATTTCTGCAATTCCTGCTTCTTGACTCTTGAAAATTCGTTCCTTTCCATCTATATATGCCAAACAATAGCAAAAAATCCAATTAGCCACCTATTACGTTTCTCCTTCCTTACAGTCACTCCTGTCCAGCTTTCAAAATGTTGCTTAATTGTCCCTAGAACAACCCACAGTCTGCTATAGTCAAACAACCAAGCACACCACACCTGCCAAGTAAACTGACAATGAAAAAACAAATGGTGGAGGTCCTCAACATCCTTTTTGCATAAAACACACACGCTATCCAGCTGATCAATAACTCCTAGCCTTCGTAATCTTTCCTTAGTATTGACTCTACCAACTAGCACAAACCAGGTGAATAACTCAATACGTGGAGGTACTAAACCTCTCCAAATGGAACTAGTGAAACTATAGCTCGTAATTTCCTCCAGAAGTGTTTCCACTTGCAAAACCTGCACAAAAGAGTTAGTAGTATAAATGCCAGATTTATCAAATTTCCACACCAGTTGGTCCTCTCTCTCAGTTGTTAACTTGATTGATCGTAGAACTTCATGAAGTTGGTTAACTAGTTCCAACTCCCATTGGAATAGTTTCCGTCTCCACTGAAAGTTCCATATCCATTCTAGCCCATCCCAAAAACCACAATCCCCTATAACAGATCCGTTCTGATTTGAAACTGAGAAAAGCCTTGGGAAAGTGTCCTTTAACATACCAGTCGGCAACCAACTGTCCTCCCAAAAACGCACTTGTCTACCATTACCTACTTCCAGAGATAAACCCCGAATCATTTTCTCCCTCACCTCCTGCTCTTTGATTTGTAACTGGCAAATATCCTTCCATGGTCCCCCTTTAGAAAATACAGACTGATGACAAAGCAACACATTAGGATTTAAGTTATTACAGGAGCACACAATCTTCTTTCATAATGGACAATTTTTCTTAGAAAATCGCCACCACCATTTGAATAGCAGTGCGGCATTTCGAAGTACTGCATCACCCACTCCCAAACCTCCTAGCTTTTTCGGGGCTTGTACTATTTCCCATTTCACTAAAGGTATTCCATGCTTGCCATCTTCGTTGCTCCACAAAAATCTCCTCTGCAGTGAAATTAACTTCTCTGCTACAGCTTTTGGCATTTTGTACAAGCTCAGATAGTACACTGGCAGACTATTAAGTACTGATTTAATAAGCACCAATTTACCAGCTTTGTTTAACGTTTTTGCTTTCCACAAACTGAGTTTGTCTTCCACCTTATCTATAATTGGTTTCCATGTCTTGACAAGTCTTGGGTTCGCTCCAAGTGGAACACCAAGGTATTTAACAGGCAGGCATGCTTCCATACACCCTAATAAACTGCACATTCTTTGCGACCACTCCCTATCACAATTAATTGGAATTAAGCTGGATTTGTCAAAATTTACACTCAAACCAGATATCACCTCAAAACATGGCAAAAGCCTCTTGTAATTTCTGATAGTAACCTCATCATGTGGATAGAACAATATGGTGTCATCCGCAAACTGTAAGTGAGACAATTCGATGTTGTCCCGTCCGACCAACAATGGAGAAATCCTACTATTCCTCATAGCTTCAGCTACCATCCTATGGAGTACATCCACCACAAGTATAAAGAGAAAAGGGGAGATCGGATCACCTTGCCTTAAACCTCGCTCCATCTTAAAGGATTTAGATGGCGACCCATTTATTAGAATCGACATAGACGCCGAGCAAATACACTCATTGACCCAGCTTTGCCATTTAGTACCAAAACCCATCTTTTGAAGGACGATATCCACAAAACTCCATTTGACTCTGTCATATGCTTTTTGAAAATCCAACTTGATTATCGCTGCGCTCTTCTTCCTCGCCTTCAGCCACTGCACAGTCTCACAAGCAATCAAAGCTCCATCATGTATCTTCCTCCTTTTCACAAAAGCAGTTTGTGTCTCTCCTACTAATCCAGGCATTACACTCCTCATTCTTCGTACCAATACCTTTGATATCACCTTATACACACAGCCTACCATGCTGATTGGACGAAAGTCCTTTATCTCCTTTGCTCCAACGAACTTAGGAGCCAAAGCCACCCAGGTAACATTAGAGTCTCTTGGTAGCTTCGCAGTTCGAAAAAAGTCCATCACTGCTGCAGTGAATTCCGACCCAATCTCTCCCCAACACTTCTTGATGAAGTTCAAGTTGTAACCATCATTACCTGGTGCCTTAGACGATCCACAATCCCACACTGCCTCCTTTATTTCTTCAACCGACGACATTATCTCCAGCGCTGCCGCCTCGTCTTCATGTATCTGATTAACCAACCCATCACGAAAACCAACCAGCACGGAAGCTTCCTGATGATACAAGTTTTTGTAAAAGTCCTTTATTGCAATCTTTATTCTGGCATGATTCCTCACTAACCATCCGTTTATCACTAGAGCTTCAATACGATTGTTTCTCCTCCTTGTAGAGGCAACATGGTGAAAGTACCTGGTGTTCTTATCCATCAACTTTGCATGTCGGGACCTAGACATCTGTTTCCAATGGACTTCCTTTCTGACATACCATTTTTTACAGAAACTAACCAGGGCTTTTCTTCTTGCCTCTAATGTACCATCGTACACTCCATTACTAACCATATCATCAATCTTTTTTATCTCATTCTCAAATTGTTTTATCCGCAAATCAACATTGCGAAAGTGTTGCTTATGCCATCTACTCAAAGGTACAGTCAAAGCCTTCAACTTATCTGTAAACTGAGCATCTCCTAGAACCCGCCACTCCTCTTTCGCCAGTCGGAGAAAATTGTCATGTGTGAACCAAGAATCTAAGCTTCGGAACGGCCTTGGCCCCCCACCCATCCTGCTATCCTCCATTATCATTGGGCAATGATCAGATAAACCCCTTGGGCCTCCTCTAAGTCGCGTCTCAGGGAACTCCTCAATCCACTCCAAGTTCACTAGCACTCTATCAATACGGCTACATGATTGACCACGGAACCAAGTGTATTTACGATCATGCAGTTCTAGGTCTACTAGCTCCATTTCCTGGACCCAGTTCTTAAACTCTTCTGCTGATGTTGTTAACATACTAGCTCCTTTTCTTTCTTCCACCTGAACAACCTCATTAAAATCTCCCATAAAGCAAAACGGTACTTGACATAACCCTGACAGAAAACTCAACTCTTCCCACACAAGTAGCTTTTCCTCTCTTTCATGAGCACCATACACCAAACAAAATGCACAGTTAAAATTGTTTTTCAGGAGAACGCCTTCAATGCACAGCCATCTTGCCCCTTTATAGCAATTATTTTTTCTAAACATCAGTTCATCCCACATGATTAACAATCCCCCAGAAGCCCCTTCCGATCCGACGAATTCCCATCCTACGACACTATTTCCCCAAATTTGCATGACATCAAAATTTGTAATAACCTCCTTTTTTGTCTCTATCAATCCTAACAGATTAACATTATATTTTTTCTTCAGATTTTTCACCATACTAATTTTTCCAACACCCCCTAACCCCCTAACATTCCAAGAACAGTAAATCATTTATAAATATTTTTACACACCTTATTCCGGTTCTTTGGACGACTTCTCCTTGCTTTCTCTTTTTGTTTTGCTTGTTTTCTTTTCATTGCAACCACCTCATTTTGAGCTTGAAGGATTGCCATAATATCTTCTTCCTCATTGTACAATTCTGCTCCTGATTCTATTGCCAGTTCCCACGCAGCTCTGTTTTCTATCATATCATCTTCCCAACTATTTCTTTGTTTTGCTTGAGCATAGTCACTGTCTTCATCCTTCTGTGAACCTGCTGAGTCCTCCAAGTCCCTCACGCTCCCTTCCGCCTCCAACGCTGTTTCTTCCACTATTGAATTTTCCTCCTCTGAGACCGAGCCCTGAACATCATCACTCCTCAGATACTCTGGCATTCTTTTCTCACCCTGAACTGCCTCCCCGTGAATTACTTCATCAGTGGTATCCACCCCTTTGACTGTGTTTTTAGATTCTTGCTCACCACCCCTTGTCGTGCCTTGTTCCCCACCCAAGCAATCGCCATGAGTGACCACCGCAACGTTACCTCTCTTCCCTGTTTGTGCAGTCGCAACATCATCCTCCGATACTCGCCCCTCGGCATGTTTATTTTCGTGCGTAGCTTGGCCGTCGTCTATGGCGACAACTCCCTCCATTGCACAGAGACTCACTGCATTCACCAATGATGTTTTGGGAACCCGGATCACTACATAATCAGCCTCGACGTCCACTAATTCATCACCTGTGGGTTTGGTTGCGCAGCTGCCAGCAGCACCCATTGTTGAAACACCATTTTTACAAGCCACCGGATCGGGTTCGTAACCGGGTCCAGAACGCTGCTCCACTTGGCCGCCCATCATTATCCTAGCTAAAGATCCTTGTTGGTTTTGAGCCCAAGACACTTCCGTTCCTTTACTCCTTTTATTCCTTTCATCAAATGTGTTCCATAGGGATTGGCCCATTATTGATTCCTTCCCCTTTTTATTTTTCAACACTTCAGCTGGGCTACGTTTGGTTTGGCCCACCATTACATTGTCCCTTTCTTTATTATTTAGCAATAAATTGGGCCTCACATCATAACCACCCCTTTTATTTAAATTGCTTTCAACCAAATCTGCCCCCTCATGCCTTGTCTCACCATAACACCATGTTACCATTTTTTCAGAATTGGATCCCTCACTAAATGATTGATATCCCAAGAATTCAGCTCTGTTAGTAACCGCCCTCATTATTGGTGCAGCCGTTTCTGGAATTAAACTTTTCTTATTCCATTCATTCAAATCATCCAATTGAATTACCTTTCTGCCCTCGTCACATTCCACCTTTCGAATCAGCTGCACCACCGTCTCTGCCGCCACATCACACCTCACCATCTTTGGAGTCCTAGTCACCGCATGAGCATAGTTGTTCCCACTATCCATGACAAACCCGCCACTGTTACCTTCTTTGAATTCCATGTTGGTCACGCATTTTGATCCATACCTATCTCCACCAACTTCTTTAACAAATATGTCAAATCCACTGGTACCTATTGTTATGTGAATCCATTCGTTAATAACATCAAAGATACATGTATCAATTTGTATTCGTCCCGCACTGAATGATTTGCACGATTCTGTGTCTATGTCACACTTAACCATTTTCCCCCCACTATTCTCCAATCAGTCTGAAGGTGTCGGCCGACCAAACATGCAACAGCACACCAAAGCACTCCATCCATATCTTGCGAGTTTCACTTCGCTCGTTCTCATCCCATCTCCATACACTATGGAACATATTTAGAGAATTACACCTACTATGTTCGAGTGCATCTTCTACATCAAGCAAATTCTCAAAAGTTAATAAAGCTTTGTACGCCCCTAGCTCTCGAACTTGGACTCCATGCGGCCACTCACTTCGTACTTTTTCTATCACTTTGATAAAATCAATGGCAGTCGTCATTCCCCCAATAATGCTTTTTTGCAGCCAGACCAAATTTTCTTTTGCCACCGGAACTTCTATTTTCTTCGTCCATCCATTTCCATGTGGGTCCTGCACTTTCTTCGTCCTCTTTGCACATTCAGAGTGTCTTCCACCTTTATCCCTCCTTGTTTCTCCATATCTCCTGTTGCCTACACCTTCCATGTTGTTGTCCATCACATGCTTTCCTTTATTCTTTGTTACCTCTAATTTCCTCCGATACTTAGCTTATCTGACAAACATTTCCTTATTCCTCAATCTCATACAGTTCATCTCTGCTATTGCCTTCAATGCCCCTCCTTTTGTAGTATAGCGTATGAACGCAAATAAGTATATGCTTGCATTCTTCTCCTTACGTGCCAAAAATATGTCATTTATCCTCCCTGTCCATTTGAATAAATGGAACAACTCTTTCTTTGATATATCTGCTGGTAGATTATCCACAAAAATTGTGAAGGATTCACTCTCCAGTCGCTGGTATTTTTCTCGATTCCAAATCCGCGGATCCTTTTCGTGGTACTGTAGTTGCCTAATTTTATCCTTTGATATGGACCCCATTTAAGATAAGCTTATCTAATCTCATCTCTTTGATTTAGGTGATATTGCCAAATTTGAAGCTGTTTTTCAGGGTCTCGTTCCAAAGAATTAAGGTCAAACTCATCAGATGCAACTCTTTGAACTCTTAAAGGTTGTATCTCATTTTTTTCGTGATTCATTAAAGTAAAAGAACTATCTACAGGTGTTGATATTGTAAAAGTTATATGTTCTCATTCTTGAATATTAGCCTTCCTCTTAAAAATGTATCAATTCTTTGATTTTTTATGATTATTTTATGTAAAAATTTGAATATATATCCTGTAAAATATGTAAAAAAGAAGTTAGAAATACAAATATTAAAATTTATAATATTTATTTAATTTTTTTATCAATTTATACAAATATAATAATATCAATATTTATTGAATATTCTAATATTTTTTATCATATAAAAAATTAAATTAAAACAACAATAAAATATAAAATAATATTAAATTACATAAATAAAAAATACCTAATTTTTTATATTTAAACTTAAAGGTAGTGGGAGTGTTGCTTATTGAATAGAGAGTTGTGAAATACGAATACATTCAGTCCAGTCCAAATCCAATTGTTTTGAATGTTTAAAATTAAAAATTAGAGGAGTGCTAGGGGCAGAGCCATCAATTAGCCATTATTGGTAATTTTAATGATATAAGATTTTATCCAAAGGTGTGAAATTACTTACTTTGCTTTTACTGATTAAGTGCTGATCAGATTTCAATAAAACTGTTGGTTCTTAGACCCTTTTTTAAAAATTATTGTGCAATAAAAATAAGAAATGAAAATTGAACTTTGATATTTTAAGTCATAATAAATATTTAAACCAACTGAATTATTTTTTATTTTTTAAAAAAATACTAATATTTTTAACAACAAATTTAAACTATATACTTTGTCTCAACTAAGTTTCGTCACTGTTTTTATTTAAGGTAATAATATCGATTGCTTGTTGAGCATGTGAAAGTAGGATACTCCAAATTGGTTGGACCGTTGGACGATCCAATTTTTTTCTGTCCTGCCCTAATGTATATCACCTCTGCAACCAAGTATGCATTTCACCTAACCCACCCCAATATTAAAAATTATTTCCGACCACTTAATATCACACTAATAAAGTTCTAATAATTTTATATTTGGTCACTTGTCTTCAAACTTTAATTTCCAACGTAAAGACAACCAAATTCCAATCATTTTGTTTCCATTATCAGATAATAATCGTCTACTCAAATCAAAATTTTTGCATTCCATAATATTCAGTTATTCTTCATTTATCTTTTTCTTTTTTATTTATATTTTTTTATATATTTTATAAATCAACATTCTAAATAAATATGAATTAATATTTTAGCATCGATTCTCACTTAAAAATATTTTCATGATGATAGTCAAA
>NC_029777.3:91383393-91401303 GCF_000817695.3 Arachis duranensis
TAATATTATTGAATGATAAAATTAAAATTGATTTTTATGTATCATTTTTATCCTCGACGTTTTTATTCTGTTTGAACTCTTAACGTTTCAAAATCATCTCAATTTTATCCCGCCATCAATTCTGTTAACAGTAGAAAAATATTGAGCCAATTTTAAAATATTTGAAACTTAACAGGACGATTGAAACTTAAGAACAAACGAACATACTTTACTCTTAAATTATTTAACTATTATGGAGTACCTTAACCTTTAGCTTGTTATTTTTAAATTCACCTTGAGAGAGAAAGTGAAACCAACTCTTGAATTAAAGCATTGAAAGCTAAGTAAGAGGATCCATTTTCTTCCACAGCCTGCTTTGCCAACTGAGCAAGAACCTTCACTTTGTTCCTCATTTCCTCTGCTTCCTCCCCAATCATTACTCTCTTCAAAGCTTTCTCCAATGCATCGCATCCAACACATTCACCCTCCAACCTAACCCCTTTCACAGCTTCCACAGGCACTCCAATTTCAAGAACCTCGGTCACCAACTTCTCGTTAAAAAATTGCTCGGCGACAATAGGCCAAGTGATCATCGGCACCCCTGCAGCCACCGCTTCCAACGTCGAATTCCAACCACAATGCGTCACAAATGCTCCGACCGCTTGGTGCTCAAGAATCAAGATTTGAGGCGCCCAACCTCTTATAATTAGTCCCTTACCTTCCATTATCTTCTCGAACCCTTCCGGTAGCCATTCCGCCCCGTCTTTCTCGTTTTTCTTCACCAACCAAATGAAATGTTGGCCTGAGGTCTCAAGACTCAATGCAATTTCTCTAAGCTGAGAATCTGGCATGCTTATTAAACTTCCAAAGCTAACATAAACAACTGAATTTGGTTTCTTTGTGTCAAGCCACTTTAAGCACTCAAACTCATCAATTGTAGTTTCTTTTGCCCGGTTTGCCTTCTCTCCTGTGTCCTTGTTACAGAGAGAAACAGGGCCTATAGGCCATGCTTTTCTCCCGAATTCGTTCTTGTAGAAATCTGCGTACACATTCTCGAGTTCGTAGAAGCTATTGACAACAACACCATAACTCCTGGCCTGTGCTTCCTTTGCATCTTCCAAGAGCTTGACAAACTCCGTGCTGTTCTCCTTGTTGGTTATGAAAGCCGGCACGTCCTTCCTTGTCATTTTAATCTCGCCGGGAAGGCGAGGAACCAGGAAGGAATCCGAATCGGACGAGACATTCTTGTGCGGCTCGTAAAGTCCCATGCAATCGGAAGCGCACAAGGAGAAGAAACAAGTGCCGTGGAACACAATCCTCGGGATCCCAAACTTGGAAGCAGAATCTGTTGCCCAAGAATAAAATGCATCTGCAATAACACAGTGTGGATGTTGCTCAAGAAGTAGTTCTTCAAAGGGTTTTCGCAACAAACTAGTGGCATGAAAAAACGCGAGGAACAAATCTTGGGAAGGGACTGAGTCCATGTTTTCACACCCCTTGGGTAAACCTGCTTCCTCACAAGGGAACTCAATGGTTTGGATTTGGATCACTTTGTGATGGTGTCGTTTTGATTTTTCTATGGCTTTGGAGATGAGTGATGCGTTGAGTGGGGTGGTGACTATGGTGGACTTAACCCCTCTTGTGGCAAATAATTTGGCCATGTCAATGGTAGGAATTATGTGCCCATGTGCTAGGAAAGGGAATAACAATATGTGTAGGTTAGGATTTGAAGTATTCATCTTTTTTCTAATTATGGGTAGGAAGATTCAGACTTATGCATATACGAGAGGAAGAAGGAAGTTGCCGTCGCTATTTGCATTGGCTATATTAGATACTTCGTAATCAATTTATAGAAGAAAAAAGAAATAATAGTTAAAGATGAGTGGGAGGAGTATCAAAATTTATTATTTTTTTATTATTAATTAGTTAGTAATATTTAAAAATATAAGATAAAGTATGTTAGATAATTAAATTAAAAAAAGTTAAGTTAATGATTAAATAATAATTAAAATTAATAAATTCTGAGTATTTTTTATAGCTAAAATGATCTTTGTTAAAAGTTGACATTAATTTAATTTGATACTAGAAAAAATAGTCTTAAAATTTATGTATAATTGTTTTCTTATAAAGTTAATATTTAGAAATCGTTAGATGATAATTAAATCAAAATTTTTAATTATTAAATTTATATAAAAATAATTATACGTGAAATACATCTAAAATTTAAAATAAAAAAATAAAAAATAAAAATCAAACCAAACACATCTTAAACGTTTTAAATTGATCTCTCAACAGCAAATCAAATTATTTATCCGTCAGTAAAACGATACACATCACAAATCAATTTATATTATATGTCATTATCATTTATCAATGGAGGAGGTGAAGGACATGGGCTTCGTCTTTGATAAGCCATGCATGTAAATTGGAGATGAGCATACCCATTAAAAATAATTCTTAGGTATTTTGTAAGTAATTTTGTATTTGTTTAGATGTCATTAAGTTAATAAAAAAATATTTTTAATAATTTTTTTATTTGTTAGTGTATTTAATAAATTTTTAGTAATAAAAATAAAATAATAAAAAAAATATTTTTTTTGAAAAGTTAAGATTTACATCTTTTTTAAAATTTTTTTTAAATATTTTTTAGTAATAAATAAATAAATGAGTACTTTTATATGGTTATACCCAAACATAATTGATAAATAAAAATATCTTTTATATGAGATATTTAAACATAAAATTATTTTTATTTTTCTATAAAATATTTTAAAAAAATAACTTAAAAGAAGATATTTTCTTAGAAACTCACCCAAACAAATCGTTAATACTTTTAGTCTCTAATTTATTAATTTTTTATGTTAACATTATAAATTTATCATATTTATTGTTTAAATTTAAAATATTAATAAAATAAAAATTAATCTCAAACTAACCCATATTATCGAGACAAAATTAAATAGATTATACAAAATAAGAGTATTTATTTTCTCATAAAGTACAAAAGAGATTATCTTTAGTTACTAAATTTATATAAAGTATACAGTATTATGATTAAACTCTCTCTCTCACTTATAAAACTCGTAGGTTTTAGTCCACTTTTTTAATTTTAATATGAGGGTTGTGTTGGTGTATTCCAGCGATATGGAGGTGCGGCGTGTATTACGGGAGGGTGGGGGCTGCGAAGTGAAATCGGACGGTCCGATTTGGGGGGTATGAAATCGGACGGTCCGATTACTGGCGTGGATGGTAAACAAATCGGACCGTCCGATTTGCGCACCAAGGCCACGCGTCGAGCATGCAGGAACCCGTTTAGTGGACCCCTTCTCACATTGGTCTAATACCCCACTCTTCCATCCGGTCCCCAACATTCGTTCCTCTCTCACCCTCAAACCCTTCTTTCTCTTTCAATATCCATTTCCTTCCATTGAAGCTCCAGCATCAAAAAAAAAATTCAAGGAGGGGACCAAGTTGAACAATGCCAAGGAGACGAAGAACAAAAGATGTGAATCGTCCAGAGCTACACATTGTTAATTATCTTGGTGAACCTAATTATGTAAGTTTATTTTATGAAATTAATTTTTTTAATTTAAATAAAAAAAATTAGATTACATGCAATGTTTATAATTAGTGAATGTATGCTGTTAGTTAGTTAGTTCAAGTGTTAGAGTTGTGTAAGTATAATTAGTGAACTAAGTGACATTAATTTATTTATCCTGAACGAGGTATTATTATTATTATTATTATTATTATTATTATTATTATTATTATGACCGTTAGTTTAGGTTTGGTTTAGTAAGTTAAACTAGTTTAGATAGTTAGTTAATTACTGTAAGAATAATAATAGTAATGTGGTGAGTTAGTAGAATAATGTATGGTTGTTAATTTAATTTCTATATGTGGCCGTACAATAATAATAATAATAATAATAATAATAATAATAATATACAAGAAATGGGGAATCAGTTATATAAATATAAATTAATTAGATATTATTAATAGTTATTACTATATAAACCAAATAGGATTTAGTTTAGTTTAGATATTGGAGTTAGAATTAACAAATATAATTTGACATTGCTGTCGAATAATAATAATAATAATGAGATTTAATTTTAAATTTATTTGAGTTTAGAATTCATTGTATCTATTTACATTAAACGAATGGCAATCGTTATTAAGAAAAGGTTAGGATGTAGATATTAGAAAATATAGCTTTCAAGGAAATAATAGTAATAAATAGATGTTAGTTTTAGTTTCATTTAAGGTTTATTGATTATGTTTATGTTGATTATATGATAATGAGAATGCAAGAATGTTAAACATGGTATGTTAATTAAGCATGGTTATATTTGATTAATGTGATATATGGCTATGTTTTGTAGGCTTCGCGAATGTTAATATGTGATCATTATATGCCACCGGATCCATATGATCCAATTGTGGAGGGGCATTTGCGGGAGACTGGATTTTATTACGTTTCGCAGATTGGAGTTGTCCAATGTCAATCGGCATTGGTTAATGCTTTGATCGAGAGATGGCGGCCCGAGACGCATACTTTCCATTTTCCAATTGGCGAGTGTTCCGTGACGTTGGAGGATGTGGCGGTAATTTTTGGGCTTCCGACAAATGGACTTCCAGTTACAGGACCGACTATGAGTAGTTATGAGGCGTTAGAGGTCGAATGCCTCCATCATTTTGGTGTTGCACCCAGGAAGACAGAATGTAGAGGAAGTTTTGTAAAGTTGACTTGGTTTCGGAGACTAAGAGAACATATAGTCTTAGATAATGATATTCAGATTCAGAGGTATGTAAAGTGTCACATAATGTTATTATTTGGGACCATTATGTTTGGGGACAAGTCTGCGGCAGGAGTGCACTGGAAATTTCTGCCATTGCTCCGTAACTTTGGCGGGATTAGAGAATTTAGTTGGGGTTCGGCTTGTTTGGCGCACTTGTATAGAGCATTGTGTAGGGCTACTCGTGTCAACTGCAAGGAGATTGATGGACCGTTGACCCTTCTGCTTACCTGGGCTTGGATTCGTTTACCATTTCTCTCGCCTATACCAGGCAATCCTCGAGTCTTTCCGCTTGCTAATAGGTAATTTCAAACATCATCTGCTTTGAATAAGTGCATCACCTTTTAATTGAGAGTTTTATCATAAGTTGTTTATGATGGGTTGTTTGATGTCAGATGGCGTAATTGGGACCGAGATGAACGGGCTTATAGATATCATTCTCTGGCGCACTATAGGAGGGTATTGGACGATCTGCAGGAAGGACAAGTATGTGATATTCAGTTGTCTTTATATTTTTCATTAGAAGTATTATTATGTGGTGTGTAATACTCTGTTATCTTCAATGTGTTCAGTTTGTTTGGGAGGCTTATGCAGTTGACCGCATTGTGGCGGGTCTGATTCCGGCTGACATCCTCCACCACTCGGTTATTTGGAGTGCAACCGTGCCGCTGATCTCTTTTGAATGCATTGAGTGGCATGCATCTGATAGGTTGAGGAGACAGTTTGGTTTGAGTCAGGGTGTGCCTCAGCAAGAGCGGAACCTAGGACATGCACATGGCGAGGTGTTGACTGGACCTAAGAATGAAGATTGGTCCGCTGTGCATTAATCACTGCCTCCCTAGAACTGAATTCCATCCCCACCATAAATTCACCATCCGCTACAACAGGAAGCTCTGCTACATTCACACCAAAAATTATGTTCTCTAATTAATAACTATAAATTGGTCAAATAAATATAAATAAGTAATTAAATACATAAGAAATAAAAAATCCACCAAAAAACTAAACGCTAATGACCGTAGTTATCATAACCGAACCGGTCATAACTAAATCAAATTATTAAATTATAACAATAAAATTAGGCTGAACAAAAAAAATAAATCATAACACAATCAACATCAATATACCAGTGTCGGAATCGGTTTTGTTCGAACCGGACCGGTTTGGTTCAAACCGGTCCGGTTTTTACCTAACCGGTCCTGCATGGTTCGAACCGGTCTGGCTTTCTTTGAACCGGCCCGATTTGACCCGGACCTAGCCTGTTCGTCAGGCTAACTGATAAATCTGTCGTATTATTCTATCATACATTGTATCAAAACTGCATACCTGCATTCATATACTCAGGAAATTCCGGTGTATGCATGGCCTCCAAGTCCAGTGAGCGCATGAAAGTAGGCTCCACAAACGGATGCTGGTTTACTAGTGCATTTGCCACATCGGCCACATCTGCCTGCATAGTGTCCTCGGCCAGATCTCCATCTCCACCCGGATCAACGCATTCATAATTACTTTCAAACTCCTCCTCACTATCACTATTATAATTTTCCATCTCAATATTCCGGTCAGTTTCCGACTGCTCAAACTCAATATACAGCTCGATGATTGATATCTGTGAGCGAGTTTCCATGTACACTGAAAACATATCTTGCATGCTCGCTTCATCGGTTACATATTTGATTTGAAACTGAACGAACCCACCAAATACAGATACTGGGTTCCTGTACAAAATACACGATATTCTCCTACATATTTGAGAATCCATCTTCTCACAAATTACACCTTTAAATTCTTCAAATGACAATGTAAATGGAATAATAATATCCAATGGATTTTCACACACAAATTTTACACCTTCAGCTGTTTGTAACAAAATCTGCCCATGATAATAAATCTTTAACAATACTCTATCATCCATTATGATGTACTCACAGAAAATACTCTCAAACAGCAAATAGAATCTTCAAACAATAAACATGAAAGCTGCTGCCGAAACAATGAACAAGAAGAAGAAAGAACTAAAGGGTTTCAGAAGAGAACTTTCAAAGACGTTAAAAATGGACACTTCGGGTAATGGAGAGGTATATATAGAACCATAAATCGGACGGTCCGACCGCATGCCAACAGTAAACTTTCGCTACGCCCTGAAATCGGACCGTCCGATTTCATCACTTTCAGATTCAGAATCTCTAGCACACAGCAAATCGGACCGTCCGATTTGCCTTAATCTAAACAAAATTATCTCAACACCATGTAATCGGACGGTCCGATTACTATGCACGACATTTTCCCTCACCCACAAATCGGACCGTCCGATTTGTGCTCCAACAAAGAAATCGGACGGTCCGATTACTAGCCCCTACTCAGCTAACTGACGCCGTCACATTACTGTATTATCTCTTCAAACCATCATAACGTTGAATAACACCCCTTACTTTCCCATATCAAAATTAATGAGCCGTTTTAATCCCATGTGGCATATTCTTTTTCTTTTTAATTCAAAAAAAATTAAAAAAAAGGAAAACGAGAAAAGAAAGAGTTTTTCGATCCTTCCTTGCATTGTAACATTAATTGCCTGAGTCTCTCTCTTTCTCTCTCTCTTGTTGTGTCGCTCTCACTCCCAAACCCAAATTTTTGCAACCCCGTTTTTCTTTCTCCAGTTCGTAATTCTTTCTCGAAGGCTACTAGTCTACTACTACCAATAAAGTTGTCATTTTTATTTTTGTTGTAAAGACGGTTTTTATTTTGTGGTTATTATTAATTTAAAACCGTATCAGTAAAAGTGTTACTAAAAAAAAGTGTTATTTTTAATCGTTAACTTGATTCTGATATTAATTTTTTAATTTTTCTTTCGAAATTTTTACTAATTCTTCATATTTTGCTTCGAATAAATTTATAATTTATATAGATTCAATTAGTGGTGTTTTATTCAAGGAATTTTGATAAAAATAATTTGCAACTTCATAATCTAAAGTATTAACCATTTCTACAATTTCTCTTGTATTTATTATATGATTATTTATTACTAGTCCTTGATGTATATTTATAATTCTGATTTCATATTTATAATTTTTTAATTCTATTCTAATTTCTATCATAATTATAATATTCTTTTTTACATAGATTATTATATATAAAATCTTTTATCTGTTTGTCTTTTTCTTTAATATAATTTCTTAAATCTTCAATAACTTTTTTTATTTCTACACTTTCTCTTGTTTCTAAATATCTTTCTAATTTTTCAATTTCATTCTCCATCTTTTCTTTCAACAGCTTTAATTCTTTTAAATCGTAATATGGTTTTCCAGGCATTTATAAATTTCCTAAATTTAATTCCAACTTGTTCATAATTATTCTTATTTCTATCTTTTTTATTATAAGATCATCAATTTCGTCCTGAAGATTATTTAATTCTTTTTTATACTCCTCTATTTTATTTTTTAATTTTGTCGCTCTTTTCCTTTTTATTTTATTTTCTGGTTTTTTAATCTTTTTATGCTTCATAAATTAGGTAATCTTATTATAATTTCCAAAAATAGTTTTGTTTAACATTATTTATTTTATAATTTCTGCAAACTCTATCATCGATTCATGACTATTTTTTAGAGATTCTATTAATTTTTCTAGCTCTTCAACTTTGTTTTTCAGCTTGTTATAGATTATTTTTAGAGCTTCAAATGCTCTTTGATTTATTTCAGAAAACTGCAAATAATTCAAACGATTCTCTCTTTCAAAGAGTTCTTGTTTCTTATCTTGATAAGTTATATATATTTCTTCCTTATCTATTGTCATAATTTATTATTTAGGGTTTCATTTAATTTTTCGACCTTTTTTGTCAATTCTTTTATTTCAGAGTTTTCTTCTTTAATTTTTAATTTAGATAAACTTAAAGGACTATTGACTTTAGATTCTCTTATTTGGAAATTTGATGAAAACGATCTTCTTGATGGTTCTTTTAATAATAGAACTGGGTTTTCAATAGCTTTATATTTTGATATTTCTGTTTTTACAATTTTCTGAAATAATTCATTGACATAAATTCTCTCTCTGTTTTTAAATATTATACTATGATGGATATTTGTTAAAGCATAATTTATTGCATATGTAATTGAAAATGGTTCATCATCTTGTTCCATTAAACTTTTTCTATGAAATTTATAAGCTAAATGATAAACCCATATTTTATGATTCATCTTGTGCTTAAATTGAGTGTTTTTATCAACTCTTCACCCACTTATTCATATGAATTTGCATGGTTTTACAATTCCTTCCTTATGATATGACATATGAGAAAACATGTTTCCTATGCTTGAAAATATTAAATTTAATTATCCTTTATTACCATTCGATGCCGTGATTTGTGTGTTGAATACTTTCAGGTTTTATAGGGCAGGAATGACTTAAAGAATGAAAAGGAAACATACAAAAATGGGAGGAAAGCACAAAATGGAGTTATTAAAGAAACTGCCAGCGACGCGTCCGCGTGGACGACGCGAACGCGTGCTTTGCGAAAAGTGGCATCCGCGCGAACGCGTGCATGGCGTGAACGCGTGGCTCATACGAAACACAGATGACGCGGATGCATGACTGACGCGACCGCGTGGAAGAGCAACACTCCAGATGACACGACCGTGTGACCCACGCAGACGCATGACGTGCGCGATCTGCAAAAGTTACAGAAGTCGGCCTAGCAAATGCTGGACCCTTTTTGGTCCAGATCCAAGCCCAGAGAACACAAATTAAAGGCTATAAATTGGAGAATCCATCCATTCATCGATATAGATGATACAACATACATTCATACATAGTTTTAGGATCTAGATGTAGTTTTTAGAGAGAGAGGTTCTCTCCTCTCTCTTAGGATTAGGATTAGGATTAGGATTTATCTTATTGGGATTATTTCTTCATCAGGTTCAAATGTTCCTTTTATTTATTTTCTCAATTTGACTTATGAATTTTTCCCATGTTGGATGTGATTTCTTTTTTTAATAATTGAGGTATTTCAGACATATGATTTTTATTTAGTTTCTTATATTCTTGGCTTTAGTTGATTGATTGGTGACTCTTAAGTTATCAAACTCATCGTGATTGATAATTGTATCTTTGCTGATTGATTCCTATAACTCTAGTCTTCCTCAGGAGTTGACTAGGACTTTAGGTGTTAGATGGATTAGTCCACTTGACTTACCTTCATAGTTAGAGGTTGACTTAGTGGGAGCAAAAATATAATTTTCATCACCATTGATAAGGATAACTAGGATAGGACTTCCAGTTTTCATACCTTGCCAAGAGTTTTATTAGTTATTAATTTATTAATTTCTGCAATTCATTTTTTCTGTTCAAAATCTTTTTAAAACCCAAAAATACTATTTTCCATAATCAATAGTAAAACACACCTCCCTGCAATTCATTGAGAAGACGACCCGATGTTTGAATACTTCGGTTTATAAATTTTATTGGGTTTGTTACTTGTGACAACCAAACGTTTGTACGAAAGGATTTCTGTTTGTTTAGAAGCTATACTTACAACGCGATTATATATTTGTGAATTTCTTTACCGATAGAAAATCCGATCGTCAAAATGGCGCCGTTGCCGGGGAATTGCAAACGTGTACCTTATTATTGGTTATTGTAAATATTTTTCTTTTACTTGTTTATTTATTTTTGTTTTCCCTTTTTATTTCTATTAGCTATTATGAGTTCTCACCCTTCTCGCTTTGAGTTTGGTTCCAATTTTGTTGATAGGAATGGGAGCTATAATAAGAATATGCATCAAGGTCTAAGCAATCAAAGATGGATGGAGCCGAGAGGATATGATCGACCCTTTAGACAACAACACCTTCCTAGATATCATGGACAAAGACCATTCTACAATGCATACCAAGCTGATAGATATGGTAGACCCCCTTGTAGTTACCAACAAGCTCCACCCTGTGCTCATAGATCATCCTCTCAACATAGCTTCGAACCACCACACTCACAAGCTCCTTTTCACCATTCACCACCGTATGATCCTCATCCGCCCCAATTCCAATCCAATTACTCCCAAGAACCACCACTTCCCTATGTACCATGTCCATACCCATCGCCTCAAGAATCACAGGCTCGCTTCGAAGTATCAGTAGATCAATTTCATGCAACCCTTCATCAACTGGAGCAAGCAATAAATCAATTATCTTCCAGACGTTCGGACACTCAAGGAATCCCCATGGCTTCATGTGGAGAATCTAATGAAGAACGTAGTACGAAGGAGACACTAGAAACTTCAGTGAACAGTAAGGAGCATGACTTTGTTCTGGAACAATTGGAGGAAGCCCAAATTATCCAAGAAGAAGAAGTACTGGTTGAAGACTTAGGAGACGCTGAACCTCCATGGGAATCCAGAGTTGTGGACAATTCTGTCAAGGACGTTACAATTGATGCTAAGGAGGATAGTGCACAACCCCCAAACAGCTACCTCATGAAGAGCTGGACGGAACAACCCAAGACGCAAGTCTCCTTGAGAATGATAATCACGAGTCAAGTTCTCTTAGTAATGAACTTGCAACCGCAAGTGAATTCTTTGAGCTAGAAGAATCTCCCCCAAGTGAATACGAAGATGATGCAGAGGTAGACTTTTCTCAACCTCCCAATTATGACTCAAGAGATGAGGAAGATATCGAAGAATTTGATCAAGACATGGTTGAAATTGAAGAAGTTTGCAAAGAAGTGGAGGAATCCGCGAAAGACCACAAGGGAGTAAAGCTTGCAAAACCACTGGAAACACCTATCCCAAGGCCATTACCGCCCAATACAAACTTCAAGTGGGTAAAATCCTTGGCTTTTATCTTTACTTCTCCACTTGAATATGGTTTACTTGAAACAGATGGCCAGCTTAGAGCTCTTTGCAGCTTTAAGTGTAAAAGGGAAATGACTCGCACTCAGAACTGGTATGCGAGATTCAATGAGGTTTCACACTTCAATTTGAGGTGCAAGGATTGGTGTCAAGCTCAATTGTATAGGTCTCGGAAGTTGTTTGGTCGCTGCAGTGAGAATTCAGATTGCTCACCACCCGGCTGGAAAAATGTAGATCAAGACAAAAATGGGTGTAAAAGTAAAGTTTGGGATCCTGGAATCTGTTCTGACATTCAACACCCCAGGAGCCTGAAAACCTGTTTGAACTTGCTCAAAGGCTTTACGTGCTTTGTTTGGGACCCCGGAGGATGTTAGCATTCTAAACATTGGTGGAGATTCCTGGATGAATTCAAGCACAAGCCACCATAGCAGGAAGCTCATCAAATGTCCAACTTAAGGACTTTAACTAAAAGTGCTAGGTGGGAGACAACCCACCATGGTATGATCGTTCCTCTTCCATTTTAGTCTGTTTTTGAATTTTGATTGAACCTGGAATTTTGCATACCATTCATTGCGTACTGCATCAAAAAAAGTAAATAATATCACCCCACGCGAGCGCGCAGGCCATGCGTTGGCATCGAATGGAAATCGGCGTAAAGATCCAACGCCCAGAAAGTTGGGCTGGAATCATGTGGCTCGTGTGCGTTTAGCACAAAATGGCCCACGCGTTTGCGTCCCTGACGCGAACGCGTCACTTGCACAACACTCATCCCACGTAAAAGCATGAGCGACGCGTCCGCGTCTCATGGATTTTATGGCCCCGTATTTGGAAACAGAGAGTTGCGCCAAAACGGCGCTGGAACTGTGCGTCTAGCACAATTCACAGCGACGCGTTCGTGTGCCTCACGCGTCCGCGTCACTCATCTTTTACCCAACTTACGCGATCACGTCAATCACGCGACCACGTCATAACCCTTTTGCCATAATCACGCGATCGCATGCTTCACGCGTTCGCGTGGATTTGAATCCACTAAACCCAAATCACGCAAAACCCTACCCGTTGCACCCCATTCCCCCTTCTCCTTCCTTCTCTGCAACCTTCCTCCACTGCCAACCTCCACCGACCAGCCACCACCACTGCCACGCCTACCACCCCTAACCACCCAGACCACCCCGCGACACCCCCCTCTCTTTCCCTCGCCCCCTCCTCTCCTTCCCCTCCTTCACCATACACCAGCCACACAAACACAGCCCTCCGCCATTGCCCCTTCCGAACCACTGCCGTGCCACCACCGTACAGCCGCCAGCACCACTACTCCCCTCTATGTCTCAAATTCTGGTCCTACCCACACCAGGTTCCGCCGTACACCGATTTCTCTATCATTTGTATTTAGTTGCTTATTTTTTAGATTTTGTTCAAATTAGGATAGTTAGAGATGCATGATTATAGTGGATTCTAGGTGGTTAGGTAGCTAGGATGTGGTTAGTGGATTTAGGCCTGATAATTGCACCATTCTTGATTACCTGTTTTATCTATTTCACAATTTTGATCTGGCTGTGATAATAATTCTATTCATATGCTGTTCTTCATGTTTCATGCTACTGTTACACTGCTCTTTATTGTTCCTGTATTTGTGACTCTTTGCAACACCTTTTATTCTCATATGAACTATTTTTTTGCTATTTATTACCTGGGAACATCCAATTTTAACCGGAATGCTGCCCAATTTTATGCAACTTGTTTTCATGTATTGAGTTTGGACACTTAATATTTTGCATTACTTGATTTCAACCAAACTGAGTCATGACTGCACGGGCTATCATTCTTATTCCTTTTGACTCCCTGGTTAATAAATTGCTTTATTGATGATTTCATTTTAATTTTGCAACTCTTGTATCTATCTGAATTGTCATCAATAAACTGATATCTTTGCTTGAATTTGAGTTGATTGTTCTTTAAATTTGTGGCTTTCTTGTCAACTAGGAAACCCATCATCATGCCACTTACCTTAACTGTATTTTCACTAACTCACTATTTTCACTTTCTAACTTCCTTTTTACCTACTAACCATTTTAACTTTCCAACTTCTCTTTTTACCTGACTACTTTAACTTTCTAACTCAGGGCATGATCATTATTTTTTTTCTTAATTAACATGACTTCCACTTATCATTTTGGATTGTGATTTCTATTTTCATACTTTTCCACTTGCATACAATCCACAATGCACATATATTTAACTCATTTCCTGCTCCTCTTGCTCTTTTGCCACTCTGTGCTTATATTGCTATTATTCTATTTGCCTACTTATTTTTTTGCTTTTATTCTTCCATTATATCCTGGAATTTCTACTTTTCAGGATGTCAGACCCTCAAAGCAAAGGAAAGGGCAAAGCAACCACTGGCAAAAGGAAAAGAGGTGAATCTTCTATGTCCATCCTTGGCATCTTGCATGATGATTCCTGGCGGGAGAAGAACTTTACCCCGCAAGAAAAGGCTGATCAGTTAGTACCTGCAGCTGACCCGGTTAAATTTGCAAACAAATACTGTGAGCTAAAGTACCCAGTTTTTGCCACATCCAGGAACCTATACTTGGAAAGGACACTCAAAATTCCAGAATAACTCAGGCCATACACTTCAGACCAAATTAAACAGAGAGGCTGGTTCTTCCTGGAGAGAAACTTGACTAAGATCAACTCATCCTGGGTCAGAAACTTCTACTGTAACTACTTTAAGACATCCCTGGATGCAGTACAGCTCAGAGGCAAGCAAATTCTGTTTACTGAGGAAGCCATAGAAGACATCCTCCAACTCCCACCTAAATCAGATCAGCCAGACGGTTACCAAAGGGCTGAGGAGGATATGAGATTTATGAGATTTGACTAGGATGCAGTGAAACGGGCTATAGCTCTTGATCCTACTGTTCCATGGGTCATGGGAAAAAGCATAGTGGTACCCAAGGGAATCAGGCTAATATATCTGAATGATGAGGCTCGACTATGACAGCAGATTCTGAGTAACTACGTAATGCCGAGCACTCATGAGACAGAGGTGCCGGATGCTATGATTACCCTCATCTGGTGTGTGATGGAGGGTAAGGACCTATATCTGCCCCGCTTCATCCGGCATTACATGACCAGGGTCCATGTCAGAAGCACCCTCCCGTTTCCATTCTTGATTACTCGGTTGGGTCACCGAGCTGAGGCACCTTAGGAAATTGCTGATGAAAAGCCATCCGCCGTGGACTGCAGGAAGATCAACCCTCACAGTAGGAAGTTTCAGGCTCTTGGCTACCAACCTCCTTTTCTCACTGACTCTGCTGAGGCAGCTACATCTTCAGTTGCCCCTTCAGCATCCACTGTCCCAACTCCATCCATTGCACTCCCACCTGCTCCTGAGCCCGTTTATCGTCTGGTGCACCGACTCTTTGACCGCTTAGACTAGATGGAGCGCCGCCACCAGCAGCAATTTGAGAGATCTGAACGTCGCAACAGGCGACGTTATGAGAGGTCTGAGCGTCGCCATAAGCGACGCTATGAGCACCTCAAGCTGATGATCCGATCCGGTGGCGATATCCCCTCCGAGCCCAACACACCATCAGAGACATCTGAGGAGGAGGCGAGCGATCTTGAGGAGGAGGCACATACCCAGGCTGAGCAGGCAGCACCTGAGCACATTGCACCACACCATGAGGAGCACCACCACCTACAGGCCGCAGATCCGGAGATTTCTCTACAGACAGAGCCTCCACTTCAGCAGACCGCTCCTCCTACACTCACAGAGACTGCGGACCCTCAGCCTACTATCGAGACACCAGCAGCCCATCCTTCCAGAGATGACACTTCTTCACACCCAGTTTGAGTGAGCATCGAGGACGATGCTATTATTTAAGTGTGGGGAGGTCGCCATATCTAGCATATATTTTTTGGTGAACCACTACAGACTTTTATCTTATTTTGTTCATTTTTTGTATTTTATTTGCACATTTTTCTTTTGCTTTTGCTGTATTTTTGTATTTTGCACTTTGGGCTGTATATATCTTAGATATTTTAGCTTAATTTGCACTTTATAGTTTACTAGTTATATATTAAGTGGATTAATTAGTATAGTTTGGCCTTTTGGCATATGATAAGTTGGTTTAATTGAAAATAAAAGAGTAAGCTAGGAACTTTAGTAAATTAAAACAATCCACACACCTTATATATATAGCATTACATGTTAGTTAGTTAACAATATTTCTTCAAGAAGGAACACTAATATTTTAAGGGGCACCTTAAGATTTACATTGAGTTGAATGGAAACTCATGATTTCTACTTGCATGACATACATAATTGATATATGATCTCTGAGCTTGAGAACACACAGCCCGTGAGTTTTGAGCTGAATTGTATGATTTTTGCACTTCTTTTCTATGCTTGCAATCTTTATTTTGTTTTAATCTGTATGTCCAATTATAGAATATAGATACATACCAAGAGATGATTGAGGCCATTATTTGTATTTATGCTCACTTGTCCCAAATAAACCTACCTTCTATGCCATCCTTGTTAGCCCCATTGAGCCTTTTAACCCCCTTCTATTTCATAACCACATTACTAGCCTTAAGCAGAAAAACAAAATGAAAATCCTAAGTTGAATCCTTGGTTAGCTTAAGATAGATATTGTGTAAAATTTAAGAGTGTGAATTTTATGGGAACATGGGATGATGGAAACGGAGTAGGGATTTAAATTGAATAAGCTATTTCAAAAATTTGGGAAGCATGCTCATGTGAAAATCAAAATAATTAAATTACCATGTGCATTGAAAAAAATTATTTTTTAATTAAATAAGGGGATACAAAAATTTCTCCAACGCAAAATAAAAAGAATCAATGCACATGGGACAAAATTCAAAAGTAAATTTGGTGCATGAGCAGGTAACACAAAAGTGAAAAATTTGGGTAGCTAGGTAAAGAACTTTGAAATTGTATAAAATTTGTATATGTTAGGTGAGATCTTAGACTAGTCAAGGATTCACTTTGTTAGCTCACTTAGCCTTATATATACATCCTTACCCTTACCTCAGCCCCGTTATAACCTGAGAAAAGACCTCATGATTTTTGTATGTCTATATTCCATATTTGTTGATTGATTAGATGAAAAACAAGGCTTTAGAAAACATGAATAGAAGAGAAGAGAGTGATTAACCCCAAACACTGAGTGATTAGAGAGTAAACACAAAATGCAGTGAGGGTTCAACAACTCATTCTCATATATCCATATTTAATTATTAATTGTCTTGCAAGTTGTGAACTATCTTAATTCAACTCAATTGTGACTGTGCTTTAATATGATTTGGCCCTAATTGTACATATATGACTCCTTGAAGATATGAATTAATTTGATTACATGTAAGCCTTATATACAAGTGAATAATAACTAGAATTGCATGACTCATTTAGGTAGTGATGAGCGGATAATTTGTATGCTTTTTGGCATTGTTTTTAGTATGTTTTTAGTATAATCTAGTTAGTTTCTAGTATATTTTTATTAGTTTTTAGCTAAAATTCACTTTTCTGGACTTTACTATGAGTTTGTGTGTTTTTCTGTGATTTCAGGTATTTTCTGGTTGAAATTGAGGGTCCTGAGCAAAAATCTGATTCCGAGACCAAAAAGGACTGCAGATGCTGTTGGATTCTGACCTCTCTGCACTCGAAGTGGATTTTCTGGAGCTACAGAAGCCCAATTGGCGCGCTCTCAACGGCGTTGGAAAGTAGACATCCTGGGCTTTCCAGCAATATATGATAGTCCATGCTTTGCCCAATATTTGATGGCCCAAACCGGCGCTCAAAGTCACCCTCAGAAATTCCAGCGTTAAACACCGGAACTGGCATAAAACTTGGAGTTAAACGCCCAAACTGGCATGAGAACTGGCGTTTAACTCCAGAAAACGTCTCTACACATAAAAGCTTCATTGCTCAGCTCAAGCACACACCAAGTGGACCCAGAAGTGGATTTTTACGTCATTTACTCATTTCTGTATACCCTAGGATACTAGTTTACTATTAATAGGATCTTTTGACATTGTATCAGTACCTTACGACCTCATGACACTTTACACCTTTCTTTGTATATCTTCCACGGCATGAGTCTCTAAACCCCATGGTTGGGGGTGAGGAGCTCTGCTGTGTCTTGATGGATTAATGCAATTACTACTGTTTCTCATTCAATCATGCTTGCTTCCATTCTAAGATAATACTTGTTCTTAATCCGGATGAATGTGATGATCTGTGACAATCATCATCATTCTCAACTATGAACG
>NC_029777.3:91402721-91403290 GCF_000817695.3 Arachis duranensis
AAATCTTTTTGATTAACTAATTGATTCAGTTTTCAAATTGCTTTGATCTTATTTCCTTTTTGATTTTCGAATTTTTATTTTTATTTTTTTTTATTATTTTATTTTTTTTCGTTAATTCAAAAAAAAAAAAAACAAACAAAATTTATCTCTCTGCAATCATTATCATTTCCCTTTTGTCCATTATGGACTTAAGTGGGATCAATCAGTCCAAAAGGACTCTGGGGTCATATGCTAACCCCATTACAGCTGCATATGGGAGTAGCATCTCAAGAACAGATGATTGAGCTTAATCAACAATTGCTCCTGATGACAGAACAGTTAGCAGACTTTAAAGAGATGCTCTATGAAACTAAAGTTGCTAACAAGAGCATAGAACTGCAGTTGAATCAAGCAAAACAGAAAATATCTAAACAGATAACAGAGGAATGTCAAGCAGTTCAATTGAGGAGTGGGAAGACCCTGAATAACACTGCTCAGAAGAGTAAAAAGCCAAACAAGGAACAATTGACAGAGGACAACCAAACCACTGTTCAAAATCCCTCTGAGGACAGTAAGAGCCCAGAGAGGAA
>NC_029777.3:91420462-91421527 GCF_000817695.3 Arachis duranensis
CACTGGTTCTATTCGGGACAGGTGATCTGCTACTTGATTTTCTGTCCCTTTTCTGTCTCTTATTTCTATATTAAACTCTTGCAGAAGCAGCACCCATCTGATGAGTCTGGGTTTTGAATCCTACTTTGTGAGTAGATATTTAAGAGCAGCATGATCAGTGTACACAATCACTTTTGATCCTACTAAGTAGGATCTGAATTTGTCAATGGCGTAAACCACTGCAAGTAGTTCTTTTTCTGTGGTTGTGTAATTCTTTTGTGCATCATTTAGCACACGGCTGGCATAGTAAATGACATGCAGAAGCTTGTCATGCCTTTGTCCCAACACTGCACCAATGGCATGGTCACTGGCATCACACATCAGTTCAAATGGTAATGTCCAGTCTGGTGCAGAGATGATTGGTGCTGTAACCAATTTAGCTTTTAGAGTCTCAAATGCCTGCAGACACTCTTCATCAAAGACAAATGGCGTGTCAGCAGCTAGCAGGTTGCTCAGAGGTTTGGCAATTTTTGAAAAATCTTTTATAAACCTCCTATAGAAACCTGCATGTCCCAGAAAGCTTCTGATTGCCTTAACATTAGCAGGTGGTGGTAATTTTTCAATTACTTCTACCTTAGCTTGGTCCACCTCTATCCCCTTGTTCGAAATTTTGTGCCCAAGAACAATTCCTTCAGTCACCATAAAGTGACACTTTTCCCAGTTCAAAACCAGGTTAGTCTCTTGGCATCTTTTCAGAACAAGTGTTA
Source organism: Arachis duranensis (assembly GCF_000817695.3). NCBI lineage: Eukaryota > Viridiplantae > Streptophyta > Magnoliopsida > Fabales > Fabaceae > Arachis > Arachis duranensis. The sequence continues at coordinate 91,421,209 of NC_029777.3, forward strand.
AATGGTTAAGGCAGGAGCTGAATGAGTCTCCAAATACTGAAAAGTCATCCATGAAGACTTCCAGGAATTTTTCCACCATATCAGAGAAAATTGAGAGCATGCACCTCTGAAAAGTTGCAGGTGCATTGCACAGGCCAAATGGCATCCTTCTATAAGCAAATACTCCAGATGGACATGTGAAGGCCGTTTTCTCCTGATCCTGGGGATCTACTGCAATTTGATTATAACCTGAATATCCATCCAGGAAGCAGTAGTATTCATGACCTGCTAGTCTTTCTAGCATCTGGTCTATGAATGGTAAAGGAAAATGATCCTTTCT
>NC_029777.3:91425035-91426128 GCF_000817695.3 Arachis duranensis
GAACTTCAACTCTTCCTTGAAATCCTCTTCTCACACGCAGGTTCCTTTCCATGGCAAGCTCTATGTAGGGTGTCACCGTTGTCAATGGCTATTTCCCATCCTCTCAGTGAAAACGTTCCTATGCTCTGTCACAGCACGGCTAATCATCTGTCGGTTCTCAATCAGGTTGGAGTAGAATCCATTGATTCTTTTGCGTCTGTCACTAACGCCCAGCCCTCAGAAGTTTGAAGCACGTCACAGTCATTCAATCCCAAAATCCTACTCGGAATACCACAGACAAGGTTTAGACTTTCCGGATTCTCATGAATGCCGCCATCAATCCGGCTTATACCACGAAGATTTTGTTGGGGAATCTAAGAGATATTCATTCAGTCTGATGTAGAACGGAGGTGATTGTCAGGCACACGTTCATGGATTGAGGAAGGTGATGAGTGTCACGGATCATCACCCTCTTCACAGTTAAGCGCGAATAAACATCTTAGATAAGAACAAGCACGTTTGAATGGAAAACAAAGGAATTGTATTAAATCATCGAGACGCTGCAGAGCTCCTCACCCCGAACAATGGAGTTTAGAGACTCATGCCGTCACAAAGTATGTAATTCAGATCTGAAAATGTCATGAGGTCCAAGATAAGATAAGTCTCTAAAAGTTGTTTAAATAGTAAATTAGTAACCTAGGTTTACAGAATATGAGTAAACAAAGATAATTGGTGCAGAAATCCACTTCTGGGGCCCACTTGGTGTGTGCTGGGGCTGAGACTAAAGCTATCCACGAGTAGGGGCCTTTCTTGGCGTTAAACTCCAGGTTATGACGTGTTTTGGGCGTTCAACTCCGGATCATGACGTATTTCTGGCGTTTAACTCTAGACAGCAGCATGAACTTGGCGTTTAACGCCAAGTTACGTCGTTTATCCTTGCGTAAAGTATGGACTATTATATATTGCTGGAAAGCCCTGGATGTCTACTTTCCAACGCCGTTGAGAGCGCGCCAATTGGACTCCTGTAGCTCCAGAAAATCCATTTCGAGTGCAGGGAGGTCAGGATCCAACAGCATCAGCAGTCCTTTTTCAGCCTAACTCAGATTTTTGCTCA
>NC_029777.3:91432128-91450883 GCF_000817695.3 Arachis duranensis
TGCATACAGCTTGCCATGGAAGGAGACTTGCGTGTTTGAAGAAGAAGACAGTAGGAAAGCAGAGATTCAGAAGATGGAGCATCTCCAAACCTCAACCTATTCTCCATTACTGAAAAACAAGTAATCATTTCATGTTCTTTTGCTTTTCACAATCAATCCTGATAATTTCTGATATCCTGACTAAGATTTACAAGATAACCATAGCTTGCTTCAAGCCGACAATCTCTGTGGGATCGACCCTTGCTCACGCAAGGTATTACTTGGACGACCCAGTACACTTGCTGGTTAGTTGTGCGGGATTGCAAAAGTGTGATTACAATTTCGTGCACCAGTTAGCTTGCATTTAGAATAGATTGCATTGCATAAGATTCCACCATTTTACCTTTACTCTTTCCTCTTGGGATTAGCATGAGGACATGCTAATGTTTAAGTGTGGGGAGGTTGATAAACCCCTATTTTATGATTCATCTTGTGCTTAAATTGAGTGTTTTTATCAACTCTTCACCCACTTATTCATATGAATTTGTATGGTTTTACAATTCCTTCCTTATGATATGACATATGAGAAAACATGTTTCCTATGCTTGAAAAATATTAAATTTAATTATCCTTTATTACCATTCGATGCCGTGATTTGTGTGTTAAGTACTTTCAGGTTTTATAGGGCAGGAATGACTTATAGGATGGAAAGGAAACATACAAAAATGGAAGAAAAGCACAAAATTGAGTTATTGAAGAAACTGGTAGTGTCGCGTCCGCGTGGACGACGCGAACGCGTGCTTTGCAAAAAGTGGCATCTGCGTGAACGCGTGCATGGCACGAACGCGTGTCTCATACGAAATACAGATGACGCGGATGCATGACTGACGCGATCGCGTAGAAGAGCAACACTCTAGATGACGCGACTGCGTGACCCACGCGGACGCGTGACGTGCGCGATCTGCAGAAATTGCAGAAGTCGGCCCCAGCAACTGCTGGACCCTTTTTGGTCCAGATCCAAGCTCAGAGAACACAAATTAAAGGCTATAAATTGGAAAATTCATCCATTCATCGATATAGATGATACAACATACATTCATACATAGTTTTAGGATCTAGATGTAGTTTTTAGAGAGAGATGTTCTCTCCTCTCTCTTAGGATTAGGATTAGGATTTATCTTATTGGGATTATTTCTTCATCAGGTTCAAATGTTCCTTTTATTTATTTTTTCAATTTGACTTATGAATTTTTCCCATGTTTAGAAGCTATACTTACAACGCGATTATATATTTGTGAATTTCTTTACCGATAGAAAATCCGATCGTCACTAAACTTATAGATCTTCCAAGATTTTCAGTTGATAAAGGTATAGCATATCCAAGATGGGCATTAAATTTAAAATTTACATTTGCTAAGTTTCCATGAACAATTCCAATTATTTGATCTATTGGGTCATCAGTAATTCTTTTGTCACAGATTGCTAAACTTATTGGTGAATTAATTCCTTTCATATATGTAGATTTGATTAAGACTTGTATGGTACTAATATGAATCCATCCAATTTTAGATCTTTTTTGTTGATCCTTAATTTTCTCAATCTGTTTACTCATTTCTGCATCATTTATCAAAGCTATTTCAAGTTCTCCATTAGTAGATTTTATTTTTATAGGGGCTTCAAGTTGAATTTTTCCATAGTATATTATATTTTTTCTATTAAAAACTTCTTTTAAAAGACTTTGTTTATTAAAATTTTCATTTGATTTGAGATTTAGTTCTACTTTTAGAACAGCCTGTTTTTCATTATCTAATAAAGCAGTTAATCTATAATAATCAGATTCTTCCGTTAATTCTATACTTTCTAAATAATTCATAACTAAGAGACTAGGACAAAGACGTACCTTTCTGGAGAAAAACTTCCTTTATTTAGTATATTTTACATAAGGTGCTTTTATCTCCAGAGGGAAAATTGTAGATATTAACTCCAGAGGGGAGTTTAAAACTATTTTTTTCTAAGGGAATTCTTTGTCAGACTACAGAATCGCCTCGGCAGCTTCCTCCTTGCTTTCCTAGCATATGAGTACTCTTAGCCTTCTGCTTTCTGTTTTTTGATACCTTCTACAATTGCCTAAGCAATCTATTTATAATGGTTGGGTCTGATGTACAATTCCCATCCTTACCCTTCTTATGACGTCATTGCTTACGTCATTTTTTACTAACTTGCACCAGCTACATTATTGGTGCTTTATGACCTAAGCGCTTACGTCATTATGCAATGATGTTGAGGGATGCTTCAGATGTACTATCCTCCTCTTTTATCATGTGGGTGGATCCTATTTCATTATTGCTTTCTTCAGATATTTTTGAGGCGCATAGCTGGCACCTGTGGTCTTCTCTGTCTTTTATCAAATAGCAGAGATTCCTTCTTATCCCTTCAGGGAGCTTTTCTAGAAGTCCAGATAAATTATAGAATGCTGATTCAAATTTCACCAAGAGTCTCATTTCTCTTTCTTCAATTTCATTTCTTTTACTGGACACAAGCAGAGTATTTCTACTTTTATAATTAATTCTTGTGTGAGATTCCTTCGTTATTTTTTGAGTTCTTTAAAAGACCCTTGCTAATGTGCTGGCTAGTCTTCCTTCATGACTGTAAATTGTTAAATCTTGAATTTGATCAATAGGTTGAAAATTTTCTGGAAAAACAGACATGAATATTACTTGGTATGCTGGAACCAAGCATTCTTCTTCTTCATTAAAAATAGGTTGACTATTTGTAAATTTTAGGGATACATCCCTTGGATTTACATTGTCAATCATATTTTTAAATCTCTTTACTACATCAACGAATCCTGCAAGAAACTCACTAATAATTTTTAGATCATTAAAAATTAAAATTGTATCAATTAATCCATACTGGAAAAACTGATAAGTGTCAGATGGGGAAGTATCTGGAAAGATAACCAGCTTTGTTAGCTATTCTGGCAATAGGATAATATTCCAAAATTGCCCTTTTTTCTTCAGTCCAATTCAGGATTATATTAAGGGTTTCTCTGAGATTTGATCTACAGACCTTTTTCTTTTCCTTGATTTCAGCTCTTGTAGGAATGTTTCTTATTATTCCTGTTTTCTGGGCTTGAATTGGAGCTTTATCTGCTCTTCTTAGAGTTTGCTCTGGGTGAAGAGCTTTATACTCCCTGATGGATTCCTTTGCCTCTTCTAGCGTTAAAAATCCTCCTTTATGAATTATCTTTGATTGATGTGTGAATGGTGCTGCTTTTTCCCAGGCATCATATACTCCTTTCATGGGGCCATTATAAATTACATAATATTTTTTTATCTTGGGTGGATTTTTTAATAATTTCAGTAATTATTTTATTTTCTGAAATTTTTTCTCCTCCTAGTTTGTCCACCATGCTTAGCTGGCTGAACTCTGATGGTTTTGCTTGTTGTGTTGATTTCATTGCTTCAATGACCTTCTTGAGGGATTGGATCTATGTCCTTATTTGCTGACAATGCTTGCATTTTTCGAGTTCTTGCTCATATTTTTGAATTTCTTGATCTAATGTGTTGTAGACGAACTCCATTCTCTTGTTAATGTATCTGCAATAATATTTTTGTCACCCTTGATATATTCAATTTTTATTGGATATTGTAACAAAAATAATTGCCATCTTACCAATCGTCCATGATTATAATCAACTTTTAAATTATATCGTATGAAACCTGTTAAATAACTTGAATCTGTCCTTAAGTTTAAGAGTTTTAATTGCTGCTAGAGTCTCCTTTTCATGAGTAGTATATCTCTTTTCTGTTGGTGTAAATGTCCCTGAAATATACCTGCAAAGTAATTTCTTTGGGGAATATTTAGAATCTAGTGATTTTTTCTCTTGTTCGAAGCTTTTTATAGCTTTCTTAGCCTTTAGACATCCTGACCAGGTTATGTTTGAAGCATCTGTTTCTACTATTAAGTAGTCATTTTCTTCTGGAATATAAAGTTCTGGAAGCTTTTTACATAATTCTTTGACTTTTTGAATTTGCATACTATCTTCTTCTTCCCATTTCCATTCTTTTTTAGTACTTATTTTTGGAAATAAGTTTTTAGTGTATTCTGTTATATTCTTTAAAAATCCTTGATCAGAAATATAATTTATACACCCTAAAAATATTTGTAATTGTTTTCTATCTTCCATTTTATTAGGAAATAAATTTACCTTTTCTAAAACATTTGGTTGAAGTTTTAACTTTTCTTGAGTGGATAGAATTAATCCAAGAAATTCTATTTCTTGTTTTTCTATTCTTGCTTTCTTTTTGCTAAGAACTAATCCTTTTTCTTTACATCTTTCTAATACTATTAATAATTTTTGAAGATGATCTTCTTTATCCTGTTTTGTAAAAATTAATATATCATCAATGTAAACTAAAACAAATTCATTTAACTCTTTTAGATTTTCTTCCATAAATCTTTGATAGATACCTGGGGCTTGTTTTAATCTGAATGGTAAAACATTCCATTCATAGAGCAACACACTTGTTGATTCTTTTGTTGGGCAAGTAAAAGCAGTTAATTTCTTTGTTTCTTCGTCTAAACAAAGTTGCCAATATCCTGATTTTGCATCGAGAGATGAAAACCAAGTTGCTCCTTTGATTTTTTCTAAAATAGAATCTTTCTTGAAAGTTTATGAGCATCACCAATAGTTGCTTCATTCATCTTCTTATAATTAATTACCATTCTTCGTTTTTCCCTTTTAATTTCATTATTGTTTTTGACGTAAAAGGCTAGAGCTGCATGAGGAATTTTACTTAATCTTATAATTTCTTTTTCCTAAAGATCTTTACATTCTAATGAGAACTCCTCTCTATCTCTTACAAAATAAGAAATTTTATTTAGAACATTTATTTCCTTTGTATGATCTTTTAATTTAATGCTTACTAATTCTTTGTTTGTATTTTTAATATCTAAAGGATTATCAGTGTAAGTTTCACCGAAAAGTTCTTCTATTTTTATTTCAAGATTATTTTTTGGGATATTTATCTGAAAATATAAATTTAAATGACATTTTTCTAATATAGAAAATATTTTAAATTTTAAAATCTTATCTATAATAGTAGTTGGTATTTTTATACGTTTTGATTTTTGATTTATTGAAGAATCGTGTGGAGCTTTTAAAACTATATATGTTAATTCTTGAATGAATGGATAATATAGCTTTAAGAAATTATTTCCTATGATAAAATCCATTCCAGAATCTAACATATATATATGGATGGAACAATGAACCTATAATTTTGAATAAATATTTCAACCATTTCTGCTTTTTGGTCAATTTTATGTATTGATTTGTCAGCTATTCTAACTCTTAACGGTTTTTTTAATTTTTTCCAATCAAGTTTTATATTTGTACTAGCAAAGCATTGTGTTGCTCCAGTATCTATGAAAGCATTTATAAGCTTTTCTGTTATTTTTATAGTAATAAATGTAGCATTATTGCTCAGTCTCTGAGTCTGTTTCTAAGACATATTCAAAAATATAGTCTAAATTATCATCTGATTCTTCTAATGGTTCCATGAAACAAGACTTAGAAATTTCTAATTGTTTAGTAAGGTCCTTTTTATCCTTCTTTTTTGGACATTCATTTGCATAGTGTCCTTCTTCTTGGCAATACCAACACTTACAATTTTCTTTTTTATTTGGACAATAGCTATTTTTTGTCTTTTGTTTTTATTGTTATTTCTTTTTCTAAAATACCTCTTTTTTCTCCAGTTTGGATAATATTTTATTTTTCTAAATTGATATTTCTTTTTCTTTGAAAATTTTTATTAAGACCATATTTTTGAGGAATTTCTTCATTATCTTGACAGCAAATTCTAATTTTTTTCAAATCTTTTTTTTAGTTGCTTCTTGCATACAACGTTCTTGTATTTCCTCTCTTATTGCAGAGGTTGCTCCGTCAAAATTATTTTCAATTGTTCCTCTATTTATTTCTCTTATAAATCTTCCCATTATAAATTCATTAGCAGGGTATGAAAGTTTTGTTATATACATACTAAGATAATGGTCTTTATCTTCTTCTTTTAATTTATAATAATGTATTCTATATTCACATATATAAGATTTCACATTACATAAATCATATATTTGAATATTAGCTAAATGATTTTTTGCTTATTGATATTCTTTATTATAAACTTCTTGTCTATGATCTATAATATTTTTTTCGAAAAACTCTCTATACAGAATCATCATTATATGTAATATCTTATCATAAACTGTTATTTTTGTTGCTAATTCTTCTATTATTTGGTTTTCTATTGATGTCATATAATCTCTTACAGTTCCTTTAGTATGAAACCCTATATAATTCCAAATATCTCTTCCAGACAATTCACTAAGTTTTGGATTAGTAAAGGCTTCTAATAAGAAGGAATTCAACTAGTTCTCAAAAATTTCTTTTTCATTTTTTTACGGTCTAAATCGAGCATTCTTTCTCCTTCCAATTCCTGGATTTTAGGAACGTATTTTGATGGTATTTTTGTATACTTTAAATTTTTATTCATAAATCTCTTTTTAAAAGTATAATTTTCAAAACCTGTTCCCATTTAAATTGAGATTGATTATCCTTAGATGTTCCAGCTTCATTTTTTACTTGTATTGGAATTGTTGGTTCTTCATCACTTGAATAATCTAGGATGTGTTCTTCATTTTCTATATTTTCAGAATTTACTAGTTCTTCTTCTATTTGAAATTCTTATTCCATAATATTATTTTCTTGAGCCATTTTTAATTGTTTAAAAAGTATTGTAACTTCTTCTAATTTTTCTTTAATATTCATAATTTTAATGGTGGTTTTACTTTTAGTTCTGTTATGTTGGCTATATTTTGAAATTTTTCTTTTTTGGGATTATCTTTTTGAAAATATTTATTTAATACTGTTCAAATTCGTTTATATTATGTTCCTCTTTTTCCTTATTTCTTTGAAATTTTGTAGATACTAATATTTCTTCAAGCATATCTACTATAGAATTTAATTGGGGGTTAAAAGTATGATAAAGATGTGGAGAATCATTTCCATGATAATATTTTTTAGAAACTCCGTGTGAAATATAAGTTTTTTCAGGTTTTTGAAGTCCTTCAATAAAACTTATAGTAAAATAAAGATTTTGAGAAAAATCATTTTTTTATTTTAAGAATTCGGTGTCATTACAATTAACATTAGTTAAAATCATTAATTTTTGATCTATTAATTTTGATAATTTAATTATTTCTTCTTTTAAATATTCTAATTTACTTTTTTCCATTAAGTGACGCTTTTCTTATAAAACGCTATGGTTTTAAGTGTTTTGTAGTGAAAAGTGTGGCTTAGAATGTATGGTTTAGGTCTTGCCACGTAGGCATCTTTAGCAAAAGTTGTTTTTGGGATCTTTATCTTAGTGGTGGCCTTCTCTTTAAGTTTGGCTATTCTTTCAATGTTGATATGCTCTCTTTCTCTCTTCAAACTAGATTCTCTCTCTCTTACTGGTATACGCTCTCTGGTGGACAAAATTGTGATTCATACTTAAATTATTGTTCGAAATTGATTCCCAGGTAATGGCCCCAAAAACTTGGTGCTCAATACCATGGTCTAAACATAATTTCACAACTTCGCTCAACTAACCAGCAAGTGTACTGGGTCGTCCAAGTAATAAACCTTACGTGAGTAAGGGTCGATCCCACAGAGATTGTTGGTATGAAGCAAGCTATGGTCATCTTGTAAATCTCAGTCAGGCGGATAATAAATGGTGATAGAGTTTTCGAATAATAATAATAATAAATAAATAGAAAATAAAGATAGAAATACTTATGTAGATCATCGATGTGAATTTCAGATAGGTGTATGAAGATGCTATGCTCCTTCTGAATCTCTGCTTTCCTACTGCCTTCATCCAAATCTTCTTAATCCTTTCCATGGCAAGCTGTATGTAGGGCATCACCGTTGTCAATGGCTACATCCCATCCTCTCAGTGAAAAGGGTCCAAATGCTCTGTCACGGCACGGCTAATCATCTGTCGGTTCTCGATCATGTCGGAATAGAATCCCTTGATTCTTTTGCGTTTGTCATCACGCCCAACAATCGCGAGTTTGAAGCTCGTCACAGTCATTCAATCCCGGAATCTTACTCGGAATACCACAGACAAGGTTTAGACTTTCCGGATTCTCATGAATGCCGCCATCAATTCTAGCTTATACCACGAAGACTCTGATCTCACAGAATGGAAGGCTCGGTTATCAGGCGAGCGTTCATAGGGACGGATGATGATGAGTGTCACGGATCATCACATTCATCAGGTTAAAGTACGAGTAGTATCTTAGAACAGAAATAAGATTGAATTTGAATAAAAGATAATAGTAATTGCATTAAAACTCGAGGTACAGCAGAGCTCCACACCCTTAATCTATGGTGTGTAAAAACTCCACCGTTGAAAATACATAAGTGATGAAGGTTCAGGCATGGCCGAATGGCTAGCCCCCCAAAATGTGATTAATAGTCTCCTAAGATGAATAATGGAAAAAAACCGAGACCAAAGATGTAATGTGGTCAAAAGACACTGAATACACTAGTAAAATGTCATATTTATACTAGACTAGCTACTAGGGTTTACAGAAGTAAGTAATTGATGTAGAAATCCACTTTCGGGGCCCACTTGGTGTGTGCTTGGGCTGAGCTTGAGCTTTACACGTGCAGAGACTTCTTTTGGAGTTGAACACCAAGTTGTAACATATTTTTGGCGTTCAACTCTGGTTCGTGACGTGTTTCTAGTGTTTGACTCCAGAATGCAGCATGGAACTGGCGTTGAGCGCCAGTTTACGTCGTCTAATCACGAATAAAGTATGAACTATTATATATCGCTGGAAAGCTCTGGATGTCTACTTTCCAACGCCGTTGAGAGCGCACCATTTGAAGTTTTGTAGCTCCAGAAAATTTTTTTCGAGTGCAGGGAGGTCAGAATCCAACAGCATCAGCAGTCCTTTGTTAGCCTTTTATCAGAGTTTTGCTCAGGTCCTTAAATTTCAGCCAGAAATTACTTGAAATCACAAAAAAACACACAAAATCATAGTAAAGTCCAGAAATGTGATTTTAGCATAAAAACTAATGAAAACATCCCTAAAAGTAGCTAGATCCTACTAGAAACTATCTAAAAACAATGCCAAAAAGCGTATAAATTATCCGCTCATCACAACACCAAACTTAAATTATTGCTTGTCCCCAAGCAACTGAAAATCAATTAGGATAAAAAGAAGAGAATATACTATAAATCCCAAAATATCAATGAATATTAGTCCTAATTAGATGAGCGGGACTTGTAGCTTTTTGCCTCTGAACAATTTTTCGCATCTCATTTTTTCCTTTGAAGTTTAGAATGATTGGCATCTATAGGAACTTAGAATTTCATATAGTGTTATTGATTCTCCTAGTTAAGTATGTTGATTCTTGAACACAGCTACTTTTATGAGTCTTGGCCGTGGCCCTAAGCACTTTGTTTTCCAGTATTACCACCGGATACATAAATGCCACAGACACATAATTAGGTGAACCTTTTTCAGATTGTGACTTAGCTTTGCTAAAGTCCCCAATTAGAGGTGTCCAGAGTTCTTAAGCACACTCTTTTGCTTTGGATCATGACGTCCAGGGTTCTTAAGCACACTCTTTTTGCTTTAGATCACGACTTTAACCACTCAGTCTCAAGCTTTTTACTTGGACCTGCATGCAACAAGCACATGGTTAGGGACAGCTTGATTTAGCCGCTTAGGCCTGGATTTTATTTCCTTGGGCCCTCCTATCCGTTGATGCTCAAAGCCTTGGATCCTTTTTACCCTTGCCTTTTGGTTTTAAGGGCTATTTGATTTTTCTGCTTGCTTTTTCTTTTTCTTTCTAAAATTTTTTTTCGCCTTCTCTCTTTTCTTTCGCAAGCTTTTGCTTTTTCACTGCTTTTTCTTGCTTCAAGAATCAATTTTCATGATTTTTCAGATTGTCAATAACATTATCTTTGTTCATTATTCTTTCAAGAGCCAACAATTTTAACATTCATAAACAACAAGATCAAAATTATGCACTGTTCAAGCATTCATTCAGAAAACAAAAAGTATTGTCACCACATCAATATAATCAAATTAAATTCAAGGATAAATTCAAAATTCATGTACTTCTTGTTCTTTTGAATTAAAAACATTTTTCATTTAAGAGAGGTGAAGGATTTATGGAATTATTTATAGTCTTAAGACATAGTTACTCAGTATTAATGATCATGAGGTAGAGACACAAAACATAAACACACATATAGCATAAAAACCGAAAAATAAAAAAAATTAAGAACAAGGAATGAGTCCACCTTAGTGATGGTGGCGCTTTCTTCTTGAAGAGCCAATGATGCTTTTTGAGCTCCTTTATGTCTCTTCCTTGCCTCTGTTGCATGATCCCTAGTGATTTTAGTGCTCCTATCCTTAGTTGCTCCCAATAATTATGTGGAGGAACATGTATCCCCTGAGGTATCTCAGGGATTTCTTGATGAGGGAATTCCTTATGCTCTCTTGATGTGCAGTCAAATGATCTACTACTGAACTATGGACCCTTGAGATGAATCTTTCCATCTCTCATGACTCAGAGGTGGAAGCTTTTTGTCTTCCCTTTTCTCTTTTTTGAGGTTTCTCTGGCCTTAGGTTCCATTAATGGTTATGAAAAAACAAAAAAGCTATGCTTTTACCACACCAAACTTAGAATATTGCTCGCCCTCGAGCAAAAGAAGAAAGAATAGAAGGAGAAGAAGATATGGAGGAGAGGGAGAGATGTGTATGTTTCGGCCATATGGGTGGGATTGGGTGGGGAAGAGGTGATGGGGAAGAGAGATTGAGGTGATTGGTGAAGAAGAGAGAAGGTAAGTTGGGGTAGATGGGGATCCTGTGGGGTCCACAGATCCTGAGATGATCCTGTGGGGTCCACAGATCCTGAGGTGTCAAGAATTTACATCCCTGCACCAATTAGGTATGTAAAATGCCTTTGCATACAATTCTGGCGTTTAAACACCGAAGTGATGTTTATTTTGGGCGTTCAACGCACAATTGCAGCATGTTTCTGGCGTTCAGCGCCAGCTCTCCTTAAGGTATATTCCTGGCGTTCAAACGCCAGGATGCTGCTTGTTTCTGGCGTTCAATGCCAGATCCATGCTCTGTTCTGGCGTTGAACGCCAGCCAGATGCTCCTTATTGGCGTTTAAATGCCAGTAAGTCCTTCCTCCAGGGTGTGATTTTTCTTCTGTTGTTTTTGATTCTATTTTTAATTTTAGTATTTTTTTCCTGACTCCACATGATCATGAACCTAATAAAACATAAAAAAATAATAAAAACAAAATAAAATTAGATAAATAAAAAATTGGGTTGCCTCCCAATAAGCGCTTCTTTAATGTCAATAGCTTGACAGTGGGCTCTCATAGAGCCACACGGTGATCAGGTCAATGTTGTAGACTCCCAACACCAAACTTAGAGTTTGAATATGGGGATTCAACACCAAACTTAGAGTTTGGCTGTGGCCTCCCAACACCAAACTTAGAGCTTGATTGTGGGGGCTTTGTTTGACTCTGTACTGAGAGAAGCTTTTCATGCTTCCTCTCCATTGTTAAAGAAGAAGATCCTTGAGCCTTAAACACAAGGTAGTCCCCATTCAATTGAAGGACTAATTCTCCTCTGTTAACATCTATCACAGCTCCTGCTGTGGCTAGGAAAGGTCTTCCAAGGATGATTCATTCATCCTCCTCCTTCCTAGTGTCTAAGATTATGAAATCAGCAGGGATGTAATGGCCTTCAACCTTTACTAACACGTCTTCTACTAATCCATAAGCTTGTCTTACTGACTTGTCTGCCATTTGTAATGAGAATATGGCAGGTTGTACCTCAATGATTCCCAGCTTCTCCATTACAGAGAGTGGCATAAGATTTATACCTGACCCCAAGTCACATAGAGCTTTTTCAAAGATCATGGTGCATATGGTGCAGGGTATTACGAATTTGCCAGAATCTTGTCTCTTTTGAGGTAAAGTTTGCTGAACCCATGTATCTATAGCTCCAGAAAATCCATTTTGAGTGTAGGGAGGTCAGAATCCAACAGCATCAGCAGTCCTTTGTTAGCCTTTTATTAGAGTTTTGCTCAGGTCCCTCAATTTCAGCCAGAAATTACCTGAAATCATAGAAAAACACACAAACTCATAGTAAAGTCCAAAAATGTGATTTTAGCATAAAAACTAATGAAAACATCCCTAAAAGTACCTAGATCCTACTAAAAACTATCTAAAAATAATGCCAAAAAGCGTATAAATTATCCGCTCATCACTCTCTCTCTGGACTACATCCTCGATGTTGTGGGTCTGGTCTCTATCTCTAGCAGACTTTGTGTGATGCACTCTCTCTCGATCTCTCCTAAACTCTAGGTTCTCAACTCCGGTATTCACATTCTGGTTTGTATTTATTTTCAATTGTCATCATTTTTTTCTGATTTTTGTTATTTAATTCAATTTGACGACAAAAAGACTAATTTGATTGCATTGATTATGGCTCCCATCATGAAAGGTGCAAAGTGGAAAAGAAAATTCAACAGAACCGATTCTAAGTAAGTATGTTTAATTTTCCTTCCGTTGTTGGTTACTCTATCTTCTTTTTTGATCTAACTCGTGTTTTAGGATAAATTGGACAAAATAATTAAGGTTTAGGGTTTTTCAATTTTGAGATGTAAAAATTGTAAAGATAATAAGTTGATATGAAATTTAAGGCATTGGATATTTAGATTTAGGTGTTCTGTATGCTATTTGTGTGGTGCTGTCAGGTTTTTATGATTTAGGTGTTCGATCACAATTTGAAAGTAATGAGGATATCTAATTAAAATTTAGGATGGATGGCCTCCATAGTTAACTATCTTAAATTTAATGTCCTCCCTGAGAATGAAAAGGATGCTCGAAGATTCATAAGGGAGGCGCAACATTACACGTTGGTCCATAATATCCTATATAAAAGAAGGATATCAACACCTCTTTTAAAGTGCATTCTGACATCTAACACAAAATAGGTCCTAGAGGAAGTAAACAATGGCATATATGAAAACATTTGGGAGCTCGATCACTAGTCAAGAAGGTGATCCGGCCCAATTTTTTTTGGCCGACCTTATAAAGGGAAGTGGGCAAGTTTGTTAAAAAGTGTTCACCTTGTCAGAAACATGTCAACTTCCATGTTGCACCCTGTGAAGAGATTATTAGTGTTATCTCGCCATGGTCATTTGCAAAATGGGACTTTGATCTCCTCGGACCATTTCATAAAGCTCCGGGACAAGTCAAATAGACTATTTTACTGAGTGGATCAAGGCGGAGCCACTAGCAACTATCACTGGCCAAAGAAGTCAAAAATTCCTCTACAAGAACATTATCACAAGGTTTGGCCTTGATAAAGCACCAATTCACATCGGTGAAACATCCTTAGGCAACGGACAAGTTGAAGCAGCAAACAAAGTCATACTAACCGGGCTGAAACACCGACTACAAGAAGTAAAGGGAGCATGGGCAGACGAGCTCCCTCAAGCCTTATGAGCATATTGGACAACCCCTCATTCCACAACAGGGAAGTCACCTTTCCAACTTGCCTATGGAATGGAAGCCATGATTCCCATAGAAATCACTGAAGAATCGCCCCAGGTTATATTCTACGATGAAGGACTAATACCCAGGCACAAAAAGAAGAGATCAACCTCCTCCCAAAAGTCCAAGAATAAGCTCAGATTAGAGAGGAAGGACTAAAACAGAGGATGTCCCTGAGATATAATCAAAAGGTGATCAAAAGAAGTTTCGCCATCAACGACCTCACACTGATCTAAAATGACATTGGAGTCTAGAAGTCAGGCGAAAGGAAGATAGCAGCAAATTGGAAAGGACCCTACAAAATTGTTGAGGTCTTAGGAAAATGTTACTATAAAGTGTCTGACCTGCAAGTACGGGAGCTCCCGAGATCTTGGCACGCGTGTAACCTAAAGAAGTACTATAGTTAGGAAGTAAGCCTTGTTCCCTAGTGTACTCTTCTTTTCAACCTTAAGATTTTTTCCTAAAAAGGGTTTTTCCCTAAAGGGGGTTTTAACGAGGCACCACAACAAGGGCTAAGGGCAAACAAAACCATTAGTAGTAGGTTTATGTAAAGGAATTTCTTATCCATTAATAAAAATTCCATTTTCTCTTAAAGAAAAGTTTCATATAAAATGCATTAATTTAAGCTCGACAAACCGTAAAAATTATTACTCGACCTAAAATGAAGCAACGTGGTACAAATTAATGTAACAAGTTATGTAAACAACTTGAGAAAACTTACCTCAATTATAAGGCGGAATAAAAATGAAGTGTAGAAGTAACTTCACAAAGTCTAACTATATGAAGTCGGAACTTCAAAAGGAAATCCATATAAACGAATTCATCTCTTAAATTCGGCAAAGAAACAGCATCGAAAATGTTGCTAATGTAAACCCCAGATGATTAGTAAATAATTAACCAATAAATTAATTATTATTCAAAGGAATTAGAAAATTAAATTTGATAATTTAGAAAGGTAAAAATAATTAAAATATAAATTTTGACATTAATTTTAAAGGTTTTAAGCCCAAAAATGGGCCAACAGGCCGAACCGATTAGACCAGACCAAGGCCCAACATATAAAGCATGCAATGTCAGCCTCCTTCCCTTCATAATTGAAGGAACACGCTGGATTGATGAGAAGGGTGAAATCAAAGAACCCTAACCCTTGCTTCAATTTTAATCCCACGTAAGGAGCTCCGATTGACGAACCATCAGCGGCCACGTGTTTGTCTTAGAATTCTATACAAAACCTATCAAAAAATTTGGTAAGAAAATTGAATTTTCTCACCCATCCTTCCCTTTTTTAGTTTCAAAAAATCTAGGATTTTATGTATTGAGAAATTGAATAATTTTGATGGTTTAGGTAAACTCTAGCTGCGGATAGTCACTGGATTTTGCCCAATTGTCCATGGATAACGATAAGGAACTCGAAACTCTTATGAATTCTTTAATTATATGACGTTAGGTATTAAATTTGTGAATATGGATGTAATGATGTGAATTAGGTGGTATATGTGTAAATTGGAACTAAAATTGGTGACGTTGGAAGCTTGAGTTGAGTGTTGGGTGCTGAAAATTCTTGTCGTGGAGGCTTGAAGCTTGTGAATTGAGGAATTTGAGACGTTCTAGGCATTAAGGAGAAATCGGCCAAGATATAGTTTTGGTTTCTCGTAGATAATGTGTAATGTAACGTGAAAACGTAGGCTTACGTAAACTTGATAAGGTTTAGTGAGTCTTTGTGTAAATATTGAACTTGTGATGTGAATGTGATGAATTATTGATATTGATGCAAATTGATATATGGATGAATTATGAATAATGTTGTTTGGATTGGAATTGATGAAATTGGATATTGGTGTGTTGTGGAAGGGATGGAGAGGATATAGATATGGTTTGAACATAATTGATGTTGTTTTGGAGTGCGAGACTTTGGTTTAAAATTGAGAATTTAGAAAATAGAGGATTTGAACTCTTTTGGAAAAAACTTGACTTTTAACCAACTTCGGTGGTCCCAAACATGAGTCTCAAATTTTAGATTTGAGTGGATTTTGTTTCAAAACATAGATAATTTCAAGAATTTTAAAACGGTTTAAATTTTGTGGAAATCAAAACTTTGTAGAGGGAGTTATGGATGTTCGAAGTTAAGTACAGAATATTGAATTTGACTAAATTACAGAGAACTTGAAATTCTGGTGTGCATGCGTAGGCATGCTATCGTGCACAGGCACATACCAGAGCGTGTGTTTGAGCTTGGGCGTACGCACGAGGGCGTGTACGTAGGATTTGAAAGTTGTGCGTACGCACACTATGAACGTACACATAGGTTGGGAAAGATGTTTGGTGTGTGCGTATGCACAGTATTGATGCGTATGCACAGTATTAATGCGTATGCACAGTATTGATGCGTACGCACAATATCTTGTTTTACATTAAAAATCTGCTTTTTACTGTTCGACCTTTCCGACAAGCACGTAAACCTCTAAAACCACTATTTTGATAAAAATTCACTAATTTAGAACCATCAACTATTTTCTAAGTTTTCCAAACTTCTAAAAACTTTATTTAAGGTTCATTAGTTAGGTTTTGGGTTACGAAGTAAGGGTTATTGAGTGAAAGAAGATAAAATTAGTACTGGAGGAGTTTAAAGAGGGGATAAATTATTTGATGAGATAATGAATGTGATGAACGAGGCAATTTAGATAACAATGCAATGTTGATGGATGAGATATGACGAGATATGATGATGGTGATGATGAGAATGATGTATTTGAGCGATGAATATTAAGAGGTAGTGTTATGATGGGAAGAATGTGAATGATTATGTGATGATTGAAAGTGATTATGAGGACTATGATTGTGATTGTAAAATGAGACTGTATGTTTTGTTCTATTTTTGTTGCATCACTTTATCTCTGTTTGTAAAGTGTGTCAGACACTATATCCCATGAGTGTGGCGGACACTATATCCCAAGAGTGTGGCGGGCACTATATCCCAAGATTGTGGGAACACTTTATCCCGGGAAATGTAGCAGGCACTATATCCCAAGAGTGTGACGGGCACTATATCCCAAGAGTGTGGATGCATGTCAGAGAGATGATATTCGAGTTAGCTACCGGGTGTGTCGGGTTCTGGCAAAGTAACCGACACGTGAGCTCACGGCCAGTAGGACAGGCATGCATCATGTGCATTTGTATGATTTATTTAAGTATATAATTGTTTTACTTTGCCTAAGTGTTTATCTGTGACTAACTGCTATCTGATTTATTTGTTAAAAATGCTATCTATATCTTTATTTTTCTTGTCTTTTATTTGTCTTTGTAACTGAGAGATCCTTCGTGTGGTGGAGGCATGACGAGGGTTGTTTTCCTAGTGATTCAAAGGGTTAGGAGGAGATAGAAGGCAGGGAGTTAGGTTAAAGATGGATATAGGACCTAAATAACTTAGACAACCACCCTAACTTATGGTTTAGTATATTTCATTAAGTTTTAATCTGAGTGTCGGAGTTTTAGAATTGCCTTTGACTTTTTCAGAACCTTATACATTATGTACGTTGGTACTTTTACCATACTGAGAACTCCCAGTTCTCATTCCATATATATATATATATATTATCTTGGAACTTGGTGTTTGTATTTTGTTTATGTTTATATATGTATATAGATTCTCCACCTTGTATATATTATGTTTTGTGCCTCTTAGAGGTTGACTTGGAGAAACATATATTGTGTCATATATTTTGGGTTACTCTTTGGGTTACACTATGCATATGGATACTCTGGTCGGCCTTTGCTTCACAGGCCAAGCCTAGAGCTTGTTATTTGTATCTTTGGAACTCTGATCTTAATATATACATTATCTTTTTCGCTCGATCTTATCTACCTTTCTACGTTGACCTGATCAAGAGTGATGCACTTTTCTGTTGGTGTTTCGTTTAACTTTTTCTTCAAGGCTCCTAGATAATTCCCTTTTTTCAATATACCTATATACGTTTTTTTAGAGGTCGTAGCACCTCGCCACCTTTGATTTACATTCTAGGCGTAAAACTCTGTGTGGTTGGGTGTTATAACTAGGGTATAACACCAAACTAAGCAGCCGTATAAAAGCTAATTCCAACTTCCAAAAAGACCTAGCTTCATTATTTGAGGAGCAGAAAGGCTCTTCAAATTTCAAAAGTTGTATGAATACGACTTCAAAAATGATGTTAAGACTACAACTGTTATAAAGTAAAGTGTCTGAAAAACTACTAGCTATTACAAAAGTAAATTGTTCAAAGACCCACAAGTCGGCCCATCCAAAACACCACAAAAGTAAAAACTACAAAGAATTACGAAGAAGGGCCAAGAAATGGGTTAAGATCTTCCCCAATAATGACGTCTTTGCCTTGGGCAGGAGGGGTCAGAGGATGGACTGAGACCGTCAGGCAAGGGGGACGGAGAGAGTGAATAGAGACCGACACAGTAGGAATGGCACCAGGAGGCGAAGGAGGGAGTTCGACATCAACTACCTCGGGATGAGACCCAGGAGCCTGAGAAGTTTGACCGACTCCAGTATTCGAAGACTTCAGGTTGGATAAAGGTCCTTCATCATCATTCTCGGGGACTGGGACGATCTTCCTATCAACCACTATGTTGTCATGGCTGAACAAAGAGAGATCGACCCTGATGAGCGGATAATTTATACGCTTTTTGGCATTGTTTTTAGGTAGTTTTTAGTAAGTTCAAGCTACTTTTAGGGATGTTTTCATTCATTGTTTGTAGTATGTTTTTAGTATGATCTGGTTACTTTTAGGGATGTTTTCATTATTTTTTATGCTAAATTCACATTTCTGGACTTTACTATGAGTTTGTATGTTTTTATATGATTTCATGTATTTTCTGGCTGAAATTGAGGGATCTGAGCAAAACTCTAATAGGAGGCTGACAAAGGACTGCTGATGCTGATGGAATCTGACCTCCCTGCACTGAAAATAGATTTTCTGGAGCTACAGAACTCCAAATGTTGCGCTCTCAATGGCTTTGGAAATTAGACATCCATAGCTTTCTAGCAATATATAATAGTCCATACTTTATGTAAAACCTATGCACAATTACTCAAGAGGGGGGGTGAATTGAGTATTGCAACAACAATGAATCTTTTTGCGAAAGTTAAA
>NC_029777.3:91451701-91453145 GCF_000817695.3 Arachis duranensis
CTTAGGATTGATCTCAAACTTGTTGGAGTCAATTCCTACGCTTTTTGTACCTTTGAAAACAAGTTTTAAACCATACCATTTGGCTAGCATCGAATTGCAAGATGTGCATCAAAACATTTTGTGAGTGTGTGTTGAGAGATTTAGCAATTGGTTCTTAACAAGAAGTTACCTAAGTCCTAAGACACTATACTTGTCTTCAAATGTTGTGGACTTGAGTTTCTTGTTGTTGTTGTGTTGCTTTCAACTCTTCATTCCTCAACGTTGAATGTTGGTTGATCTTTCAACATGCTTGTTCATTCAAGTTGTTTGTTGGTTTGTCTTTCATGTCGTTTGTTGGTTTGTCATTCATCAAAACCTACGAATACAAACTTCGCATACAAGCTACATGATTTACAATTTCCCCCTTTTTGATAATGACAAACCAATTTTGAGGATATGCATTTATAAATGATTTTGAAAGCAACAATAATGCACTTTGTTTTATAGAAAGCTTTGGAGAAGACTTCACAAAAAAAATTTTGCAGGAGTTCCCCCTAAATATGTGCATTTGTTCCCTTAAAGGGCGTTTATAAAAAAAAAAACGATTTAGATATCAAAGTTTTTGCTTAGCAGAAGTCTTTTTGAAATCATTGTTTCGCAAACTTATTTCTTCTTTTCAAATCCTCAAACTTCTTCTTTTTCAAAAGTTCAAAACTTCAAATATCCTCAAACTTCTCTTCCCCCTTTTGACATTATCAAAAAGAAAGGAGTTTGAAGTGTGTCATAGAAGCATGCATAAAACAAAATTTTTTTTTTTAGTTCAATTTCTCTATTAATCTCAAGGATGAGATATTCCCCCTTTCAAAAAGAATTTGATTTCCTCTTTTTTTTTTATATATAATAAGCATGCATAATTCCCCCTAAAGAAGTGAAATATATCAAGGCATGCATATTAACTTAAAATAGGGGTACCAAGCCTATTTTGAGTTATTCACCAAATAAGCATACAAGCATTAATCATTAAACAAAATTATGAAGGAAATATCAAAGTATTAAAACCATAATAGAAATCCTTAGCTTACTAGAAGTTAGTTTAACAATTCATATAATCAAATAAACATAAAGCAATAAAAAGTGACTTGATGAAGAGGAGACAATCAATCTTGGTCTTCATCATCATCATTATCCTCTTCATACGGTAGGTGGATGCCGAAATGCTCATATAAGTCATCAATACGACGATCCAAGTGACCCGTGCGATGATCTACACGAGACACACGACGATTAAGTGCTTCAAGTTGCCTACCATGCTCTACTTCAATCCTTTGGATGTTTTGGTTGATGGATTGTAATTCTCTCATTACATCAACCAAGGAGGGTGGTTCTTGAGCTTGAGGTGCTTGTGGAGGAGCTTGCTCTTGAGGACCTTGTTCATCAACATTTCTTCTTCCCATTTTGTTGAGAA
>NC_029777.3:91453675-91454666 GCF_000817695.3 Arachis duranensis
GCATGCACATTAACTTAAAATAGGGGTACCAATCCTATTTTGAGTTATTCACCAAACAAGCATACAAGCATTAATCGTTAAACAAAATTATGAAGGAAATATCAAAGTATTTAGACCATAATAGAAATCCTTAGCTTACTAGGAGTTAGTTTAACAATTCAAATAATCAAATAAACATAAAGCAATAAAAAGTGACTTGATGAAGAGGAGACAATCAATCTTGGTCTTCATCATCATCATTATCCTCTTCATACGGTAGGTGGATGCCGAAATGCTCATATAAGTCATCAATAAAAAGTGGGGTTTTGTTGCTCAAAAATGCCAAATTCACGTGTTTTTGTGCAATTTGGTCGTGTTTGCATCGATGCAATAGGCTTTGCATCGATGCACATAGCACGTTGTGTGCTTTGCATCGATGCAAAGCTTGGTTGCATCGATGCAACATGCATCATTTTGCCCAGAATCACCAAATTTTCATCCTTTGGTGGTTCTTTCTTCAATCCTTTGAGTTCCATCATGTATATACTCACTTAAACCATTATAAACTTCAATTTGTTGATCCTCCATTGTTTATAATCTTCAAATTCTTCAATCTACTTCAAGATTAATCACTCATTCATCAACTCATAAACCTACAAAACAATGGCTAATTGGATATCTCCAATGCTTAAGTTAGTAAGAGATACAAAAATAGCAATATAAATACAATGAATTAAAATAAATCATATTAGCTTAGAATCCAAGATACCAAGTTCATTTCGGATGTTAAAAAAAAACTTTCTTTACATAAAGGTTTAGTGAAGATGTCCGCTAGTTGTTTACTAGTTTCGACAAATTCAATAACCACATCACCCTTTTCAACATGGTCTCTTATGAAGTGATGTCTAATCTCAATATGCTTGGTTCTTGAATGTTAAACCGGATTCTTGGTTAAATTTATTGCACTAGTATTATCACATTTAATAGGAATGTGATCAAGCATGAGTCCATA
>NC_029777.3:91458804-91459322 GCF_000817695.3 Arachis duranensis
ACATGTAGAGATCTTCATATAATCATGCTCGTTAAGTGCACAATGAATGAAGTTGATGGCTTTATCATTCATTGCCACTTTCTTCCAATCATCGTCACTATATTCATCTTCTCCTTTCGGTACTTGCTTTGAGACGGAGACTTCTCCTTCTTTAGCGCTTGTTGTCTTTGTTGGAATGTGATTTCCATTCTCAATCACTTTCCAAATTCTCACATCTTGAGAACGGATCCAAATTCTCATCTTATTTTTCCAATAAGAGTAATTTGTTCCGCTAAAAAGATGAGGTCTAGCGGTTGAGTTACCTTCACTAGTGTTGTTGTTGTTAAAGCTTGTGCTTGCCATGATCTTTTCCCTTAAACGGTTAAGTCTTTCAAAGGGTTAAGCTCTGATGCCACTTGTAAAACCTATGCACAATTACTCAAGAGGGGGGTGAATTAAGTATTGCAACAACAATGAATCTTTTTGCGAAAGTTAAAGACAATATACAAAAGTGTTATTGTACTAGTATTTTTCCAAGA
>NC_029777.3:91459422-91543049 GCF_000817695.3 Arachis duranensis
GAGCCGGGCCCCAACTCTCTTCCAACACGTCTACAAAACACTTCTCAAGCTTGCTAGGGCATCTACACTATACTTGGCTATTACGGATTTTTCTTGCCAGTATAACAGAAAGGAAGGTTCATCGTTCTCATCCATATAGAAAGGTCGGACACCCTTTACAACCTGGACTTTGAAGAAATAATTTTTGAAGTCATGGAAAGATTCATCAAAAATGGAAAAAACCTTCCTACCCTGAACAGCGCGAAAAGAAAACCAAGACGACTTCCCTTTTGAAGATCCGGGTTTGGTCAGGACAAAAAGGTGAAAAAAGACCTTAAGAGAAGGTCGGACATTAAGTTCTTGGCACAAACGTTGGTACACTTTGAGGAAAGCCTAAGAATTCGGGTGAAGCTCAGTAGGAGCTACGTTACAAGTCCAGAGGATGTTCGTTTAAAAGTAAAAAAAAAGGAGTTTAATACCTAATTTTGTAAAAAAGTAATCATATGCATAGAAAAAGGGGTGTTCCGAGTTGTCTAAAGGAGGGAAGCACGCTTTCTCCTCAAGGTCTGACACTACTAACTCATAATTCTGCTAATCTTTCCGATTTCCACATATCCTATGGTGTCTACGAAATACATCAATATATTCTTTGTCAACTATGGAAATAGGGAGAAAGACAATACTATCTACCCAAGATAACAAAGAAGGCAAGACCTTTGATGACATGTTGACAATTACATACTGAGACATAAAAGCTACACCTACAAATACAAAATAAGCAAGTCATCATAAAAGAACTTGGACACCAGTAAAGCAAATCGGGTAAAAGAAAGCAAAATACAAAATACAATTTGAAAACATCTTTTTCAAGACCAGAAAGTGCAGAAATAGTATCTCTCATGCACTAACAGTAGCGACACCATTTGGGGCAACATAAACACATTCATCGAGTCTCAAAAGACTACAATCTTTCAAAACTCCAGAAACATAGTTCAAACATACCAAAGGAATGACAAAAACCAGTTTCACCAAGGATTTCTTTATTAGAAGACAAAGCGACAGTAGCCAACAATTTTCCAAAGAAAAAGTTTCAAAGATAAAAATAAAACCAACAATATGAAGAACCTCTACTATTACCCAAGAGGTCGCCTCAATGCAAACAGATTCAAAAAAAAACAACAAACAGTTACGCAAAAAGGAGCCAAGAGTCAACAATACCAGCCTTGATGAAGAATTCGAATAAGAAAAGGGGCACATCAAGCAGCAAAGACACAGACGATCCTCTTCACCAAACGCTCTTTCGAATGAATCAAGATAAAGAAAATCTTGAAAAACCCCAAACGATAGTGAAGTAAACAAAGAGAGGGAATTTTTGCGAAGAAAGGAGCAACGAAAGCTTTTCATAAATGGGAAGAGAAGAAGAAGAAGAGCGTGAAACGTTTTTATAAGAGAAGAAGGGCAAAATAGTCCTTTTATCCCCCTCTTTAAAGACGTGCGCAAATCCCTAGGGAACTGCCGCGAAACATGCGCCCCTCATAAAGAGGCCACATTCAAATTTTAAAACACGTCGAGTACCCGACCTCTTGAAGGCGGTGTACCCGACGTTGAAACCAAAACCACAAAATGCTTGAGCCCGACCTCTTCTAAAACTCAGACTTAAGTAGGGGCAATATTCATACCTTGGCCTAAATCCATAAAAGCCAGGCCTAGTAACGAGAAAACGCCCAATCCAAAGAGGTGGCCTCCACCATATATCCAACCTCTTTGAAGAGGTCGAACACAACCAAGGGAGTCCAGCTGTACTTGTCCAAACAAGTAACTGCCTCTGCGGATCTCTCCAACTATCTCTATCTTTCCCAAAAGATAGATCCCAACAACTCCCAAGATAAAGGGAACGATTATCCATCAATAAATGTGTAATGGAACTACTTCAACAAAGGTGGTTATCATAAATACACTGACACCCTTCAGGTATGTACACGTTCTAAGATACTAAAAACCTGCCTAAAACCCTTGGTAACTTAAATATCAGAGTCTCTTGCAGGTACCACCCCACACTTCCTCACGAGAAACTCATACGGCGGCACCTCGGCACTTGAATAGGTCGAATGCTGCCTCAAAAGGAATCTAGATCTCACGTTCAGACCCAAATCAACGTTTCATGTAACCCTCAAAACAATTATGATTATTATTATCGTAATATTGGCAATTAAAACAATGATAATAACATTAATAATTGTAATAATAAGAATAATAGTAATAATAATTTTAATAATCAAAATAACACTAATACTAATTATAACAATATTAATGATAATAGAGATATTATAATAATAACAGTAACGATAATAATGACACTAATGAAAACAATAACAGCAATAATAATTAAGTGAAATAATAATTACAACAATAATAAAAAAGAGCAGTATAATACTAATAGACGAAAAAAAAGACAAAAAAACAAACAATATAAAAACAAAGGTTATTTCGCGAATAATATTAGCTATGACTATAAGATTAACTTATATTTAAATTTTTCCCAACTTCTAATTACTATAATTTAATATTTATAATATGCATGCCTAAACATAAAAATGAAACATTTAAGGAGTTTAAATGGACTTCTCTCTTCTTCAACGCAAATTCAAACACACCCTAAATCATCAAAAATCAATCAGTTCTTTTAGTTAGGTACTACTATGTTTCAAATGAAAATTCTAAATACCAGTGTCACTCAAATTAATCTAAATGATATAATTCATAAATCACAAATCACTAGTTCATGAATTTACTATTTCATAATTTACTTTGCTTTCCCATAACACAACGTCCGCAGTAGCACTTTGGAAAGTATCTGACATTGAACTTCCAGGTTCGAATCCTGGTTGCGGAAGTTCTATTTTGGTGTTTAAATTATTGTTATGGATTTTAGTTTTAAGTTATTGTTACGACGAACAAGGCCACAAAATGAATGACTCAAAAACCAAAACGAATGGTAAGATTGCACATTTTAAGTATATTAATTTTTTTTAAAGGAACAAAATCATCCAAAATGCCAGAGGGTTGAAGTCCAACATTAATATTATTTTTAGCGAAAGAAATTTAGATGACATTGTAGTCAAGATAAAAGTTACGTAATATGAACCATAAAATTGTCATGCATTATTATTAGTTAATAGTTCCTAGAGTCTATGAAATAGTGTTTATTTTTAACGATGGAAATTATACTAAATATTGCATTTATTTAAATTAAAATTTTAATTTTAAAACACAATTTTTTTAAATTAAAAGTGATAATGGAATTCGAAATTTTTAGGTGAAAAAAATTTCAATCACTTTAATATTTCTAAAAAATAAAAAACACAAAGAATTAAAATTTGTAAAAACAGAGCATAAAATTTTAATAATATCTTTTTTTTAATATTCTCACTCAAGTGTTCAAATTTCAAGTCTAATTCCATCTTGTCTTTCCTCTCAAACCATATTCCTCTCTCCGGCAAAACTGAAAGGCCTAAGTACATTGAAACTTCAGGAAAGCAGCGAGAAATCTTGAGTTCCTATTGTGGCAATGACAAAAGAAATAAAACAAAATGGACCAGGGTGCCTCCAAAGGAAGGTTATGAGGCTAAAAATCTTGCCATAGAGAGGAGGATAAACAAGATAAAAAATGGCCTTTTCACTTTGAGGTGTCTAGTGCTGAAGATAACCAAGGTCGACCTAACAATTTAGCTCCAGGGCATGCATATCATAGTTTTGATTCTTGATTTTTCTTAGATCTAATCTGCTGAATCTTTTTTAGGGCTGATGGATAGAGCATCAATTCTTACAGATGGATAGAACATAACACAATCGATTTTGTCAAGTAAAGAACAAGGAAGAGTCAGAACTCTCCTTATTAAGCTCAATCGATTCTGATGATGATTCTTAGAGAGAAGGAAAAAGGGAGAAGGAGAATGAAATTAGAGTTTATTGTTTTTAGAGTAATACCCCAAATAGGTCCCCAAGAAATTTACCATCCGACAGTTTTGTCTCCCACAAAATTTAACTAAGATTTTGACCCTGAGGTTCTCAGATATCCCCCAAATACGTCCCCAAAATCGTTTGATCCGGTTAAAGTGGTGACGTGTCAGGTTAATTGTGACATGTCACCTTTAGGACATTTTGGTCCCCATCCACGCTGGACAAAACGACGTCGTATTGGAACCAGTGGCAAAACGACGTCGTTTCGGGGAGGACAAATTCATCCCCACTTAGACAGAGAATGCAAACGGCATCGTTTTCATGTTGGGGACCTATTTGTCTTATAATAGTATCTTAGGGGACCTATTTGACCTATAATTCGTGATGTTAAAAAAAGTTATATTTACTTCAACGCAAATCCCTTAAAAACACATTGACATTGGTCTGTTCATTTATCAAAATAGTAACATAAACCTGAGAACTCAAACATGTTAACCACACAAATATTTGGCTTCAATAGCAACACAAACCAAATCAAGTTAAAAGAAGGTTTATTTTCTTCAACACAAACTAAACGAAACCATTTTAAATAACATAACGTCTTTTTCCTCCAACATAACAAAAGGTGGTAACATAACTAAGACAACAACTTTCACACTAATTCTTAGAAGCATTGTAAGGTCCCATATTGGTTGGGGAGGGGAACGAAGCATGCCTTATAAGGGTGTGGATACCTCTCCCTAGCATGACGCGTTTTGACGAGTGAGTGTAGGGGTCTTCGGCTAGCATCCCTATCGTCAAAGACAAAACCGTGAGGCCTTGTGTGCCAAAGCGAACAATATCGTGCTAGCGAGTGGTTTGGGCTGTTACAGATGGTATCAGAGTCAGAGCCCGAATTGATGTGCCAGCGAAGGCGCTGGGCTCCCTTAGGGGGGTGGATTGTAAGGTCCCACATCGGTTGGGGAGGGGAATGAAGCATGCCTTATAAGGATGCGGATACCTCTCCCTAGCATAACGCGTTTTGACGAGTGAGTGTGGGGGGTTTCGACTAGCATCCCTATCGTCAAAGGTAAAATCGTGAGGCTTTGTGTGCCAAAGCGGACAATATCGTGCTAGCGGGTGGTCTGGGCTGTTACAAGCATCATTTTTTGAAAGACTGGTTCAACCCTCGTATTGGAATGAATTTGAACAACTTAGATACTGTGCCACTTGTTGCACACGAGGGTTGAACCAGTCTTTCAAGAAATGATACTTCTAAGAATTAGTGTGAAAGTTGTTGTCTTAGTTATGTTACCACCTTTTGTTATGTTGGAGGAAAAAGACGTTATGTTATTTAAAATGGTTTCGTTTAGTTTGTGTTGAAGAAAATAAACCTTCTTTTAACTTGATTTGGTTTGTGTTGCTATTGAAGCCAAATATTTGTGTGGTTAACATGTTTGAGTTCTCAGGTTGTTACTATTTTGATAAATGAACAGACCAATGTCAATGTGTTTTTAAAGTTTGCGTTGAAGTAAATATAGCTTCTTTTAACATCACAAATTATAGGTCAAATAGGTCCCCTAAGATACTATTATAAGACAAATAGGTCCCCAACATGAAAACGACGCCGTTTGCATTCTCTGTCTAAGTGGGGACGAATTTGTCCTCCCCAAAACGACGTCGTTTTGCCACTGGTTCTAATACGACGTCGTTTTGTCCAGCGTGGATGGGGACCAAAATGTCCTAAAGGTGACATGTCACAATTGACCTGACACGTCACCACTTTAACCGGATCAAACGGTTTTGGGGACGTATTTAGGGGATATCTGAGAACCTCAGGGTCAAAATCTTAGTTAAATTTTGTGGGGGACAAAACTGTCGGATGGTAAATTTCTTGGGGACCTATTTGGGGTATTACTCTTGTTTTTAATTAATAAAAATATTTAAATAATTTTGATTGTTTTAGTCTTTATGCTGTTATTTTGTTTTTTTTTAATTAAAAAAATATTTAAATAATTTTAATTTTTCTTAGTTTCTATATTATTTTAGTCATAATATTTTTTTTCTTTTTCAACGTTTTCTTCTCTTGTTTGATTTTTTTCATTCTCTTTTATTATTATAATCATTGTCATTTTTTTCATCATCTTTTTTTTATATGTTTTAAAAATTATAATACAAAAATTTTGATATACAATAAAAAACAATTGGTATACAACATAAATTAAAAAAATACATATTTAAAATACTAATTCTCAACTAACAAAATACTCATAACACAAATTTTAGTACACAACATAAATTTAGTGACAAAATATATCCTTTTTTTATAAAGAGAAAATGATAAGAGATTAAGAACTAATTTATCTAATCTAATATTGTAAATCATCAAAAATATTTATCAGTTCTTTTAGTATGGTACTTCTATGTTTCAAATGAAAATTCTAGGTACTTCTATTTTAGTTTTAAATTATTGTTACGAACAAGCCTCCCACTTGTGAGTAAATAAATTTCTAACGCAAACTTAACGGATGACTCATACACCAAAACGAATGGTAAGAATGCACATTCTAGGTATATTAATTCCTTTTAAAAGAACAAAATCATCCAAAATGCCAAATGGTGGAAGTCCAATATTATGTTTTAGATTTGTACTAACTTGATTATAAAAATATTTATTATTGTGATTTTAAATTAAATTAAATATAATACTAAAACTTAATTATACACATTTTATATTAAATATAATATAAAAATTTAATTTATTCTTTGTTATTCTGTTTGAGTATCTCGTGTCATTTTTAAATGATTTTTGTGTACTGAAAATTGAACTTAAAAAAAAAAATTTTGTATTAAGTAAATATACATTTAAGTTCACATGATCAAATTAAGACTCTGTCCAAATGATACTAATGAAGATTTCAAATTATTTCATTGTCCAATCAGTCTCTTTGGCCATATATTAAGTAAATGATTAAATTAATTTCTGACAAATTGTACCATTTCTAATTTGATCTTTAAACAAATTTTTTAATTAAATTCATCTCCACAATAATTTTAGTTTAGTTACGTTAGTAATAAAAACTAACCGCGCACGTTAAGTGACAGATCACTGGCACGTTAATTGAAAGGTCAGCATTGAAACGACATCATTTTTTAGTGAGAGACAGTAGTTCAAGTGACGTTATTTTAGAGTCCCTATTTCAATTAGTAAGATTGACCGCAATCTCTCTCACTTCCATCCACTCTCATAGTAACACTAAGGCTGTGTTTTTCTCATAAGACTCTCTCTATCACTTCCGTTTTGACGTCGCTGAGGAGAAGACAAAGAAGCCTTCATCATCCTCGTCGATTAAAGCATCTAGTAGGATTTGTTCGCGAGACAAACACACCATCAATGGATTATTTAAAAAATTTTCTGTTTAAAAATTTCTTATGTAGTATTGCAGAAACCAGTACAATACCTAAGACAAACACACCATCAATAAGGCACTTCCATTGGAACCAACCCATGGCACCACCAGCACGGGAACCGACACCGGCACCAGCACCACTCCATACAGTACAAGCCATGTACTAGGAGGGATTGACAGTGGTGGCATGGGGTCTTCTGGAGTTCGTATGAACAATGAGAGTCACGGTGGGGTTAAATTTGAATTATTTGCTCTCTTTTCTGCATTTTTTATGGTTGGTGGAGTTGATAGAAAGGTAGAAAAAATAGCCATGATTTTAGTCTTAGAGTTTTGTTTTTGATGATTAAACATTTTTGGTACCTCAAAGTTTATCATTAACTAATTTTTTGGATTATGAAAGTAATTACGGTATATTGTGTCAATGAAATTCATTGTTTTTGTTTAGTTTTTATTATGGTGTTTGGTTATAGTTTTTGTATTTTGTTTACAAAATTTGGTTAGAGTTTTAGGATTGTGATAAGTGGAGTTAATAATGTTTTTGTTTATCTTCAATTCTTTTTTAAAAAAAATATTTTGATTAAATTTTTAACTTTTATATAAAATTTTAAAATATAAATATAAATACAACATTTTGAAATTAGAATTTATCATTTAGCTACTGATTTGAGTAAAATATCATATTAATTGTTAATTAAAATATAAATAAGTGTACTGATATATAATTTAATGTACCATGTCAATTTTTATTAATATCATCAACATTAAATTATAAAAATATTAACGTGATTAAACTAAAATATTTAAAAAAATAAATTTAATTAATTTTTTTAAATTAAATTAAAAATTATATAATTTTTTAAGAACTAATTTTACTATTTATTCGTCATATATTCGTTGATTGCATTTTTCATATTGGGAGTTATTTGAAACCATCCAAAAAATTATGCGAGTTGTTGACCTGGAAGGGGATCTTTATCGTTTTGGTTCTATTAATTGCTTAAAATTCAAAGAGATATACATTTGGCAAAATTATAGACAAAGTGAGATCAAGATTGTCAAATTGGGATAGAAATTTGCCCTCTACAAACGATGGGTAAATTTTAGTTTATAGATTGCATTTGTATTCTCTTTATACCATGGTATTTGAAGTGATGACTATTTAAGCCAAATATAGTGATGACATTTTTTATAAAGGATAAATATAAAGGGTAACTTGTATATTTAAAGGTAATTTATTTTAATAAAATGATTGGCAACTAAAATTATACTATTATTCTGATTTTAGTTTGGTTACACTTCTATTTTATTTATTTATTTATTTATTTTTGTGACTACGCCAATTTTATTTTAATCTACATAAATCAATTAATTAAATTAAATTTATAAATGCACACATAAATCGAATTTACTCAAGTTATTGACAAATTAGAGTTTTATTTAATTTTGTTTAAATAGAAAATTAAAGAACTCTATTTAATTTTTTTATTAATATTTTTGCTCTTCTCAATTCTATGTGTATGTTAGTAAAAAATAATTGAATTCAAAGGGAAGGTTGTTCGAATTATTAAGTAAACATTTGGAAGAGAAGTTGGTGTTGAAGGAAGCGTATTTGGAGACATTGAGTAAGAGTTCAATTAGCTCAACAAATCGAGAAGTTACTTGAGTAATTAAGATCGAAGTTTTTTTGAAATCGAAGATTATTCTACAACTGTCACATGATTAGGCAAAAGAGTGGGAACAGTTACCCACATTTTCGCACATGAGGGAGTGTCATTTTAAATTGATCGGTTAAATAAATGATTATAAATACTAGAAGGTTCGAAGATACAAGAGTTGAAACTTTGCTTTAAGAATTACTCACGCACACTCATATTCCAGCGAATTTCTGAGCCTACTTCGAGTCAATTTTCTGTAGGATTCCTTTCAATTGTTTTTACTTTTTATGTATATTTTCTGCAAACTTTACTTTTCTCACAAATTTATCTTTCAAGTAACATTTAATTTTCTTGTTCAATTTTACATTTTCGTATTGTTATTTTCAAAGCGCAAAGTCCTTTGATATAATCGAAGGCGTTTTATTACTTTATTTAAATTTAATGCAAACCATTTCGATTCTAGTCATTCTTATTTTCAAAATTTTTATTTATTTGTTGTCTTTTCAGTCTTTTCCTCTAATTTTGTCTACTTCGAGGATATTTGATGTACTTCTAGAAAATTGGTACTCGCAAAAGAGGAGTTGGTTTCGCTCCCAAACCATTAAAATGGAACCACCATCAATTTGCTAAAAATTGACAAAACAGGTTCGTTATTGTGTTTTCGGAGAATCATTTGGGAATGGAATTCCCAGCTAGAGGCCTTCTAAAATTTAATTGTCTGAATTTCCGGACGATTACTCCAAAAGTTTAAGTTTCTTTTGGATTTTCACTACAATATTTTTTGGTTAAGGTAATCTTTATTCAAAGCAACGTTTAACAAAAGTTGTCTTAGATAGGCAAAGATAATATTTTTAACAAGTTGTATTTGAGTATGGTAAAGATAACAAAATTTTTGACTACCTATAAAAATAGTTGTCTTTAATATCTAAAATAACATTTACTAAATGTTGCAATATAAAAATTTTAAGACAACACTTCTAAATAAAAATACAACATTTTATAAGAATTGTCAAAAATTTTAATAAATAACATTTATAAAAGATTACCTAAAATTGTTTATAATTAATAATTTTAGAAAGAAATTTTTAATCATATTCCTTCCAATTATTTTCCCAATCAAATAACTTAAAAAAAAAACATTTATTTCACAGTTCATTTGAAATTGAAAGAGCCTTAAGCCCTAAACTACCAAGCTACTGAAGCCAATAATACACCCACGCACAAATCTTTTCTCTCCGTTCTCCACTACCAGCTCCAATAATTGACGATGCTAACGGCGACAACAACTCAACACACGGTCCGAGTCAATTTTTATTCATATTTTTGTCAGAAATTAAAGCTTGTTAAGTTTTTTAAATAAATTACTAAATTGATGATAAATAAAATTTTAAATAAATACATGTTCAATTTTTATGATGCTAGTAGGAAAATGTAAAGAATTTTCTTATTTTGCATTTACTGTTTTATGATGCTTTTGCATATTTACTTTGATTCGGAATTTTGTAGGGTTGGTATTTTTGATACAAAGACTTTTAGGACTTTAGGTTAATAGGTTATTTGTTGTTTGGTCACTACTGGTAAGTATGGTTGGACTGCAAATCTGGAGAGGATTATGAAAGCTTGGGCCTTGAGAGACAACGGCATGACTGGTTACATGTCTAACAAGAAGAATATAGAAATCAATCCTAACAATGGCATTATGAAAGAATTGACGAAGAAAACGGAAGTTGATGAAATTGGGCATTTACTTTTTTTTTTTTTTGTGTCAAAGTTCATGAAAAATTATGTTTTTTTGTTGTTGTTTAATTATGTGTGTTTTTATTTGAATTGCCAACTGTATATGTATTTAAAATTTATTTAGTTGAATTTGAAACAACTTTTTAATTTAATATATATGCAATATATTAGCTTATTAGCTTATTTTTTTTCTATCTATTAAATTTAGTTTAAATAGTTAAATTTTATTAAAGTGTGCTATATATCCTTTCAAAAAGACAATCTTAAATAAATTTAGATTAGTGTTGCTATAGATATCTAAAAAGGCAACACAGAAAAATAATCAGAAAAATTTATACAAGTGTTGCTTTAGGTATATGAAAAAGTCAGTTAAAAAATTTATACAAGTGTTGCTTTATATATTAGAAAATACAATTCATAAAAAGTGTTGCAATAAAGTAGTTTTTTATGTGTTGTGTTTGGGTCCTCTAAGACAATTCTTATATAAAGTTGTCTTTTTTTAGTAGAAAAGGCAACGTTTTTTAAATGTTACCACGAAAACGATTCTCTTTGATGCAAAAAAACGTTGCCTTAGACCAAAGATAACGGCCGTATAGCCAACCCCCAAAAAGCATTGCGTTTTGTCAAAAAGTGTTATTTTTGATCAAAGACATCTCTTTTTCTTATTATAGACAACGTTTTTAAAGAGTTGCCTCAAACCGAATTTGTTGTAGTGTTATTTTTTTAGGTACGACAATATAAAATTAATTTTTATTTATTTATAATGTTAAAAGTATTTTTTAAAATAAAAAAGATCTTTTAAAGTTTATTCTTCAGTTTCAAGATCTCATCTCATTCTTTGTTAAAAATTTTTGTTGAGAATTTTTTATGATCAATAAGTGTCAAAATAAATAATATTTTTGACGATTAATAAGTATCACAAAAAATATATTCTCAAATTTTTCTAACAAATTATTTTTGACGGCCAATATTTATCAAAATAAGATTTAAACTTTTTTTACAATTACTTATATGTCAAAAATACTATTTTTGACAAAACTTTTATTAACATATTTTAACAGTTAAAATAGTGTTAAAATTTGTTTTTTTTTTTTGACGAATTTTAATTTTTTTGACACATAATAATCCTAAAAAATAGTCTATATTGTTGTAGTGATTTTTTTAATATTTTATTTTTACTAGTAAAATTTTGTCAAATATATTAAAAAATAAAATAATTTTTTCTTAACAACTTAATAACACCCCAATAAACTCATAAATTTAATAATATAACAAAGTAACATCCATAGAATTAAGAAGCGAAAAATTATTAATAAAAAAAAATCTTTAATTTGTTATTTAAACAATAAATAAATAGAGCTCTTCAATTTGCCAATAGGTTGCACGCGTATTAGTGTATGGTGTGTGACTTAAACAAAAGCCTATCTTTTTCCCATCTCACTCGACCTAAGTAAATTCAAAGAAAGTAAATTCAATTTTCTTTTCTCTCTCAATCGTATTAAATCGAACTAAGTAAATTCGATCTATTTACTTCGATAATTTACAAGTAAATTAAAACAGTGATTCGCTTTATATGTAAATTTACATATTAAACTTAATTAATTTAATTTATATAGATTAAAATAGAACAAGCATGTAATCAAATTAAAATTAGAACAATGGTGTAATTTTAGTTGCCAACTATTTTATTGAAATAAATTATTCTATATTAAATTTATTTTGTTGAAAATATTTAAAATTTAATTATTTTGTTAATCCCTATAGTTTTGCGAAATTTTTAATTAGGTCTTTATACTTTTTTTTTCCTTTTAATTGAGTTCTTGCACTAAATTTTATTTTTAATTGGGTTCCTATATTTTTTTCTTTTTATTTGGGTCTCTACACCAAATTTTATTTTTTTAATTGGGTCCTTATATAATTAAACCAATTACTGTTAAGAGGGACCTAATTGAAAAAAAAATTTGTGCATGGACCCAATTAAAAAGACAAAAAGTATAAGAACTTAATTGAAAATTTTGTGAAACTATAAAAACCAACACAGTAATTAAACCAATATTTAAATAATTATTCAAAAACCCAAAAAAATTAGGATAAAATTTGACTTCTAGATATATATGTTTTAGAATTTTCAGCTATTTGTTTTTGAAAAAGAATCGCATAATAAAATATTTGTTATAAAATTTTTAAATTTAAAAGATGAAAAATTTCTTTTGTTACGAAAATAAGGATTAGGGTTTGAGAGAAGGAGAAGAGAGAATAGAGAGAATGATAGGTAATTCTATTATTGAAAGTATACATTAGAGAATATAAGAGGGGCTATTTATAGCCAAGAATCCAACTCTTAGCTAATGGCCCAACTCTTAGCCAAGGGTCTAACGTCTCGCTAGGACATCCACAATAAATATATTTATAACACTCTTCTTTGGATGTCCCTAATAATAATAGTAGACTAGTGCCTCGTTTAAAAAAAACTTACTAAATAAAATATAGTGAAGGAAAAAGAGTACATTGTCTTGTAATACGTTAGGTAGCTGACTCGTTAAAAACCTTACTAGGAATAACTCAAAGTGGGATAAAAATCATGGTTAAGGAAAAGAGTACAGCCCGTATTACTCTCCCGATAATTATATCACTTGATATCTCTTAGTCGATGCATTCCTATCTTGTATACTAGCTTCTCAAATGTTGAAGTAGGTAGTGCTTTAGTGAAAATATCTGTTAAATTATCATTAGAACGGATTTGTTGAACGTCTATATCACCACTTTGTTAAAGATCATGAGAGTAGAAGAGCTTTGGTGAAATGCACTTTATTCTATCTCCTTTGATGTATCCTTCTTTTAGTTAATGTATGCAAGCAGAGTTATCTTCGTGTATGACTGTTGGCATTTTTTTCACAGGTAAGTCACATATATTTTGGACATATTGGGTGATTGACCTAAGCCAAACACATTCTTAAATTGCTTCATGAATTGCTAATATTTCTACATGATTTGAGGATGTTGCAGTTAGTTTGCTTTGTTGAGTGCCAAGATATAGCTGTGCCTTCACATGTGAATAGATAACCTGTTTATGATCTGCCTTTATGTAAATAAAAAAAAACCTGCATCTGCATATCCAACTAATTGAGATATTGATTCGTTGGAGTAAAATAAACCCTTATCAACAGATCCTTAGAAATATCTCAATATATGTTTAACACCATTCTAATGTCTTCTAGTTGGATAGGAGCTAAATCTTGATAACAATTTTACTGAAAAAGCTATATCTGGTCTTGTACTGTTAGTGAGATACATTAGTGCGCCAATAGCACTAAGATAGGGTATTTCAGGACCAAGGAGCTCCTCGTTATTTTCATATGGTCAAAATGGGTCTATATTCATATCTAGTAATCTCACCACCATTACAGTACTCAATGGGTGTGTTTTGTCTATGTAAA
Source organism: Arachis duranensis (assembly GCF_000817695.3). NCBI lineage: Eukaryota > Viridiplantae > Streptophyta > Magnoliopsida > Fabales > Fabaceae > Arachis > Arachis duranensis. The sequence goes on from NC_029777.3 coordinate 91,473,580, forward strand.
ATTTTTTCAAAAGTTTCTCAGTATAAGTTGACTGATGAATGAATATACCGTCTTTCAAGTGTTCAATTTGTAAACCAAGACAAAATTTTGTTTTACCAAGATCTTTTATTTCAAATTCTCTTTTTAAATAATCCATAGTTTTTGGAATCTCTTCAGATGATCTAATGATATTTAAATCATGAACATATACTGCAATCATAACAAATTTAGATTTAGATTTTTTTTATGAACACACATGGGCATATACGGTCATTTTTATATCCATCTTTTAAAAGTACTCACTGAGACGTTTATACCACATAATCCTCGATTGTTTTAATCCGTACAAGAATTTTTGAAGTTTTACTGAACAAAACTCTGGAGAATTATTGTATGCTTCAGACACTTTGAGTCCTTCAAGGATTTTCATATAAATTTTTTTATCAATTAAGCCGTATAAATAGGCTGTAACAACATCCATTAGGCGCATGTCAAGTTTTTCATGCACATTCAGACTAATCAGATATCTTAATGTTATTAAATCCACTACAGGATAATATGTTTCCACATAGTCAATACTGGATTTTTGTGAGAACCCTTATACTACTAATCGTGTTTTGTATCTTTTTAGTTCATTTTTCTCATTTCGTTTGCGCACAAAAATTCACTTGTATCCCTCTGGTTCTATACTTTCAGGAGTTTTGACTATAGGACTAAAAACTTCATGTTTTCTAAGTGAAGTTAATTCAGTGTGAACTACGTCTTTCTATTTTGGCCAATTATCTCTCTGTCTGTATTTTTTGAGAGATTTTGATTCATGATCCTCATTTTGCTTTACTATTTCTACAGCGATATTATAAGCAAAAATATTGTTAACAACAGTATTCTTTCGCCCCCATATTTTTTCAATAGTGACATAACTTATCGAGATCTCTTCATTTTCAGGTACTTGAATCTCTTCAGAGGTATCATCGATAGTTATGTCTTCGGATCCCCTTTGAGTATTTTCCTCCATATTGTGACTATCATAATTGATTATCTCTCTCCTTTTACGAAAATTTTTATCCTTAGAACCGATTGGTCTTCTATGCTTTAGGCATGGATTGCTTTCATTTGTACTAACAATTTGACCTTCCAAAATACTTGTTTTTATTAGTGTATTTGCAACTAGAATGTGAGATTTTGTTACTCTCTTTAGGTCAGTAAATACGTCTGGCAATTGGTTTGCAATATTTTTCATATGAATTAATCTTTGTACTTCTATTTTACATTGTCTAGTGTGAGGATCTAAATGTAATAACGACAATGTAATCCAAGTAATTTCCTTTTTCAACTACTTATTTTATCTCCCTAATTTTGAAAATTTTATTTCATCAAAGTGGCAATCAAAAAATCTTGCCTTATACCAATCGTAGTTTCAAGATATTTTATAATTGATAGGGATTTATAACCAACATATATCCCCAATCTTCTTTGGAGTTTCATCTTTGTGTGTTGTGGTGGAGTAATTAAGACAAACCGCACATCCAAATATCCTAAGATTCAAAATGTTTGGCTTCTGACCGCAAGCCAGTTGTAAAGGAGAGGATTTTAGGTAACTTGTTGGTCTTAAGCGTATGTATGCTCCCATGCTGAAATGGGTAGTTTAGTTCTCATAAGTAATGGTCTAGCTATTAACTGAAGGCATTTAATCAATAATTCTGCTAGACCATTCTGAGTGTGTACATGAGCAATAGGCTCTTCTATAGTAATTTCAATTGACACACAATAATCATTAAATGATTGTGACCTAAATTTACCAGCATTATCAAGGCATATTGCCTTTATAACATAGTCTGGAAAATGAGTTTTAATTTAATTATTTGAGCTAACAATCTCGCAAACGCCATCGTGAGGATGCATCTGTTAAAACCATGAAATATTTAAATGTAGAAGAAATAGTGATTTGATCCCAATTTTTTCTTATGATGGTCTTGTAATTAACTTTCCTTGAGAACATGCAGCATATGAGAATTCATTAAATTGGAGGATTTTATGTTCTTTTAGAGGATGACCAGATGAATTCTTGATGATTCTTTTCATCATAATTGAACTCGGATGACCTAACTAGTTATGCCAAATTGTAAATATATTTGTATTTGTAAACTTCTGATTTACTATAGCATGTAATTCCACATTGCTAATAGTGGTGTAGTACAAACCTGAAGAAAGAGCAAGTAGTTTTTCCAACACGTATTTTCTCATGATCTCATAGTTGTAATATAAAGATATTCATTGTTTTCTTCTCTTGTAGTTTCTACATGGTATCCATTTTGGCGGATATCTTTAAAACATAGCAAGTTTCTATGAGACATACTTGATAGTAGTGCATTATTTATGAAGAACTTAGTTCCTTTAGGTAATACTATAGTAGCTCTTTCGGAGCCTTCAATCATTTTTGCACTACCTGCAATCGTACTTACATTTGCTTCCTTTGTAACAAGAGAGACAAAATGTCTTTTGTCTCTAAGTATTGTATGTGTTAAAGCACTGTCAGCGAGACATACTTCTTCATTGTTGAATTTGAGCAAAGCATGAGAAATATTGGTAGCACAAATCCCCACACTTTCGTACTGTTGTACCAGAAAGTACACTGGGTCGTCCAAGTAATAGCTGAGCAAGTCAGGGTCGATCCCACGAGGATTGTGGTTTGAAGCAAGCTATGGTTATCCTGCAAGTCTTAGTCAGGCAGATTAGAAGGATTAGAATTTAACGTGTTTTAATATTGTATAAATTATTTTTTATATCAAATATTTGGATGTTAAGCAAGAATAAGGAATTAAATGGAACAAAGAAAAAAAGAGTAATTAAAACTCAGAAGTTGTGTAAACTGTGAAAAGAGCGATAGGAATATAGTTGAGGATTGGAGTTGCTTTGTCTTTCTGAATTAACTCTGCTATTATTGCTTCCGTTGCTTGTGAGTGATTTCTTCAATGACAGGCTGTATGCGATTAACACTGGTTTGAGCAACTGCCAATACTTCTCTAGATCTGAACCCCAGGTTTAGTGCGGATCCATTCTGATTGAGGGTGAAGTTCCTGCAGGCTATTCTCCTTAATGATCCTACTCAAAATGACACAGACAAGGTCGAATCTTCTGGATCAAAGAATGCTACTTATATAGATTCTAGCCTCTACCATAGAGACCCAAATCTCCCTGTACTTCAGCTAAACTGGTGTCTCGAGAAGTCCCTAATAAAGTCATGGATTAGCTGTCTGAGAGACGTATATTCAAGCTGGTAGTTCATCATTGTCTGATGAAAGATGCACTCTGAACCCATGTAAAATGTGATAACCTTATGCCAGTTCAACACATTCATATTAATGAAGAACGAATGTACATCTTAGAATTAATCGAACACGGATCGAAGAGAAACAGTGATACTTTTATTAATTTATAGGACTCAGCAGGGCTCCGCCCCTCAACCTAGGATGTTTAGAAACTCATACTGAAAGTAAAATACAACGATGAAAATGAAAATAAGGCTGAAGATCCTTAACAAATAGTGATCTTCTACTTTAAATACTAAACTAATGACTAGTAAGGGTAAAACCATCTATTTAGTGCTAAAATCTACTTCTGGGGCTCACTTGGTGAGTGTTTGGGTTGAGATAAGATGAAATCCACGTGCTTAGGCTTCTTTGGGCATTGAACTCTAATACTGGAACCTTTTTGGGCGTTGGACTCTAGCCTGAATTCCCTTTTTGGTGCTGGACGCCAGAACTGGTCAGATGGCGGGTGTTGAATGTCAGTTTTGGGCCTTCTAATCCGAAGTAAAGTATGGACTTTTATACATTGTTGGAAAGCTCTGAAAGTCAGCTTTCCATAGCCATTGAGAACGCTCCATTTAAAATTTTGTAGCTCCAAAAAAGCTCTCCCGAATGCAGGTCGGTCAGATCTGGATAATATCTGCAGTGCTTTCTTTGTCTCTGAATCAGACTGCTGCTCCAACTCCTCAATTTCAGCCAAAAAATACCTGAAATTACCAAAAAACACAAAAATTCATAGTAGAATCCAAAAATGTAAATTTAACACTAAAACCTATAAAAACTTAATAAAAACTAAATAAAAACTACTAAAAACTATATGAAAATGATGTCAAAAAGTGTATAAAATATTCGCTCATCAAATATCCATATCTTCATTTCAAAAAATAAAATATTATCATTAATGAAAAAAATCCAAAAAATATTTAAAAAGAAACTTGATATTACATTCAAAGGGAGAAAGACAATAAAAAAATTAACTAAAAATGATCTAAAATGAAAGATTTTTTTTTATTAATGTTCTTCTAAAAAGAAAATTACATCATCAAAAGAAATATCATTGCTTGGGCCACCAAAATCAAAGGTTAAGGAAATTATCAAGGTCTGCATAGATATCATTGGTGGATTTCAGATTCGTTTCAACACCATTTGCTTCAACTTCATCTCTTTGAATAGTCAAATTAGTCTCTTATTTTTGTCTTTTTTTCTTGATAGAATCTTGATATAGGTTGACAAAATGCTCAGGGGTACAACATGTACGCGACCAATGACCTTTAATCTGCATCGATAGCACAAAATTTTCACATTTTGTGAATTGTTGCTCGGAGCATGCTTTTCATGTTTATTCCATTTTTGATTGTGGGTAGGAACACTATTGTTCCATTTGTCACGCTCACGTCCATGTCCACGCCACGGTTTCGACCAATATTTTGATCGTGATTTCTTTTATGTTCACAAAATGTCGCATTCAGGAAAAGCAGTTGAGCCAGTAGGACGGATTTCATGGTTTTTCATTAATAGTTCATTATTTTGTTCTGCTAATAAGAGACAACCTATTAGATCAGAATACCTTTTGAAACCCTTTTCACGGTACTGTTGTTGCAAGAACACGTTGGAAGCGTGGAATGTGGAATAAGTTTTTTTCATTAAGTTCTCATCTGTGATATTTTGGCCACACAATTTCAGTTGAGAACTTATTTTGAAAGTGCATAATATCACAGACTGTTTTAAAATCTTGTAGCCTTAAGTGTATCCACTCATAACGAGCTTTAGACAACAGGTTTTTGGTGTTCATATCTCTCTTTTAAATTTTTTCATAGTTCTTGTGGATCTTTAACAGTCAAGTATTCTACTTTCAACCCCTCATGGAGATGATGCCGTAGAAAAAATTAGTACCTTAGCCTTATCTTTACTTGACGATTGTACCTCTTTCTTTATGGTATCTCCAAGTGGGTTTTAGCATTAAGCGCCCATTCTAAATAATTTTTGCCGGTTAAATTAAGAGCGAAAAATTCAAACTTTTACAAATTTAAAATGATGGCTCTATAAATAAAAGTAAGTAAATAATTAAGAATCATAATGTTAATAATTCACATAAAAGAAAGAATAATAACTAAAATGATAAATAAATAAATAAATCAGTCAATTTGCTTCAGGAAATTAATAAAATATATTATTTTTTTTAAGATAGTAAAAATAATTTAAATAAACTATTAAAGTGATATAGTCATTGCTGAGAATGTAAATAAAATTATGATACTAGCACTATGGTGTTATATCTTCACTTAAAGGAATAATTATGTTTATCATTTATTTCAGAGAATGATTATGTTTATAATTAATTATTATTCACTTCGGAGAATAATTTTATATATGATTAATTATCATTCACTTAAGTATAAACATGAATATATATATAAAAAAATTGACAATTATGTTTAAGAAAAAGGTAGAAAATAAAGTGAGCAGTAAAGAAAAGATAATTACTAAGCCGCAAAATAGAGCTTGTGTTGATAACGTATTATGAAAATAAGAATTAGGGTTTGAGGAAAGGAGGAGAGAGAATATAGAGAATGATAAGTAATTCTATTATTAATTATGTACATTAGAGAATATGAGAGGGGCTATTTATATAGTCAAAGATCCAACTCTTAGTCAATGGCCCAACGCCTTGCTAGGACATCCACAATAAATGTATTTATAACATCTTTTATTTATTTATGTATTTATTTATTTTCAAATATGCTTACAAACAGTTACATCAACGGATCTCTCAAGTTCTTGGGAATTTAAGAAATTAATTTTGGGAGTTTAAGATATTATTTTTCTTTTAATTATATTAGATAACCAATTAAGATATTAACTAATTACAGTCAACAATGCGAACGAGTTATTACTCAAATTACATAATTTTTCCATTCTCATCTAAAAGTTTCAAGTTCAAGTCTTACTTTTAACTTTGAAAAAAAACTACAAAAAAAAAAAGATACATTCAAAAACTAAAAAAAAGATACATCTAAAATTATTAAAAAGAATTATCCAAAATCTAAAAAGAATAAACATCCAAAACATAAGAAAAATAAACATCGAAAACCAACTTATAAAAAAGACACATTTAAAAGTTAGAAAAAAAATATTCAAACTATTAAAAAGAATCATTCAAAACATAAAAAAAGAAACACCCAACACTATTAAAAAGAATCATTCAAAACTAAATAAGAAAAAATATCTAAAATTATTGAAAAAAATCAGAAGGGAGGAATGGAGCTTTTGAATGCGGAAGGGGATGGTACAAAACATTGCAACTTCTGCGTTTTTCAAAGGAGGTGAAGGGGAATAGGAGTGGCGCATTGATTCGGATTAAATTTTGTGAAATATATTAAGTAGAAGAAAGATTAGAAGAGATTAAGGATAAATAAACTTGTGAGAAAAAATATTTTTATTAATAGCAAATAAGTAACACAAGAACTAAAGATGAGAAATGAAAGTGAAGAACAAGTGTAGAGACCTTCCCTGATGTTATAGGAGGGTGAATGAGTTTTTTAAAGTGGACAAAGATTCGCTGTCGGGTGTTCTAATAGAACACCTGAATGCTAGTTTTATGAATTCTATGAACAAAGTGAAGAACAATAAGAAGAATTAGAGCAAAGGATGGATATGTGATCTCTTAAGATTCAGAAAAAAAAATTCCTAAACAAATAAGTTGAGATCTTTTTATAGTGTCAAACTATTTTGAGAAAAATTATATTGTCTAATGGTTACAATATGATATTTAGCATATCCCTTTTTATCCCAAGATTTGTTATTAAATAGGTAATTGACAAAAATGTTTTTGGATGTTCCCATCTTTCAAGTCTTTTTAACTAAAAATGAGTGTAAAGAGAAAGTTGATTCCCACAATTTAAGTTAAAGTTCTGACACTCCGGACGTCTGTGGTAAGGAGGTGTGCTCATAACATGTGACATTAGTAATACAACATCTAGTTTGATTTATTTCTAACTAGATGTCACTTTTTACACTTCAAATCCAACCAATCTTCTTCTACCAATTTAGTTCCCACTAAAAAATAAATTTAACTCCTCGTGATGTTCGTTTTGGGATTTCACCCTTTTGACCCAACACCTCTAAAAAAACTTTACTCTTTTTTTTTTACCATATTTTGAACCATCTTAAAATTATTTTTACACAACAAATTTATATTTTTAATGTACAATCACATATATTTTTTGATATTTTAAATTTGAGTTTGTTTTATAAAATTGAGTGCATATAAAGTCCTTATATTTTTCCTTTTTCTTTCTTTCTAAGGTCATTAAGTAGAATAGACGAACACTGAAATTTTAGGGTGGGTTTAAAATTATGGTTTGTGTTGTAATAAGGATGAAAGATGAGGTGGATGACCATCATTAATATGGGCGTTTGATTTCAATACTGAATGGCTTAACTTCTCAAGACAAACCAAATTAATGAAGTTGAAAAATGTAAAACTTTCTTGCCTATAAATAGAGAAGCATCTTTGGAATACTAATATAATATTAGTAAGTACATATATGAATTATTGTTATTGAGTTAATTATATAAATACTATAGTCTTCTATTTATACATCTTTATATTTAGTATATCTTTTATTTATTTTATAACACGTTATCAGCACGAGACTCTGATCAAACTTTTAGGAAGACTCAAGTAACAAATTTTCATTATGTCGAAGCTCTCTCATCTTGAATTTAATGATCTTGATATATCTGAAAACAATTATTTATTATGGATATTAGATGCTGAAATCCATCTTGATTCAATAGATCTTGGAGATACCATTAAGGTTGAAAATAAAGCATCCCAAAAGGATAAAGCCAAAGCCATGATTTTTCTTCGTCGTCGTCTTGAGGAAGGATTGAAAAATGAATATCTCATATTAAAAGATCATACTGATCTTTGGAAAGACCTTGAAGAAAGGTATAATCATAAAAAAACGGTGATACTTCCTCAAACCCGATATGAATGGACGCACTTGCGTCTATAGGATTTTAAATCCATAAATGAATATAATTCTGCAATGTTTTGAATCACCTCACGAATGAAATTATGTGGGAAAAAGATAATTGATCAAGATGACTGATCATGATATGTTGGAGAAAACTTTTCAACCTTCCATGCCTCAAATGTGTTCCTGCAGTAGTAGTATCAAGAAAAAGGGTTTAAAAAATATTCTGAGTTAATTTCTTGCCTTCTTGTTGCTGAACGCAATAATGAATTGCTTTTAAAGAATTATGAAGTGCGCCCAACTGGCGCCGCCCCATTTCTTGAAGTAAATGCGGCAAATTATCTCAGAAGAGGTAAATGGCAAGGTTTTAGTAACAAGAAAAATTATGGAAGGAAAAGGAATTATGTTCAAAAGAGAGGATCTCACCAGAAGTGGGATAAAGAAAGAAATATTAGGCAAAATAAATCAACAGAGGATAAGTGTTTCCGTTGTGGTGGAAAGGGCCATTGGTCACGTACCTGTCGTACCTCAAGGCACCTAGTCAATCTTTACCAAGCATCTTTGAAGAAGGATGATAAAGATTTATCAATCATCTTTGAAAAAAGACAGCAAAGGAAAAGAAACAAATTTTGTTTCAAATGATGCTGAAAATTCCACCACTCATTATGATGTATCTAATTTTTTTGAGAATTTTGAAAGAAATATTGGCTATTTGATCAATGATGGAATAGTTTAATATGTGTGTTTGTTAAGTATTCATGTGAATAATTTTACTGTGCATGTACTTCTACTCATTTTATTATTATTATCATTTGTCTTTGAAGAAAAATGGAAGGACATATTCTGAAGATATTTGCCTTGCGGATAGTGCGAGTTCGCACACCATTCTTAAAAGTAATATATATTTTACCCATCTTGTACCAAAAGAAGAGTATGTTAATATTATTATTAGTTCAGGCAATGTGATTGAAGGCTCCAGAAGAGCTATAATTTTGTTTCTCAGAGGAACAAAATTCATAATAAATAATGCAATATTGTCTACCAAGTCTCTAAGAAACTTGTTGAGCTTTAAAGATATTCGCCGAAATGGATATCATATTGAGACTATGAATGAGGGAAATCATGAGTACTCATGTATCACAACTCATGATTCAAATAAAAAAGTTATATTAGAAAAATTACCCTTACTTTCATCTGGGTTGTATTATACCAAGATTAGTGCAATTAAATCACATACCATTGTAAACCAGAAGTTTACTAGCCCAAATAAATTCATAACTTGGCACGACCGATTGGGTCATCCGGGAACAACCATGATGAAGAGAATTATTGAAAACTCTCATGGACATTCACTAAAGAACCAGAAGATTCTTAAATCTAGTGAATTTTGTTGTGCTGCATGTTCTCAGGGGAAGTTAATTTTAAGGCTATCACCAGTAAAGATTGGATTTGAGTCTCCTGAATTCCTAGAAAGGATTCAAGGTGATATATGTGGATCTATTCATCTACCATGTTGATCTTTTAGATATTTTATGGTCCTAATAGACGCATCTTCGAGATGGTAACATGTGTGCTTATTGTCTTCTCACAACCTGGCGTTTGCGAGATTGCTGGCTCAAATTATTCGATTAAAAGCACAACTTTCAGAAAATCCAATCAAAGTAATTCGTCTTGATAATGCTGGTGAATTTACTTCCCAAGTCTTTGATGCTTATTGTATGGCTAATGGAATAAGTGTTGAACATCCAGTAGCTTATGTTCACACACAAAATGGGTTAGCAGAATCACTTATTAAACGACTCCAATTAATTGCTAGACCCTTACTTATGAGAACAAATCTCCCAACTTCGGCTTGGGGGCATGCTATTTTACATGCCACAACACAAATTCGTTTAAGGCCAACGAGTTACTATCAGTTCTCTCCTATGCAATTAGCTTTTGGCCAGCAGCCAAATGCTTCCTATTTAAGAATATTTGGGTGTGCGATATATGTTCCTATTACACCACCTAATCGCACCAAAATGGAACTCCAAAGAAAATTGGGGATATATGTTGGATATGATTCTCCCTCTATAGTAAGGTATCTTGAGATACAAACGGGAGATGTATTTAAAGCCCGATTTGCGAATTGTCATTTTGATGAATCAAAATTTTCAACATTAGGGGGAGAGAATAAGCTTCCTGAAAAGGAACTTAATTGGAATGCATCATCCTTGATGCATTTAGATCCTCGATCAGGCCAATATGAACTAGAAGTTCAAAAGATTATACATTTGCAAAGAATACCAAATGAATTGCTTGATGCATTTTTCGATACAAAGAGGATAACCTAGTCGTATATACCAGTGGAAAAATGCCCCAATTCGAATTGATGTCCCAGTTGGACAAATTGCCACCGAAGCAAATACACGCCAGAAGCGTGGCAGGCCTGTCGGTTCCAAAGACAAAAATCTTCGAAAGCGAAAAGAGGTAAATACTATTCCTATTGGAAAAGACATAGTAGAGACACCTGAAATTGTCCAAAATTCTGATATAGTTTTAACGTCAGAAGACGTTCAGGTACCTAAAAATTGTGAAAATGACGAGATCTCGATAAATTATGTCTTTACAGGAGAGAAATGTGACCGAAATAAGACAATTGTCAATAAAATATTTGCATATAATGGAAAATTAAATATCATGCATTAAAGTGAGGATCTTGAGCCAAGATCAGTCAAAAAATGTCGACAAAGGAATGATTGGCCAAAATGGAAAGAAGCCATGAAGGCTGAATTAAACTCACTTGCAAAACGTAAAGTCTTCGGACCTGTAGTCTGTGCACCAGAAGATGTAAAACATGTTGGATACAGATAGGTATTTGTGAGAAAACGAAATGAGAAACATGAAGTTGTGCGCTATAAAGCCCGACTTGTGGCACAAGATTTTTCACAAAGGCCCAGTATAGATTATAACGAAATGTATTCCCCTGTAGTGGATGCGATAACATTGCGTTATTTGGTCAGTTTCTCTGCATATCATTAACTGCATATGCATTTAATGGATGTGGTAACAACCTACTTATACGGCCCATTAGATCGGGATATCTATATGAAAGTCCCGGAAGGACTAAAGATATCTAAACCATCCAATGAATATTCGCAACGGTTATACTCAGTCAAATTGCAAAGATCTTTATATGGTCTAAAGCAATCTGGACGAATGTTGTATAATCATCTTACTGAGCATCTGGCCAAAAATGGATTCAAAAATGATGATATTTGTCCATGTGTTTTCATAAGGAAATCTACATCTGGGTTTGTTATAATTGCTATGTACGTTGATGATTTAAATATCATTGAAACTCCTGCAACAATTATAAAAACTCTAAAAGAAAAGTTTGAGATGAAAGATCTTGGAAAGACTAAATTTTGTCTCGACCTGCAGATCGAGCATATAAAAAATGGGATCTTTATTCATCAAACAACATACACAGAGAAGATCTTGAAAATATTTTATATGGATAAGTCACATCTTTTGAGTACCCAATGATCGTAATATCATTGGATGTGGAAAAGGATCAATTCCGTCCTAAAGAAGAAAATGAAGATATTCTTGGTCCTGAAATACCATATCTTAGTGCCATTGGAGTGCTAATGTATCTTGCTAATAATACGTGACCTGACATATCATTCTCGGTGAATTTACTAGCAAGGTATAGTTCCTCTTCAATCAGAAGACATTGGAGTGGAATCAAGCAAATCTTTCGATATCTTCAGTTCATATGGTTTTATCCCTATGGATCCAAGTCACAACTAGTTGGCTATGCAGATGCTAGATACTTGTCTGATCCACATAAAGGGAGATCTCAAATAGGATATCTATTCACATATGGTGGTATAGCTATATCATGGAGGTCCACAAAATAGACGATAGCAGCAACCTCCTCTAATCATGCTGAAATACTCGCGATACATGAAGTTAGTCACGAATGTTTTTGGCTCAGGAGTTTGATCCAATATATTCTGTCATCATGTGGACTAATTGACCATAAGATAGCTCCAACTGTCTTGTTTGAAGATAATACAGCATGTATTGCTCAACTTAAAGGCGGATATATCAAAGGAGATAGAACAAAGCATATTTCTCCCAAATTCTTCTTCACTCATGATCTTCAAAATCAAGGGACAATTGATGTTCAATAGATCCGCTCAAGTGACAATCTGGCAGATTTATTTACAAAGTCACTCCCAAAATTCTCATTTGAAAGATTGGTACCTGAGATTGAGATGCGATGATTTCGAGACATTAAATGATATCGATAAGAGGGGGAGACTGTACTCTTTTTTCCTTGGTCAGATTTTTTTTCCATTGGATTTTTCTTGACAAGGTTTTTAATGAGGCAATCCCCATCACAAAGGATTTTATACTCTTTTTCCTTCGCTAAAGTTTTTTTTCCATTGGGTTTTTCTTTAGTAAGGTTTTAACGAGGTATAATCCTAAATGGTCATCTAACGGGGAGTGTTGTGATAAGGATAAAAGATGAGGTGGATGACTATCATTAACATAGGTGTTTGATTTCAATACTGAATGGCTTAACTTTTCAAGGCAATCTTTTCAGAATTAAAGCATTTAAGGGAAAACTAAACTAGACATAGGATTCTCACTAATAAAGGATCATGCAACAGACAACGCAAAATAGCAAAAAACCAGAAAATAACATAGAAAAAGAGAGGAGGAAAAAAATATAAGGAACTCAACCACCTTAGTTATCCTAGCGGTCGCTTTATTCTTCAGGTTGTGCTCTTCCGTGAAGATGATTCGCCTCCCTTTTGGTGCAATAGGAATAAACAGAAAAGCTTTAAGCGAAGCGTCAACACCAAACTTAAATGTTTGCTTGTCCTCAAGCAAAGAAAATCTGAAAACAAAAACAAATAATAAGATGAAAGAAGAATAAAAGGATAAAGGAACAAGAGAGAATTAGGATTGGGAGAGAGAGAAAGAAAATTAAAACTGGGCGGCAAACTAGTATAATTGTGCGGCGCAGGCGACGCGTACACGTGCAGCACGCGTACGCGTGGGGTGCAAAATTTTCTTAATGACGCGTAAGCGTCAGGCACGCGTCCGCGTGCCCTCGGTTTTGTGCGATTTGCGTGAAGCCAGCCACGTGCACGCACAACTCTCTGTTCGCGTGGCTTGGGCACCAATATTTCATACGACGCGTGCGCATCATGCACGCGCACGCGTGGATGGCCATCTATGCAAATGACACGCACGCGTCAGGGACACGTCCGCGTGGTCAAATTTGTGCGTCTAGCATACTTCCAGCCCAAAACCAGTACAAGTTTCTGCCCAAACACATATTTACGTCAAATTTCAAGGTCACGTGTACGCGTCACTGACGCGCATGCGTGGAAGGTGAAAAGTGCAAACGACGTGCACGCGTGGGTTACGCGTACGCATGATGCGGCTTGTGCTGCCAGCATGCTTCCAGCGCTACTCCCGCTCAACTCTCTATCAGATTTTATTTTTCACGCACATGCATATGACGCGTACGCGTCAGCGACGCTTGCGCGTCATGTGCTCTCTTTTTTTTTCCGGTTCCTGTTCTAAAATAGCTACATGATCAGAAAATTAGTAAGAACTCAATAAAAATCAAATAACTAAGAAAACTACTACTACAAAAAACAACTAAGAATGAAAAGGAATGATCATACCATAGTGGGTTATCTCCCACCAAGCACTTTTAGTTAAAGTCCTTAAGTTGGACATGTGGTGAGCTCCTTGTCATGGTGGCTTGTGCTTGTACTGATCTAGGAATCTCCACCAATGTTTGCAATTCCAATGGCCACCGGGATTCCAAACTAGGTGCATAACGCCTTCGAGCAAGTTGAAGCAAGTGACAAGGCCCCAAGAGTGTTGATTGTGGGAACGAATTCCAGGGTCCCAAACCTTGCTTTTACATCCGTCTTCTTGTGGATCACCATTATTCCCACCGGGTGGCAAGCAATCTGAATTCTCACAGAGACATCCAAACAACCTTCTAGACCCATTCAACTGAGCTCTACACCAATCCTTGCACTTCAATTTGGAGCATGCAACTATATTGAACCTTGCTTGATAACTCTTGCCACTAAGCATCTTCCTCTTACTCTTAATGCCACAAAGAGCTCTAAGTTAACCATCCATCTCCAGTAGCCCGTATTCAAGTGGGAAAGTAAGGGGTTAAGGATAGGAATTTTACCCACTTGAATGTTGTATTGGATGGTGATGGCTTTGGAAAAGGTCTTGCAAGCTCCACTCCCTTGTGTTCTTCTTTGAATTTTTCCACTTCTTTGCAAGCTTCCTCAATTTCAACCTCTTCCTCTTGGTAGCTGTCTTCTAATTCAATCTCTTCTTCATTGCTTACCAAAGGCATGGGAGGTTGTGCATCTTCCTCCTTTGTGGGTGCATCTTCCTCCTTTGCTTTTGCATCTTCTTTTTCTTCCATGTGTGAGGATGGAAAGTTCTCTAGTTCACTGGAGTATAAACTCCTTTGATTGATTTCCTCACTTTCTTCCATAGGATCTTGCATTATATCTCTTGGGAAAGAATTTGTTTGCTCCTCTTCCTGTGACTTGATAATTGACTGCACATGTTTCTCTACATTTTTGACACTCGTCTTTATATCATGTAAGAATGCTTTCATGAGAAGCTCAAGATCTGATGGTATTTGAGATGAATAAGGAAATGATGGCTCTTGATATGAATAAGAAGGAGATGATGGCTCTTGATAAGTGTAAAAAGAGGATGGCTCTTGGTATGAATAGGGAGATGGTGGCTCTTGATATGGGTAGAAAGATGATAGTTCTTGATATGGATAGAGAGATAGTGGTTCTTGGTATGGATATGGAGATGGTGATTCTTGATAGTTGGAACATGGAGCACTGAAGTTTCTTTGATTTTGACTTTGCCAACCAAAATTTGGGTAGTTCCCCCATCCACAATAATATGAATCACTACTCGGGTGTGAGTAGTAACCCATGTGATCTCTCTCCATTATTTTTTCTCACCACAAAACACCAAAAAGGATTAAACACACCATGTGGTAAATAGGAAAGTAAAGAAGAAAGAATAGAATTCTAAGAATTAAAATAAGAAAAATCAAAATAAAACTAACTAGGAAACACCAAACTTAATTTCAGAAATTAAAAAAATATTGGTGCTATTTATTTATTAAAATTTTTTTTTCAAAAATTTTTTTTATAAATTTAAATAAAATTAAAACTAAAACGCCTAATCTAAGAAATCAAACAACTGATAGTTGTTAATCACAATCAATCCCCAGCAACGGCGTCAAAAACTTGGTGCGGTATTTTATAACCTACAAACTAACCGGCAAGTGCACCGGGTCATACCAAGTAATACCTTACGTGAGTAAGGGTCGATCCCACGAGGATTGATGGATCAAGCAACAATGATTGATTAATTGGCTTAGTTAGGCAAGCAGAAAAGGGTTTTGAGATATTCAAATGGTTTAAGTTCGAACTCAGAATATCAAAAGGAAAAATAAATAAGTTGGGAATAAAAAATTGAGAAAACAGTTAAGGCTTCAGAGTTATCTATTTTTCCGGATTTATTTTTCTTATTAACTATTTTAATCATGTAAGATTTAATTCATGGCAAACTATGTGTGACTAGACTCTAATTCCTTAGACCTTCCTAGTCTCCTCTAAAATTTATCAACTGCCAATTCCTTGGTCAATTAATTCCAATTAGAGGGTGATGATCAAGTTCCAGTTTATATGCCACAAGAATCCTAATTATCCAAAAATAAGGGGATTATATGTCACGTATCCCGTTAAATACAAAAAAAATTAGAAATTCAGGATAATATGTTTTCAAGCTGTTGTTCAAGTAAAGAGCTTTTCCAAGTTTTACAAGAACTCAAATAGAAAGAGGGTCATACTTCTGTTCCACCCAAATTCATAAAATAAAGAACGAAAACAATTATTGAAATATAAATCAAAACATGAATTAAATTAGAAAGATCAAATGAATCAATCCATACAAATAGACAGAGTTCCTAACCTTAACAATGGAGGATTAGTTGCTCATGGAATGTGGAATGTAAATTTGTATAGAATTCCCTAATGGAATCCCCCTGATGGAATCTCCTAATAGAAGAGAAGTCTCCCATTTTTATAACTAATCCTAATTAATTTAAAATCTAATTTTTAAAATTAAAATAATATCTTTTCCTATTTTAAAATCAAATTTGAATTTAAATCAGAATTAACTAACTACTCCGCGTCTTGTAACGTGGGGACTACTTGACTTCACTGGATCCCCGCCTAATTTGGGTGCTAAAATGGGGCCCAAAAATCACCCCCAGTGTTTTCTGCATGTGGCGCATGTCAGGCGTACGCGTCTGTCACGCGTACGCGTCACTGTGAAATTCTTCAAATCATGCATCTGCATCAGTCACGCGCACGCGTCTCCGTGGAAAGCTCCAAATCACGCATACGCGTCAGTCACGCGTACGCGTCAGTCACGCGTACGCGTCAGTCACGCGTACGCGTCGCTCCTCGCTGCCATCTCCTTTGATTCTTGTGCTGCAGAAACTCCATCAAATTCTGCCGAATACTACCTAAAATAAACAAAATTGTAAAAGACTCAAAGTAGCATCCATATTGGCTAAAAGATAGTTAACTCTTTATTATACTCAATAATTTAGATGCAAATTCACTAGGATAAGATAGGAAAGATGCTCACGCATCACAGCGCCTTTTGAGCTGAGGCGTCGAGGAAGCGGGAGAGGGTGGCTAGTCGTCCAGTCAACCTTTGGATGGTCCTGAGGTTCGCTGGGCTGTTCTTTTCGAAGATAGCTTGACATTTTTCTATGTTGAACTCCACTCCTCATTGTGTGATCATGAAGCCCAAGAATTTCTCCGCCTCCATCCCGAATGTGCACTTTGCCAGGTTGAGCCGCATCCGATGTTTCTCCAGAGTTCTAAGTTTGAGTCTAAGGTCGTCAATAAGCTCTTCACTCGTTTCTATTTTGGCTAGCATGTCGTCTATGTAGTCCTCCATCTTTGTTCCTAAAAGGTTTTTGAAGATATTTGTGTCTAGTCTTTGGTATGTGGCACCCATGTTCTTTGGTCCGAACAGTATGACTGTATAACGGTATGTTCCCTCGGGGGTTGTGAATGTCATTTTTTCCTCATCTGGCTTGTGCATGGGTATTTGGTTGTACTCTAAGTATGCATCCATTAAACTGAGGCTCTGGTGTTCAGAGGCGGCGTCCACCAGGCCATCGATGTTGGGTTGGGGAAAGGCGTCTTTTGGACAAGCTTTGTTCAAGTTTGTATAATTGATGCACAGTTGCAACTTTTCGTTTGCTTTTCTTAGCATCACGACTTTTTCCAGCCAGGTCGCGTAGGATAGTTCCCGGATGAAGCTAGCTTCGAGTAGGCTCTTGACTTGTTTTTTTTTTTAATTTCATTTGCTCGGTCCGAGGAGATTTTCCTTCTTCTTTGGGCTACCGGCTTAGCTTTGGGGTCTATGGCTAGTTTATGAGACATCAGGCCTAGATTTATTCCTGACATATCGGTAGGAGTAAAGGTGAACAAATCTCTATGCTCCTTTAGTAATTCCATAAGTTCCCCTATTAGGTCGGAGGGAAGATTCTTGTTTATGAAGGTGAACTCATCCTTGGTTGTCCTATTTGTAGTTTATCCATGTCTCCTTCTGGCTTTGGTCGGGGTTGATCGTCTTATCAAGCATCTAGGTCAGCTAGGAAAATTCATGCCGCGTCACGAGCTCATTTCTAGAGAGCTAGGCTTGTGTTGTTGCACTCTACTGCGACCTCCCTGTCGCCATGTATGATTTCTAGGATGCCATCATCTTTTTGAAACTTCATGA
The DNA here is from genome assembly GCF_000817695.3 of Arachis duranensis. Taxonomy (NCBI): domain Eukaryota; kingdom Viridiplantae; phylum Streptophyta; class Magnoliopsida; order Fabales; family Fabaceae; genus Arachis; species Arachis duranensis. Next base: position 91,491,728 of record NC_029777.3, read on the forward strand.
TAAAGAATTTGGTGAATATGGTGGCAGAGTGGTTGTTTATTGTCTTCCTCCTAAGCATGATATTATAAGTCGTAGAGTCCTTTAGAACCATAAACTCGGAGAGTATGATTTTTTCTGGATGTCGGTTCGATAGTGATTGGTAACATTATGGAACTGTCTGGTTTGAGAAAATTGTCTTCGAGTTTGATTACTCTATTACGGTGACTTTGTAGGTTTTCATTTTGGAATCCTAACTTGTCAAAGGCTCCCCTGAAGAAGATGTTGGAGTCGACTCTTGTGTCCACCAATATGCACTTTACCAGTCTAGTCCTAACTCTAGCTGAAATGACGAAGCGGCGGCTTCCTTTGATGTGCAGTCATCGGAGGAGAACGTTATTATTAGTGAGACAGAAGAGGCCCTTTTTTCATCTTTTACAACTAGCACTTGGAGATCATTTTTTAATGCGGATTTGGATTTTTCAGATGCATCTTTCCTTATGATGACGTTTACTATTATGGTCGGGTCAACATCTGGGCTTTCGTAATGTACTGGCCTTTTCGTTCTGGTGACTTTTCCCTTTCAATACTCTTGGGTTATCAAATTATTTTAGCGAACTCGAGGAGTTTTTCGTCCCGAATGGCTTTTTCAACAACATCTTTAAGGTCAAAGCAATCTTGAGTTCTATTCCCGTATCCCCTATGATAGTCACATTATAGGCTTTTGTTGCCGCCTGTGTGCCTTTTCAGTTGTTTGGCCTTTGGAAGGATACCCTACTCAACTATCTAGTGGTGGATTTCGATGACCAGGGCCGACATAGGGGGTATAGTTCGTGAATTTTCCCACTCTAGGCGGCCGACTGGGGGCGGTGGTTTCAAGATGTTCTTTTGGGGCTTCTTTGGGCATCGGCTTATTCTGTGAGGCCGTGTGCCTGTGATGCCGTTTATTGGCTGTCACTACTTGGCTCACTTCTTCGTTGTTTATGTATTCTCTTGCTACATTTTGAATCTCCTACATAGTCCAATCCAATTTGGTTGTGAGGTGCTTCTGAAAATCTTCGTTCATTAGCCCGTTAGTCAGGCACGAATTGGCCACTGAGTTTGTTAGCCCGTCAACTTCCAAGAACTCATTATTGAACCTATCTAGGTATTTTCTTGTGGGTTTGTCCGGTAGTTGGGTGATTCTGAGCAAGTTGATTAGGTGTTTTGCCTTTGTGATCTGTGTGGTAAACTGTGCCATAAATTTTTTAAAGATATCGTCAAAACAGGATATTGAGCTGTTCGAAAGAGCATTAAATCACTTGACAGTTGGGCCAGCCAATGTCACTGAAAAGGCTCTGCACCGAACTGCATGGGCTGTTCCCGCTAGGTTCGTCCTGGCCTCGAAGGCCATTAAGTGCTCTTGAGGATCTTTAGTGCTATCGTACTTCATGTTAATTGGTTTGTCAAAACCTTTTAGCAGCTTGGCCATTAGGATTCTTTTCGGTGAATGGAGTAGTCCCCATTATCATGTGTTCACTTCTTTGGTGTCTCCTTTCATCACCACCACAGTGGCATTCAAATTTATGATATCTATTGCGGTTCCGGCGCCTAGCGTGATGTCGGTTTAGCTACCTCTCATTCCTTTGCTCTCGTCACAACATGGTCCAGGAGACCGCCTCGCTCGTGCGCTCCCATTGATACTATTCTTTAGAGGTGGCCTAGTCTTCTAGGGTCTGCATCTGATGATGGAGCTCCTGAATTATCCGGTTCGCATGTTCTCCCAAGCCATCGATTGTTTTTCCTTTGCGAGATCGGCGATCATCTCCTCACAGCTATTGACCGCTGTGGGTTGGCTGGGCATGGACGACACTGGTTACCTTCCCATGAGTTGAGGGATAGTTGTCCTTCCATGGTCCATGCGTTGGGGGTGGGAGAGTTGGTAGGTTTGGTTCGTGGTGGTGATTTAAAATGTCACTCTTCATGTTCATCCTTCATGCTACCAAGGTTTTGCAAGTCTCCACGGACGGTGCCAATGTATAAGACTTTGCTGGTACGGGTTGATAAAAGGATCGGGGACTCGCTGGTTATGGTGATGATGCGATTGGACCTTTGCAGCGGCGGGGGGTGGTATCTGCAAAGATACTTCACACTCAAGTTAAAATGGGTCTAAGAGGCAGGGATTTAGATATGTGTGTGTGTGTGTGTGTGTGTGTGTGTGTGTGTGTGTGTGTGTGTATGTGTGTGTGTGTGTGTGTGTGTGTAACATACCTGGGGGAGCTCTACCCTTCCCTTTATATAATTTATCTTGTTATCTTATCTTTACAGTTAGCTAAGATAAGAAGAATGCTTGAATTAGAATGTTGGTTAGTAATTCCTGGTTATCTAACTTAAAGTGCTCCCACACTCTTAGGATATAGTGCCCGCCACACTCTTGGGATATAGTGCCCGACACACTCATGGGATATAGTATTTGGCACACTTTACAACACAGAAAAATGATGCAACAAAACAAAGAAGAACATACAGTCACATTTCACATTCATAATCATTGTCTTCATAATCACTTTCAATCATTCTTCTTCCTTATTTCGTACCCAGAGCAAGTGGACAACGCCACTGCATCTTGCCCGGTCTCATATATCTCAATCGATCTCATCATATCTCATTCAAAGTTCATAATTAACTCAGTTCTCTTTATTCTTCTTTCTCATAGCCAACCTCATCATCAAACACCTCTCAACTCAACCGCATTTCATTACTATTATAATTATCTTCATTATTTACTTCTTATTCAACATTACCATCGCCTTATTAATTCAGATAACACTTTACAAAACCCTCCCAAGTATCTCCTCAAATTATTTAACAGACTCATCACCGTTCTAATACTTAAAGACTCACTAACGGACTTTAAACAAGTGTAAAAGAGGTTTCGAAAGATAGAGGACTAACAAAACATTCAAAACCTCATTTTTGCTTAAACAATGGGGGCTCGCGTCATGTGCGTACTCTCACATACGCGAGTTTTCAAAATTGGATTCCGCGTACACAGGCCTTGTCCCGCGTATGCGAGATTACAAAACAATGAGCATAGCTCGCGTCGTACGTGCAAGTCGTGTATTTTCTTTACAAAACTTTGATTTTTACAAACTTTAAACGATTTTGAAGCTCTTGAGATTATCTTTAATTTGAAATAAATTTCATTCAAATCCAAAACTTGAGAGTCAAGTTATGATCCGTCGAAATTTGTTAAAAATCTATTTTTACCAAAAGAGTTCAAAACCTCTATTTTTTAAACTCTCAATTTCAAAACCAAAGTTTACACCTTAAAACAACTTCAAATACACTCAAATAAATTACCTAACCATTTCATTCCTTCCACAATCTCTCAATACTCAATTTTATCAATTTTTCCCATAATTAATAGCCAACAACAACATAGTTCATTAATAATTCATAGCACCACATCTCCACATTCATTGCTCAAACTCATAATTCTCATCATTAAACACATTCTGTATCACAACCTCACCAACCATCATCAAGACTCATATCACATCATTATTATCAACAATTTTTCGTATAATTCACACACACACACACACACATACATATATATACATTAACTCCATCATACATATCATGCATCAACTTTATATATACACTTTACCTACACAACTCATCACACTCATAGGTACATACATATAATCCATCAAGTTCAACAACTCAACACATTCAAGCTTATCCTATAGTCATTTAACCAAAATTTTCACGCAACATTATATATTAACTATGAGAAACTAAAACCATACCTTGGCCGATTCCTCCACAATGTGGAAGCACCTAACATCAAGCTTCCAAGACTCCGAATCAATTCCAATAAGCTCTAATTTGCCAATTCAACACCAAATTCAACACAATTCAATCTATTTTCATGAAATTCACCAAATTAATAACTAGGGTTCACATAATTGAATAACTGCAAGTGTTTAGAGTTTTCTTATCTTACCCAGAGATTAATTAGACAACACCTTATACTTATCTACCGCTAAAGTACTCTTAGACCATCAAAATTATAAAATCTCTCAATACCAAAGACTCAAATCACAAAACTGAAAAGGGAGAACTGGCCACAAAATTAGAATTTTCTTACCAAATTGTTGGGTCTGTTTTATAGAGAATTCCGAGACGAATACGTGACTGTTGACGGATCCTCAATTGGAGGGCCATAAGGATGATTTGGACATGGAAATTGGGTGATGGTTAGTGTTCATACCCTGGGTTGAGCTAGACAATCCAGGTCAAACGAAAATAGGAAACGGCCGACCTCTTATAAGGTTGGTTGTCACCGACCTCTTTCTAAAGAGCTCGGCCAAAATCACCATAGAGGCCCAAACAAATAAGGCGAGCCGAGCTGGAGAAAGACTAAACGACCGACCTCTTCAGGTTGGGTCGCCACCGACCTCTTCTCAAAGAGTTTGGCCAAATCACAGAGGAGCCCAAAGCAGGCCCAAACAAAGCAACACAACCCAAATCTAAAGGCAGCCAAAGTCTAGAAAGATAAGGGCGGTTCTCCTTAAAGATAAGATGACTTCACTCAAAGATAAGATAAGATAACTAACTTATCTCGAAAGAAATGTCACTTCTCACTACTATAAATACATTGGAACACCCAGGTATGACTCACTCTCTGATTCTACACAAAATCCTACCTAAAGCATGTGCTAACTTAAGCATCGGAGTCTCCTGCAGGTACCACCACCCTCTGGTGACGAAGGATCAGCAACACCGCCAAATCCAACAAGTCGAACACGACAGCTCCGACCACCAGATCCAACAAATCGGATGCAACAGCTCTGGCCGCCACCGCAAATCTCGTCTGAGATCGACCTATAATTTCAGGTAACCCTCGGAACATTAGCACCGTTGCCGTGGAACCTGGAAGTCATCCCATGATCACGGCGGACAACCTTGACAATGACCACGATTCTGATTTGGAAAACAGGATGCCACATAAGAACACGGACATCACACCGAAAGATACATCTCAACCAAACGGAGACACACATTCTCCAAATACAGAAATTTTAGATGCCCTCCGAGAACAGCAAGACCGTCTCAAACAGCTCGAACAAGAAGTCGAACACCAGTGCAAAGCCGAAAGAGACCTTCAGAGGGAAACAAGACGATGCCGAGAGCTAGAGGACAAGCTCCTAAAGCTCGAGGCCGATCTCAAATCCAAAACCATTTGATCCAATCAGGAAGATAGCTCGCACAAGGACCGATATCTATTCACCAAAGAGATCATGAAAACAAAAGTCCCAAAGGACTTCAAAGCTCCTGACATGACCCCCTACGACGGTACATCCGATCCAACCCATCATCTCAGCAATTTCAGAAGTAGGATGTATCTTACTGATGCCTCAGACGCCATTTGATGCAAAGCATTCCCAACTACTCTGACCAAAACGACAATAAAGTGGTTCGACAGTCTGTCGCCAAGATCAATAGCAAGCTTTGATGATCTCGCCAAAAAGTTCCTAGCCAGATTCTCCATCCAAAAAGACAAAGACAAACACTCCCCGAGCCTATTAGGGATCAAGCAAGGAGATCAAAAAAGGCTCCGCAACTACATGGATAAATTCAACAAGACATGTCTGAGCATACAAAGTCTGCCAACAGAAGCAGCCATCATGGGTCTCATCAATGGTCTACGAAAAGGACCCTTTAGCCACTCCATATCAAAAAAGCATCCAACAACTCTGAACGAGGTACAAGAACGGGCAAAGAAGTATATCAACATGGAGGAGAACTCTCGACTGGGAGAAAATTCAAAATCTGGATTCTCTTACCCTCCTCGGAACAAAGACAAAGAGTCCAGGAAAAAAGAAGATCAGCCTACTGAAAAACTTAGAAAATACCACAACTACACTCCGCTAAGAGTATCCCTTGTAGATGTATACAGGGAGATATGCAACACAGAGAAGATCCCGCCACCTCGCACAATCAAACACAAAAGAGGAGGGGAAAATCGGACGAAGTACTGTGAATACCACCGAATCTACGGACATTCTACCAATGAGTGCTTCGACCTTAAGAATGTCATAGAGAAATTGGCAAGAGAATGGCGACTAGATCGGTACCTAGCCAATAAAGCAGAGGAACCGAGAAAAAGAAGAAGAGATGAAGAGGTCGGACGAGTTGAACGCCCACCTCACACCCCCGAGAGACATGTTCATATGATAAACAGAGGATTCGCAGGAGGAGGGATCTCTAAACCATCTCGCAAAAGACACCTTAAAGAGGTATATCATGTCGGAGAATGGGGTAGGTCACCCGACCTCCCCACTATTACCTTTACCCAAGAGGACGCAACATGCATCATTCCGGGGCATGACGATCCTATGGTCATCACCATCATACTGGCCAATGCAAATCTCCACCGAACATTGGTAGACCAAGGGAGCTCCGTAGACATCTTGTTCAAAAACGCCTTCGACAAGCTCGGTCTACAAGAGAAACAGCTCAAAGCGTACCCAAATAGCTTGTTCAGACTAGGGGACACCCCAATTCAACCACTAGGATACATCTCTCTGTATACAACTTTTGGAAAAGAAACCCGGTCAAGCACACTAAGCATAGACTACATTGTAGTCGACGTGAGCTCAGCTTATAACGCCCTTATAGGTCGGACAACATTGAACCAACTCGCCATGGTAGTCTCCACTCCACATCTATGCATGAAGTTCCCAACTCCAGAAGGGATCGCCACAGCAAAAGGAGATCAAAAGCTCGCATGACGCTGTTACAACGAAAGTATGAACCTTAAAGGAAACCCCAGCGGGAAAGAAATCAACACCATCGAACTAGGGGGAGTTCGAGCTCGCGAAGAATTTCGTCCACAACCCGAAGGTGAGACCGAATAAGTCCAGATCGAGGATACTCGGTATAAAACAACAAACGTAGGGGCAACTTTGAAAGGAGACTTAAAGGAGCTACTGGTACAATTCCTAAAGGATAATACCGACCTCTTCGCATGAAAGGCAGCAGACATGCCCGGCATAGATCCCGAGCTAATGTGCCATAAGCTGGCAGTATACCTCGGATCTCGGCCTGTGCAACAGAAACATCAAAAGTTCAGACCAGAAAGATCCCAAGCTGTGGAAGAGCAAGTGCAAGCTTTACTGGAGGCAGGGTTCATAAGAGAGATCAAATACCCATTATGGCTAGCCAACATTGTCTTGGTGAAGAAGTCAAATGGCAAGTGGAGAATGTACACTGACTACACCGACCTCAATAAGGCCTACCCAAAAGATCCCAACCCGCTCTCAAACATAGATACTCTATTGGATGCCTCTTCCGGATATAAGTACCTTTCCTTTATGGACGCCTACTCAGGATACAACCAAATCCCGATGTACCCACCTGATCAAGAGAATACCTCATTCCTAATCCCAAAGGCGAACTATTGCTATATAGTTATGCCCTTTGGACTAAAGAACGCAGGAGCTACCTACCAAAGACTGATGAACAAAGTATTTACTGACCATATCGGGAAACTCATGGAGATTTACGTAGATGACATTCTGGTAAAAACACAAAATGAGGAATTATTGTTGTTCGACCTCACCAAAGTGTTCGACACCATAAGAAAGCATGGTATGCGACTCAATCCCGCAAAGTGCACCTTCGAGGTAGAGGCTGGAAAATTCTTGGGCTTCATGCTCACACAAAGAGGAATCGAGGCGAACCCAGATAAATGTCGGGCTATACTCAACATGAAAAGTCCGAGCTGTGTCAAAGAGGTACAACAGCTCAACGGAAGACTGGCATCCCTGTCTAGGTTTCTAGCTGGGTCAGCCATAAGATCTCTCCCATTTTACGCAACATTAATGAAGAGAAAGAGGTTTGAATGGACATCAGAGTGCGAGCAAGCATTCCAAGATTTTAAAAAATTCTTGGGGCAACCATCCATTCTTACCCGACCACGGGAAAGAGAAGCACTCATATTATACCTCGCAGTGAGAAGTCGGGCAATAGCCTCAGCACTAGTCAGAGAAGACGAAAGTGGACAACAACCCATCTACTTCATCAGCAAAGCTCTATAAGGGGCCGAACTAAACTATCAAAAGATAGAAAAGTTCGCCTACGCTCTCATACTCACTTCCCGATGACTCCACCCATACTTTCAAGCTCACACTATCAAGGTTCGGACCAACCAACCCATAAAAGGCATTCTACAAAAGACAGACTTAGCTAGAAGAATCCTACAGTGGGCAGTTGAATTATCCGAATTTGATCTTCAATATGAAGCTCGGACAGCCATCAAATCACAGTATCTGGCCGACTTCATTACCGAGTACACTGATACCCCGGGAACTCCTACAAAATGGAATCTCTACGTGGACAACTCTTCAAACAAAACCGGGAGTGTCGCAGGTGTGATAATAGAAAGCGATCAGGGAACCCAAATCGAACTCTCACTAAAGTTTGAGTTTCCTGCTTCAAATAATCAGGCTGAATACGAGGCGTTACTAGCTGGTTTGAGGCTGGCTAAGGAGGTAGGAGTTCAACAGCTTACCATCTTCAGCGATTCACAAGTAGTTACCTCACAAATAGAAGGGAGCTACCAAACTAAGGACCTTACCATGAAGAAGTATCTGGACAAAACAAGAGAACAGCTCGGACAGATCGGAAAATATGAGGTCCAACATATACCTCGAGAACGGAATGCACGAGCAAATGCACTTTCAAAACTAGCCAGCACCAAACTAAGGGGCAACAACAAAAGCCTCATTTAAGAAACATTGCAAAATCCATCAATCTCAGAAGAAGAAAAGGTCCTAACCATATAAAGTCAAGATCAAGGATGGATGATTTCCATAATCAACAACCTCAAGTCTGAAACACTCCACCACAGAAGAGTCACCTTTCAAACTTACTTACGGAATTAAGGCAATGATCCCAATGGAGATAGAAGAAGGATTCCCCAGAATGATCCTCTACAATGAAGAGGCCAATTCCCAAATTCAAAGGGAGGAGCTCGACCTACTTCCAAACGTCCGAGAAAGAGCTCGGATTAGAGAGGAAGCGCTAAAGCGTCGAATGGTTTTAAGGTATAATCAGAAGGTAGTCCAGCGAAGTTTCGCCACCAATGATCTCATCCTAACCCGAAACAACATCGGAGCAGGTCGGTCAGGAGAAGGGAAGCTAGCGACTAATTGGAAAGGACCATACCAAGTTGTAGAAGTACTGGAAAAATGTTACTATAAGGTGTTCGACCTTGAAGGGCGAGAGCTACCAAGGTCATGGCATGCCTGTAACCTAAGAAGCGCCAGGCCGAGACCTAAAAAACTGCCCTACCTAGAAGGGTAAGCACTCACTTGATATACTCTTATATCTCTATCTCTTATTATTATTTTAAAAGTTCCTAGATTCCCTAAAAATTTTTCTACCAAAACGCATTAATCTAAGCTCACAAAACGCAAAAATTCATCATCCGATTACAAAGAGGTCGGCAAGGTGAAAACCAAATTCATCGTCCGATTACAAAGATGTCGGCAAGGTGAAAGCGTAGAACCATATTAATGCAAGAAATTATAAAAAGTAACCATAGAAAGCGACCTGACGAGGTCTGACTAAAAATGGATTACTAAAAATAACTTGAGAAGACCCGACAGAGAAGTCAGACCAGTGAAAAGATCACTAAAAAGGGGACAAAGACATTTTGCAAAGGCCAAAGAAAGGCCAGGAATGATTTGCTGAAAGGTACGAAGTCTTGAAAAAGACACTACTTAAAAAGCAAACGCACAAAGCCAAAACGGCGCTAAAAAGTCTTCCAAACAAACTATAAAGAAAAGGTTTCTCCTCAAAACACTACCTAAAAAGTTATTGGAATATGACTAAAAATCCCGGACAGTAAAGCCAGACAGGTCGACGTCAACTAAAGAAGAGGCGCAACCCAATGAAACAAGTACGACTTCGAGAAAAGAACAAGTCAAAAGCCAAAAAGGTTGAAAACAACTTAAGGCTCAAAAGTGCTTAGCTAAAAAGGGAACAACTCCGCTCAAAGAAGGCACGATCTCAAAACAGGGCTACAAATGTCGTTCGAAACTAATCCAGGGCCACAAAAGTCATTCGAAACTAAAAAAGTTCTATGTAAAGAACACTAAAAAGTTATCGGACAAGTCACTAAAAGCCCGGACACCAAGCCGCAAAGATAATTTTGCCAAAAGTAAAGGGTTGACAAGTAACAACTCAAAGCAAGGCATGATCCAAAAGGCAAAAGGAAAGTAAATGAGCCTTCAAAGTCCTCGCACATTCCCAAAAAAGCGCAAACGCGCGCTACAATTAAAAAAGAAAGAAAGAAACGCTTCCCATTCAAGCAGAAGCAATCCCAACAAGATTTATACAAGAGATCGACCAAAAAGCGAATGCTCGAACACGACTTCCCAAAAGGGTCGAAGTCTAAAAGGCACGACCTTAAGGGGAAGATCGAACTTGAGTAGGGGCACTGTTCACACCCTGGATCGAGTTAGACGATCCAGGTCGGACGAAGACAGGAAACGGCCGACCTCTTATAAGGTTGGTCGTCACCACCTCTTAAGGAAGGCTCCTCCTGAACGTATTTGATAAATAGAAGTAATGCTGCATCAATGCCTTTCAAGTGGAATTCAAGATCAAGGAGGGCTCTGCTGGCTTCAATGCGAACTTGCCACATTGCCTTCAAATCCTTAAAAGGCTTCACAATTTCATACACACGATCCTGTCGAAATTTCAAGTGTTAAATATTTTCAGTCCTCCTTTGGATAAAAAAAGTGAAGAGTAATAAGAAAACACTTACAAAAGGAATGAACCCTGACAGCTTTAGAGCAATCTGAGCCAATGTCCGGATACAACTGATAGTCAATATTCCATTGTAGCTAGGCATGAGGCTGGCACAAAATACTTTAAGAATGTAAAATATCCTTAAAAGTAACATGGATAAATCCAACCTACTCATAAAGAGATGTGGCATTCTACCACAGCCGGTCAATGCGTTTAAGAAGTGATGCCAATAGAAGGATACTCTGTTATCAAGAAGTCAGAAAAGAAGAAATTGTTAAAATTAACTAGCCTAATGTTTACAGATATTATTAGGAAAAAAAGTGAGAGCCATGAAAGATCAACAATAATGCACACACTAAGTCGATCAACCTATGCAATGATTATTAGTGTTCATTTGCGAATTCTGATTCCAACTATAAACTAAAAGCGAGGATTATTCTGGAAAAGAAACTAATTTGGGATAAACTATACTTGAATAAAGTGTTTGTTTGGGCACCATTATTTTGATAAAAAAAAATTTTTTCAATGAAAAAAATCTTTTTTTATTTTTTAGCATGTTTGGCAAATTTCGAATAGTAAAAGTAAAAGCACTAGAAAAATCAGAAAAATATTTTTTTTTGAAAAGTTGTAATTTACATCTTTTTTTAAAAGATATTTTTTCCTTAAAAAAAAGATGTTTTTCATGTAATGAATAAACAAAAAAGTACTTTTATATTGTTATATCCAAACATAATTGATAGATAAAAATTTTTTTTGTATAAGATATCCAAACATAAAATTACTTTTACTTTTCCATAAGATCTTTTAAAAAAAGATAACTTGAAAAAAAAATCTTTTCTTAGAAGCTCACCCAAACAAACCTAAAAAAAAAATAAAATGCTTCGATAAAAAGAAATAAATTATGGTCCAAAATTATAGTTTTAAGCTAAAAATAATACCTCTAATAATGGTAAGGAATTTTTTGAAAAATTTAATTATAAGCAAAAGCTAGTTATTTTAGAATTATGATATTTTTATTACCAAACTAAATAAGTATCAAATCTTATGAAATATAAACAAATAGTTTCTTTTCCTTTAATGTATTATGCAACTTTTTTCACACCCCACTACAAGATTACTTTAAACTTAATATTTTAAAACAATAATTGATTTTCACGCAAACAATAGAAGTGCTTAAGTTTATAGATAGTAAAAGTAACAAATGATACGATGTAAGCTCAACTAATCCAAACAGGTAATCATGGAAGTGCAAGAGTAACAGTCCATGAACCTGTTTCCCAAATTCCCAAGAATTAGAAGATTTGTCCCATTCCAATTAAAGATTTTTCCTTTTTATCTATTGTCTCTATAAAATAGAATAATTGAAAGACAGGATCTTGTAATAGATCAATGATGAGATGCACTTAGCAAGTGTGGATATTACAACATTTTTAACATAATCCCTTAGCTAAACCAGCAATACTTATCATTGTTGTTTAAGCCTAGTTTAATTAAAAAATATACATGATCGTATTGGATGAAATCCCATCATATGAAATATTAAAACTCCACAAACGGTTCAGACTAGGCTAGAGTAAAACCATGACAATAATAGAGCAGTAACAAATCTCAACTGTTCATAAATTAAATAACTTTGAAAAATAAATTGACATGGGCTTAATCCTTACCCACATCTGTACTGGTTGATTAAAATGAATCTCAGCAAGGTAAAGATGTCAGAAACTAAAAAACAAAATAAGAAATAAAAAATATAAAAAAGGGAACCCAAGATACCTGGAGCGTACATCCATGGAAGGTACATCACCATTATCATCAGAACCATCTAGTTTTAGACCTTTCTTAGGCTTCTGAAAACGTCTAGCAGCAAGTAAAATCTCATCAGAATATTCTTCCTTTTATTATAGGAAAATCTCATCCTTAGCAATAGCAAACAGTAACTCATCAGAATATGAATAAAGGAATCATAGCGAAAATGAAATATAAAAAGGAATAAGTGAATCATTATTTTATACCTTAAAATAGGGCATCCACATGAACCAACCCACCGAGGGAAGAAATCTTTAAGAAATGGTCGTTCAAGATTTCCAACCTTATTGGCAAAATGCCGAAACTGCATATCAAAACATACCAGTATACTAAATTCAACTGACCTAGAACTCATTATTTGTAAATGAAGTAATCTTTAAACACATCTAAATCTAGAAAAGGTTTTTAGAATTTCATGGTTTAATGTACCAGAAGCAATTACCTCCTTAGTACTAAGAGTCTTCACAGAACGTGTTTCATCTTGAGCACGAGAAACTACTGTTTGCAAAATCTGAAAATTTTTAAACAAACAGAAACAGTAATAGTAATCGTCAAACCTCTCATTCAATATTAAAAAATTAAAACAAAAGCTAAAAAAGATGCAGATTATGAATAATGGGAGGTGAGAAATGCAAGGAACTACAAGTAAAGATAAAAGGTCACCGTGGACACACAACCTATCCTAGCTTATATATAACTTCAGGACATATGCATACTGATTTCATCTGTTTCAGTATTTTACTACAAACATCCACACAAGCTCTTCTTTTGGGTGAAATCTTTTGAAAATGATCTATGTTGTGGGCAAGCAGGCCTTCAGCAAGATCCCATCCCCCCAGACTAGGAAGGCACATGGGTAGTGTTTATTGGGGAGAGCTGCTCCGGGCAACTATATCGGGTCAAGTACTATGGAATATGGTAAAACATAATGAGTAAAGCACTATTCAGAAGCACAAGTTGAGAAATGCCAAGGAATCTCACTCTACGGAAAGATTCAAGACCCATCTGCTTTTCCAGCATCTGAAGAATTGCCACCTGAACAAAATATGAAGCATGTGTTACAATACTAAACAATCAAACACAATGTTGTATTGGTGAAATGCTATATGATTAAACGGGATTAAAGTGTGTATTTTCATTAATTGTCTTGTCTCAGCTCAATATGCTAGGTAAATAAATTAGCCTTTGTACAGATCAGACTATCCCAAAAGTTAACACAAACCTTGTATCTACAATACCGCGCCTCATTATTACCCAAATATTTCTTAATAAAAAATCTGTCAAGAAACCAAAAAGCCCGTCCAAAAGCCATTCTGAAAATAAGCATTCAACCATAAGTTGGAGAAAACAGGTTTTCTACAAAATTGACAAAGAATCAAAAACTGAACAAGCAATAGGACAATATTTAGTAAGTACTAAGTTACCATCACTGGTCCCTCGGGAGTGATATATACACCAAACCATTGTCTTGCAAGAGCATATGCAAGTTTTATCCTTGTATCAATAGTCTGTCAGAACAAACACTAGTGCTGATCAATAAGCATGCAAAACAGCCAAACTTCATGCAGGAAATTCACGTGTGAAAGGAAAAACAGTTCACCATTCAAAAGAATCTGATTAAAAAAAAAGGAATAAAAGAAGTATAATAGTAAGCTAACCTGGTCGATAAGCTTTTCATAAAACAAAACTTGAGAACTAAATATATTCATAGATGCTCCTAAACTCATTGAAGAAACTGCCATGTCTGGCTCTATGAAAACTTGTTTATAAGAGTTAAATGGAAGTCTCCAGAAAGATAATCCTTATAGCAGCTGCTTGCCAATAAAATAAAAACATCCAATCATTATACAAATTAAAAAACTATATATATTTCAGGCAAGAAAATTGCAAGTATTGCAAGTTAAACCTGAAGGCGCTATGAAAATATTCCACTGTATTCCGCATCTTTGACAGATTAGGTAGCAAACACATGTGATATAAGACTGAATTGGTGATCAGGAAGAATTTCAAATGGGGCTACAGCCAAAGATATCCACCTTGCAGCAACTGGAACATCCAATTTATATACATATGTTTTCCGAGGAGGATTATCCTTGCTTAAAACCTGAACAAGAAAGGAGATTCAAACATACAAATTTAACAGTGCAACGCATACAAGATAGAGATAGTTTCTTCAAACAAAGGAAGACAATTTCGAGTGAAATCTAGGAAGAAGGGATCATCTAAAACATAAAAGGTCAGAGAACAGGGTATCATGTATAGTTATCTCATTGAATGAACTAGCAGTTTGTCTTTTCTTTTCCATTCTGTCTATTAATTGGAGAATTTTCGGATGCGATAGTTTTGGAGAAATGAAGAGAGAGAAAGTGTGTGTGATAGAGAGAGAGAGAGAGACTAAGTGAGAGAATCTGAATCTGTATTACGATTATTGTTACTTTGTCTTGTGCTCGGTTCACTCTATATATAAAAGTACAGCTCAGGGGCAGAGAAGTCATTCCAATCTTAAGTTAGTTTCACTTTCTCTAACTGATCTAATTCTGAACTGCCTACACCTTCTAGAACTAAGGCTCAGCTCACTCAATTATGATGTAAGGCTTTTTTACAATTTTAATCATTGTAGTTCTGGTCTAAGGTAGCATCAACCAAAGAAAAATATCAACAGAAATAACATTCTTTTCCATCAATTGTTGGAGAAAACGAAATCTCACTTTCCCCTTTTATTTGTGTGTCATGGAAGCTGTACACAGAGTGTTAAGCTGCTTCATAATATTGTGAAAGCTAAATGTGATCTTCAAAGGCAAGAGAAAAATCATGAAACTAAAAAAGGCATGCCCCATAGGAACCACAGTTTAATAAATCCTCAACCCTGCGGTGAGCATGGATTGAACATGCAACCTTCAGATCTTCAATCTGACGCTCTCCCAACTAAGCTATCACCGCAATTAAGGCACCACCAGCAGTGCAGGGTTGTATTCTGAGTGAAGGTAACCCATAAATCATACACCACCCAGAGTTATACCATGATGACGATTTGTTTAGAACATATTATCCCAAGAAAAAGGAAAACAAGAAAGAAGAAAGAATGAAGGTTGTACTCAATCCAATCCAAATAGGAAGAGGAGAAAAATGAAAATCTGTAGTCTCAATCCTCAGATTTTTTATATCAGGCAATCCACAATCCAACATATACGATTACATGCATCTGATGACAGATTATAGTTCCTTCTTAAAGCTGAAATTCCATCTTAAAGCTATTTCAAGAATCTAATAAACAAATATTGAAAGGTTGGAGAACCACAATTACAAAACAAAGTTCCAGCAGCATATTTCCCTGTCGTACCAGACACATCATAAAATTCAACGCAATTAGGTTGCGGAAAAGTGTCCCCACTCATCACCGTATGAATGGAAGAAACAATTCCAACACCTAATGATAACCAACTACTATCATATGTACTTAAGTTTATCCCATTTTACAAATCTTAGGTTCTTTCAATGAAGCCTACAACTATGGCAACAAAGCCTTTTTTCAACTAGGTAGGTACAGGTGACTACATAAACTAGATGACGTCTTTTGTGTCCTAGCACTGAAAGTCAACTTGATTAAAAACTGAACAGTCATGAATTTTTGTCCTTATACTCACATCTCTGCCAATGACTCAAAGTAATTGACTTTGCTGCATACTGTGTGGGTCTACACTCTCACAAAATTCACCAATGCATGTCCATTAAACATTCTTAATAATACTCCTCAGATGATGTTTATTCCTAGAATTTGTTTGATCATAGTCATATTCCTTTCCATTGTAACCATATTTCATATGCAGATAATAATACTGAGTTCTTGGAGGTTGAAACTGGCATCGTGAAAAGCTTTCAAGGACTCCATTTCCCTTGACCCAAATGAAACACTTGCAGATTGGATTGAAATCCACCCTCATTGCAACTGATCTAGCATTCAATGTGACCCTTCTTCAAGCCTTCAAGTTCTTGATACTTCAAATTCATTTACTGGTCATATTTCTTACCAGTTAAGTCATTGCACTCAACTCACTCAGCTTAGTCTCTTTGAGAATTCTCTCTCAAGTCCAATCCCTCCGGCGTTAGGAAACTTGAAAAGATTGCAGTATTTGGATTAGGAACTAACTTCTTGAATGGAACCCTTCCTGAGAGCATATTCAACATCATTTGAGTTGTATGAAAATCAAGTGAAATTCTTCCAGACACATTAATGTGCTTCATAATTTGAAATTTTTAATCTTGAACTACAACCATTACATGGATCCATCCCTACTAGCATTATCAATTGTACTATCCTGGTAAATGTAAGTTTATCTTTAAATTCATTCACTGACAAAATTTCTTAGTGCTTTTTTAGGATGGCTAATCTTACTTTCAAACCTGGCATTCAAAACAATATCAGTTGAGATAACGGATTCTATCTCATATCCTTATATGTTTTCATGATAACAAGCTTCATGGTTCATTCCAAGAAGCATTGGGAAGCTTAATAAGCTTGTGATGTTGGATCTCTCTCACAACCACCTCAGAGGATCAATTCCTAGTGATGTCATTCATTGCACACTTCAAACACAAGCAGATGTATCTCAAACTTTCTTACAACAACTTTGCTGGAAGTCTTTCAATTTTCAAAGGAGTTGGGCATGTTGGAAATGGTACAGGCCATTGATATTTCAAACAATTATCTTTGAGGTGTCAATCCCAAGAGAATTTCCAAGTGCAGATATCTGTTCAATCGATTTTTCCAGAAATAAGATTTCAGGTCTGATTTCGATAGAAGGTTTTAGTCACATGGACTTGCTTGAAAACTTGAACCTTTTAAGAAACCATATAGATGGTCAAATCCCTGAAGTCTTGGCACAACTTGTCAACTTGAGCATCTCGCATCCATAGATCTTTCTTAGAATAACTTGAAGGGAACACAATTCCTCATCGCTTTGCCAATCTCTCCAAGCAAATGTTAACTTGAAGGCCCTGAGGCTGAGCCAACGAATGGAACATTTTCACATATCAATGCATCTAATATGAAGGGAAATCAGAATCTTTGTGGAGCAAAATTCTTAAGGCCATGCAGAGAAGGTAATAATCATGTTCTATCCAAGAAGAGCATAGCTACTAGTGCTTGTGACTTTGATTCTCAATCGAGACAACAAACTTTGCAATTATAAGCAAAAGGAGAGTGGTGAGAATCAAGAATCAGATTGCATGTCAGTATTGGCTCTCAAAAGATTCAGTCACTGGCTTATTTAGAACGGACATCATCATTGGCGCTAATAGTTTGAGGACAGTTTACAAGGGCCAACTTGAACAAGGCCAGATTGTAGCTATCAAAAGATTGGATTTGCATCAATTCTATGCAAACACTAATAAGATCTTCAAAACAAAAGCCAACACCTTGAGCCAGCTAATTCAAAATGAAGGCTACCTTTGGATTTGTTTATTCAGATAATGGAAAATGCTTCATCATTGTTTCATTTTATAAGTATCTGCTGCATTGGTTTTCTAATATATTTTCTTATGGGAACTGAATGGACGAGATTCTGAGTCTCAAAAGTTCCATTTCCAACAGATCTGGGAACTTTAGTTTTGTACATGGTTTCTTGGCACCAACAAGGGGATGTACAAAAACACCTCAACTAGTCAAGCTTTTAATCATCAGTAGTCTATATAATTTTGCTTACCCAACCTAACCATTTTAGAATATAATAATATTTATTCCCGATTTCCATGTATGTTAGTATGTAACTTGTGTGCATTAGGAGTATAGAATGAGCACACTTAATACTGACCCTTCTCAAATAGCATTGAAGAGACATTTTCTCAATTTGCAACCATCCAAAAATGAAGCAAGCAAGACAACATTCTATTATTTTCATGATTGGCCTTTTATTATGTTAGCATATTTTCCGTCTCATACTCATGACTTCTCTCTCAGTGTCTTCCACTTAATAATTAAATACACATCACTCTCTAAAGATTGTCTACACCAAAACCAATTCCTCCTATTCTTCTATACTGCAAACTGCAGTATTCCATTCCAACCATATATTTGCATAAAAAGAAATCCCTGAACCGTTATTGTGACACCCTTAATATGCTTTTCATGTTCACTCCCCATAAATTTTGGATCAAGTATGTCATGCTACCTTTTCAATTCATAAAAGCAATGTATACAATTCTTTACTTCAAATTGGGTCAAAAATGTAATTTCAAAATTTTCAGATCATAAAAGCTATCTTTAAGATCAAATTGGGTCAAGTACATCATATCACCTTCTTATATCATAAAAGCAACCTATACCATCCTTATTTTAAATTGGGTCTAAGTATTATATATCAATCTTTAACTATGATTACCATCATTAATCCTTCTCTTTTATCCTTCTCTTTTTCAAGGAGTAAAACATTTTTATTTAATATGTTCAGCAGATGAACAATGCAAAAAATCATGACCAAAGCATATTAATCAAACCATATTTTTCTACAGTCAAGCTGTTAAAAAAAATCATGGGACAAAATCAAACACTGCACCAACTTCAAGATACCTTTAGTATTGGGTCTTCAAGAAGCTAAATTGGATAGACAGCATGCATCAATCTCTAAAGATTGTCTACACCACAGGAATTCCTCCTACTCCTCTATACTGCAGTTTGAAGTATTCCATTCACAATCATAGATTTGCATCAAAAACAGCCCTTAAACCCCGTGTCATTGTAACACCCTAACATGCTTCCCATATTCAAGCCCACATAATCAGTTCCCAGCGCCAGCATAAATTCAGTATATCATATCATAACATTATATCACAATCCTCTCGATCAAAAGAAACTAACACCATTTATTTCAGATTCTAAGGTCAACGTATTTCCATCTTTTCCAATTATAAAAGCCACACGTGTCATCCAACGGACAATTTCAATTTTTGGGTCAAGTAGATCATGTCCCCTTTTTTCTCATGTCATAAAAGCAGACCATATCATCCCTTTATTTTAAATTGGGTCCAAGTATGTTGTATCTCGATCTTTTCAAGATCATAAAAGCCATGATTACCATCATTCATCATAAAAGCGACCGTATTTCACCCCTTTTTTTCAAATTGAGTTCAAGTATGTCATATCTTGATCTTTTCAAGATCATAAAAGCCATGCAAACGTATATCACCTTTTTTTCAAATCGGGTCCAAGTATGTCATATCTCGATCTTTTCAAGATCATAAAAGCCATGTTTACCATCATTCATCATAAAAGCAAACGTATATCACTCTTTTTCCGAATTGGGTCCAATTATATCATATCTCGATCTTTCCAAGATCATAAAAGCCACGTTGTACCATCATTCATCCTCCTCTTTTATCCGGGCTTGGAACCGGCTATGTAAAAATTTTTGCAACAAAGTTTTACATAGGCAGAGTTATGAATGCCATGCATACCAGGTTTCATAACATTCCAAACATTTGGGTGTATTAACATTTCTTTCAACACGTTCAAAAGAGTCATGCATATAATTGCAGAGTTCTACCATGCCATCAGATCAACTAATTTGTTTATCCCACGAATGACTTTAGTCACATTGATATCCAACATTTTTTTAATAGTTACATACTCACCCCACAATTCTTTTCAAATTCCAATGTTAAAACAAATTTTTTTCGAATGAAAAGTACAAGAACTTTTTAAAGATATGCAGAGGAATTGTTTTATGTAGTTAGAAGATATGCTTATGAAGTGATCATCAAAAGAATAGCTTACCCATAATTCTTAGCGAAGACTGAAATCACAGTTGCTGGAAGCTGTGCTTTGATCACCAACCTTAAAATACAAATGCCAAGAAGTAACATGTTGCAGTAGTAGTGATAAAACTATACCAAATATGATTACAACAGTGCTTAGCCCAACATATGTAAACAAGTTCAACAAATGATGCACAATAATGTTTCCATTTTGCAAGGCCCTAATTATAAATCAGTAAATTCACATTGCAACTACAGTATTTTAAAAATATAAACAGTTCAAGATTTTTTCATGAGAGAGTTTGGCAATCAATAATACCAAAAATACTTTTTGCATTGTTTGCCTAATAGCACAAGAGTAGTAGGTTCCACTTCCTCCTGTTCATGGATAGCATGTCAGACAAAAAAGATGAAAGAAAATTAGCATCTTAACAATCAGTAATCCACTTAATACTTAGTGCAATGAAAAACATGTCAACAACACAACTAACGAACTACTTTACCACCTGAGAGTCACCAAGAGTAAATTGATGATATCGACTCTACTAAAATTGACAATGGAGGTGTAAGGCTTGACCACCCCCAAGGCCCAACTTCCATTCAGTACACAAGAGTTCTTTAACACGATGCAAAATTAAAGAGACCCTCCTATTTTTTTTTCTTTTGTATCTAAATTTTAAAACATTTATAATAATACTATTGCTTAATTTCAAAACACCAAAGCTTCAATTTGTCTTGTAACAATAAAAAAGCAAAACCGAAGAAACTCTAAAATAGAAACTTGTTGATTCTTGAAGAATTGCCATTAACTGACTAATAATGCAGCGGAAAAGTTTCGTTTTTTTTTTTTCCAAAAAAATTTCATTATAACGTGCAAGAAAAAGAAAAAGAACAAAAGAAAGATACCCTCTTCATCCTCCTTCTCGTTGATGATAAGTCTTGCCTTCTTCATAGATGAGAAGTCTTGTAGGTAAAAATATAACCATCGACGCATCGATGGGGACTCATCAACAGCATTATTCTACTTCTGAAACACACCAACATTTTTGTTTCCAAAACAGTTATGAACTTGTACAATTGTGAAAGGAAACAAAATAGAAAAGGGAGAGAAAGATAGAGAGATGAATGAAGAGTAATTCACCTTGAAATCCTTGATTCTTGAGGCATTGCCATTAACTAACTAATAATGCAGCGAAAAAGTTTTTTTTTTTTTTTCAAGAAAATCCATTATAACGTGCAAGGAAAAGAAAAAGAACAAAAGAAAGATACCCTCTTCATGATACTTCATCCTTCTTCTCGTTGATGATAAGACTTGGCTTCTTCGAAAAATGAGAGGCTTGTAGGTAAAAATATAACCGTCGACGCATCGATGGGGATCCATCAACAGCAGCAGCTTCTTTCCCACCATTATTCTGCTTCTGAAAATACACCAACATCTTTTGTTTCCAAAACAGTTACGAACTGTTACAATTGTGAAAGTAAAACAAGACAGAAAAGGGAAAGGAAGATAGAGTGATGAATGAAGAATAAAGAATAATTCGCCTCGAAATCCTTGAAGAAGCGAGAGAACCGATGCATCGCGAAAGATCAAGAACCAATGGCATCACGAAATGTAAAGAGAGAAAAAAGAACCCTAATGGCAATGCTCTTGTTCCTTCACTTGCAATATAATGCAACTACGCTATGCTGTTATGTAAATGCATAAATCAAAGTGAAAATGATAATGAAAACAGAAGAAAATATTATGCAATGCCAATTTACGCTAGAGATTAGAGAAGAGTGTTTTTCGTTTTTTGGGTCATGGAAGACGGTTGATTGTTGAAAAGAAAACGTATAATGAAGGATATTTAATTATTTATAGGTCTAGTAGCATTGACGCTAAGTCGCTATCCCAAGTTGGTGGCTAACTTGTAATTAACACTACTTCAGGACAACAAAAATAAACTTCTTCGGCCCAACATGACCCATTCTACAATCCAAAACAAAAAGCTAAAAGTGTGTTTGGTTTTCATTTTTTTTTTTTTTTTATTATTTTTTATTTTAAAAGTGAAAATAAAAGGTAAGAATAGAAAATAAAATTTTATTATTTTTATTTTTTATAAAATTCTTAAATATAAAATATTAAAAATAAAAGTAGACAATATGAAAATGTAAATCAAATACATCATAAACTAATTGTCCACGACAATAATAAATTAATAATGGATTAATTTTTTATTTTTGAGTTGTCCATTTTAGTTTTAGATTTGATTGTTAGAATTTAATTTTTGATATCGTATAAAGTAGTTTTATACGTACATCCAATTATGTAATGTTATATCAATAAAAATAATTTTTTTATATTAACTACATAAATAATCATATAAAAGAACAGATACAATTATTTTACACGGTCAGTGCAATCAAAATTAATTTTTTTATTCTTATACATAAAAAATTTTGATTTAGGTACAAATATATTTCAGTAGGCATATATTCTTAAGTTGTTCCCTTATTTTGTTTGGTTTTTGGTCTATAAAAAATTATTATGTTTGTTTTAAGATTTTATAAAAATTTGTAAAGGACTTGTATTGATCTCATTTAAAAGTTCTATATCATAGAGGATTATATTTATCTTTTTCAATCAAAAAATTTGATTAAAAGAACTCACTTCATCAATGATATAACAAAAAAAAATATTTTCGTTGGTTTTTTTTAAATTAATATCTTTCTAAATATTTTCTTATACGTTTTTTTGAAAAGGAAAAGAAATTTCCAAACTTTTTTTTCTAAATTTCCAAAAACTTTGAATGGGCTATATATTGGACTGGGATCTCACATTAGTGTTTGTTGTTTGGGCCTGACTTCGATATTTGGGCGAGAGAATTTTTTTATTATCTTCTAATGAAAATGTGATATAATGTTCATCCGTCGTCCCGCCGCCGTCCTCTGATTCCCTCGCCGGTGTCATCTGCTTCTGCGCCACCGTCGTCTGCAACACCAAGCGGTATTTTAAGTTCTGTTAAATTTCAATGTTAAATTGATAAATTTCGTTGCTAATTGTTGCAAAATTCTGTTGACTTGTTAAGCGTTAAATTGTATTTTTCCGCACCATGTTGAGTTTTTTTGAGTTTCAGGGAATGGAGTTCGTTAATACAATAGTTGAAAGTGCAAGGAAAGCTTCGAATAACAACACACGGTGATCAATGTTTGTCTCGCTGCTTCCTTCGTAGTGCTGACTGGTAGATCTTTCAATTAGGAAAAAATAATTGAGGCTCTGGAGACTGAGAAAGCTAATCTTGTAAAATCGAATAAGGATATTAAAAAGACGCTTTGGAATTGGAAGCAGCAGCTTTACGCTGAAGCCACCAACGAAGACGCCATCGTCCCATTGCAGAAGCTCAAGGCCATCTACCATGAAATCCCGCATTCTACACTCGGTGATTTACTTCCTAGTTCCTACCCCTAATTTTGAAGAGTTTAATTTTGATATATTAGTGTAAATTTATAAAGTTATGCAATTACATCTATTATTTTGGACAACCATTTAATGTGAAATAAGTTATTTTTGGTGTTACTTAATTTGGATGCATGCGAAGAACTGTTTGCATAAAAATTAAATTTATTTTTTTAAAGCAATTAGATTTGAAATTAGTTTGTATACTCACGTTATACAAATGTTTTAACTAAAACAAACATCCAATCATGTATCGATATGATTAGGTAATTAGTTTCAATTAAATTACTTGAATAGTGATTTGATTTACACTCTGTATCTATTTATACTTTGATGAAGTTAAATAAAGAAGTACATATCCCATTGACACTTGGGTAAGCGGTTATCAGCATAAAAGCCTCATAAATTTTGGAATTTTGTTAGCTCTGTAGATGTTTAGAATTCAATCAATCTGTCAAAGATGTCAATTCAAATTTTCAATTCAATCTGGTTAAAGATGAGAAAAGACAATAAAAAAATAAGAATTCAAAGATAAGAAAAGGAGAAAGGAGAGAAGAAAGAAGACTAGGATGAATGGAAGAGAAAAGACATAGAGAAAGGAGAAAAAAAAAGGAAGATAAGAAGGAGAAGGAGGAAGAGCTGATAGAAAAAAGTGAAAAACAAAAGACATGAGATGACTTTTATTACATTTCTCTCTTTTTTTTGACATTATCATGAAATTTACCCATTATTTGTAGAAGTAAATCTACCATGCATATCTGCAATTTCTTTTTGTTCATCATCTCCATGCCTTATTCGTCAAGACATGTACAAACGATGATCATTCAATGTCTCTTATTTTTGTATACTTTTCTTTTTCTTATCCTTCAATTATTCAATTTGTCTAGCATTTTCAGCAAGTTGAGCCAAGTCATGATATTGTTGATTTACAAGATTCTTTCTAATCCATTTGTAGCCATTTTGACTTCAAAATCTGGAATTGGAGTAAAGCATCTATTTCTCGTGCAAGTGAATCAAAATTAAACTCATTTGATTTTCATAATGTCAATGTTGTGGTAGCTTGCTGAATAGGTTCTTACAATTGTTATCTTGTTTTTTATGTGATTTTTTGTGGTGTTGTGAATTTTGTGACATGGGAGCCACTGTTATACATATATCGTTTTTTCTACTGTAGATTTAAAAATTTTCGAGAGTAAAAAAGGGCTTATTTCACAAAGCAATTGTGTTGGTATGCCCGATGATAATAAGTTTCTTACTCTTGCTATTTGATTATGAGGCAGTTGAGTGAATGTTAGTTGTTTTTTATGTCATTTTGATAAGAAAATCATTTGTTTTAAGAACTTATTATCGGTTTCTAGTTTCCGTAATAGAAATTTCCAGTCAGATAGAAACAATGATATGGTATAAACAGATCGAGAATGATAGCAGGACAAGGAGGCAATAACATTAGTTCAGTGAACTGTTAAAGTTAAAATTGTAAAAAAAAAATTAAGGAGAAATATTGATACACAAATTTCATTCGTTAATCATTTAAATTTCAAATCAGAATATGTTCATCTCTAAAATACTTTATATTTTAATTTGGTTCTTCCCCTAACAATATTATTGCCAGTTTCAAGGCTGCCTCAGTTTTATAATTCTGGTTTGATGCCTAAAATATCATAAAGGATTGCAAAAGCTTGATGTTGGTCATCCAAGTTTGGATTTATAGTGTGAAAGCCAGATTTTCTTTCTGTAATGCAAATCTGGCTACATCATGATTTTTTATTCTTCTTGTACTACTTTATGGTTTCTCCAAGAGATGCTGTAAATGAAGACGCAAATTCATCTAGTCTCAGCAAGTTTATTGTCAGAAATCAACAAAATTGTTAGCAACTGTGAAAGTTTTGACACTGAAACTCCAGAAGAGTGTTAGTAAAATAATTTCTAACGGAACAAAAACATATGATTCTGTGATACTATGTTGTTTTAGTTAGCATGCAAATTTAGAACCTGAAAAGTGGTGAAACTTTCATCAATGGAAGGACAAAATCACATTTTTCTTATGGTTATATGTTTGATCTATGTAACAATGGAGTATGCTTATAAAAGCAGAAAGATTTTTTTTTGGTGACTTAATAAAAAAGCAGAAAGATTTCATGTTGCACAATGAGTGATAAAAATCGTTGCTCAACATCATCTATTTTTCATTGTCTTAATTCCTTTCCCTTGTTTATTGCTTATTCCAAATCGAAGTGATTGCTACTCTATTGTGTCTACTCTATTGTCTATTATATAAAATAAATATTTCAAAGAGTTAAAAGGTTAATTATATCATTTAAAACAATCAAATAAACACCATTAAACAACAAAATTATAAATTATTACCAACAAAAAAGGTTTTTTTAAACTAGTTTGAAAACATTTACAAATAAAAAATATTTACATATTCAACATTTTATACCCGATAAATAATCTAAATCCTATAATTATATTATATGTGGACAACCTAACTTAATCTAGGTATTAATAGATTGAATAATAATATTCTTATACATAAACCATAATACAACATTAAAATTGTTCTAATAAAATAACAAAATTAAATGAAAAAATTACTAATCTCACTCTAATATTTTAATAATGTGTCATCTCTTATTTAATTTGTTGATATCCACTAAAAACACCGTTAAAGAGTTCTATTACAAAGAATAATCTTTAAAAAAATTCCAAATTTTCTCAAACTTAAGCATTTTTTTCTTTTTTCGGTTTTAATCTAGTTTGCAGTTTATATATAAATGCATTTTTTAGATCGGTTTGGATAAACAACTTAATTAAGTTCATTTTCAAAAAATAGTTTAAACAATAAATACTTATATTAAAAGTAGTTTATAAATAAGTTATTTTGTATTTGATTTTTTAATTTTAAAAGTGTTTATTTTAAAAAATATATGATAAAAAAAATTTATTGTGAGAGAAGTCATTTTTTAATTTTTTCATAAACACTTAAATAGTTTCTTAGAAAGCTACAATTTAATTTTAAAAATTGCACTAGATATTAATACTAATATTTTTCATAAATCAAAATTTCAAAAAAAAAAGTAACTTTTAAAACTTTTTAAACGAATCCAAATCTACGTACTCCGTACTCTGTACAATTTTGAAAATCGAGGATGAGCGGTAGAGTGAGCGGGGAAGAGACTTTGAGGGTGAAACACAGCGAGGCAATCGATAATGTCGCCGGAAGAGATGAGGGGGAGAGCGGGGGAGGGCTTGCAACAGTGGAAAAGGAGGATCATATTTCGGGAGGGATTTCTAAGTCTTTGAAGGTTTCTTTCAGGGATAAAGTTGTGGGTTCTAAGATTGCTAAAACTTTTTCACTCGTTGAAACTTTGTCGGGAGATAACATTGCGGTAGTTTCTGGGAAGCAAGGAGATCTCTTGCCACCGAGTGTCACATTTACCCAAGAAACTAAGAATTGTTTGCCATAACCTTATAAGGATGCTATAGTGATTAAGGTACTAGGTAAACATTATAGCTACACTGCATTATCTCATAAACTCTGAATGGTATGGCGGATTAAGGGAGGTTTTGATTTATCGGACTTTTTGGGGTTTGACTACTTTCTTGTGAAGTTTGATGTGGTTGAGGAGCGAGAAAAGGTTCTCTTAGGAGGTCCATGGATAATTGAGGAAAATTATGTGGCAATGAAGCCTTGGGATCAAGAGTTTAGATCAAGTGAAAACTATTTTGGAGCAACTTTAGTGTGGATTAGAATTTTCAGATTACCAATTTGGTGCTACCAAGAAGATGCAATGCTCCGTGTTGCGGCTGCAGTTGGCATTCCCGTCAAGGTTGATTTGGCAACAAAATTAGCTGAAAGAGGACGATATGCTCAAGCCTGTGTTTAGATAGATTTAGGATTTCCAGTGAATAAGAAGATTCTTATTGAAGGTGTTGAATATGAGGTTAAATATAAAAGTCTTCACCTTATTTGTGACTCCTGTCTCAAGTTTGGTCATGATATGAGGTGTGCAAGACTGACAGCAATGCGGAAGGAGGAGGAACTAATGCCAAGGTGGTTGGCGATGTAGCAAAGCAGCCAGAAAATTCAAATTCAAAAAAATCCAGTGCATGTGGAAAAGGCAAGTTTTAATTTTGGCAAGAATATTGGAGATGAGACTGTAAATGTTGCTGTCCCGGATTTGGTGGAGAGTGATTTGAATGCTGTTCATGTAGACCATGCACAACATGAGGATTTGGAAGGCTAGACTCAAGTGATTAGGAAAGAAAAGTATAAAATGGGTCAAAAGCCTTCTCCTAGCACCCATCAGGTCCAACCAAAAGCAAGAAGACTCCTAACAAGGCTACCAATACTTGGACAAGGCCTAATCACCAACGTACAACACATGCTACTGGATCCAAAGTAAAATTAAGCAGAGGCATCAATATTGGAAAACCGGTTTGTGTGACTTCTTCGAGGACCCGGCACAATGTTCATCATCAGCAGCAAGGTGAGACAACAAATGTCATTGTGCGAAAGCGTCCTCGCCCAAACTCTTTGCAGAATTCACCAGTAGATAAGGATGGAGCATCGATGGCGGGTGTGGCGCAAGTTTTGACGGAGAAATTTGTGCTGCAACTTGAGAGTCCATTAAAGGCAGGATCGTCAAAGACAAGGACGTCATGTTGAGTCTCGGGTTTGTTATTGGAGCTCCCTTTTTGCTGGTTTTTATGGATAGTTTCAATATCATGGCCTAGAATGTGAGGGGTGCGTCTAACAAGATGGCCCGTGTACATTGAAAAATTTTGGTGAGAATATATAAACCATCTTTCTTCTTTCTCTTTGAGACTCATACCATGTTTAATAATTTGAAGAATTTTTGGGATAAGTTGGGTTTTCATTGTGTTGGTATTGAGGAAGCAGTAGGACACAGGGGTGGCATTTGGTTTCTATCTTCTATTGCTAATGCTTCTTATGTGGTTATTAACCAATGTATCACAATGAAGTGAGTGTGGGTAACTTAGTTTGGCTTTGTAGTACAATGTATGGGAGTCCTCAATTCAAAAAAAGAAGTATGCTTTGGGATCATTTGTTCTATTAATTCAGGCCATAATGGATCGTGGATAGCCGTTGGTGATTTTAATGAGATTGTGGCGCCAGACGAGAGTACAAGTGCTTATTTTTCTTCTCACATATGACTGTGAGCTCTTTGATCTTAAAGTGACTGGTAGGAGATATATTTGGTATAGAGCAGTTCATGCTGGCAGGGACTTGGCTGAAAAGTTGGATAGAGCTCTAGTTAATGAAGCATGGATGACAATGTTTCCTGAGGGTTATTCTGAAATTCTTAGCAGGCTTCATTTTGATCATTGTCCTATTTTAGTTCATTGTCATGGTGGCCCTAGAGTGAAAGGTTCTCGTCCTTTTAGGTTCCAAGCTGCATGGGCAACACATCCTTCTTATAAACATGTTATTAGTAAGGCTTGGAATTAAGAGTTTGGAGGCGTTACTGAAAGGCTTAAGATAGTTCAACAAGCTTCTTTGGACTTTAACTCAAAGATTTTTGGAAATATTTTTGTGCGAAAAAGTAAGCTGGAATATCAGATTGATTAGATTCAACGGTGTTTGGAGGTTACCGATGTGTTATCTCTGAGAATTAAAGAAGCTGAACTGAGGGAAGATTACAATAGGCTTTTATTGCAAGAGGAACATTTTTGGTACCAGAAATCTAGAGAGAAGTGGGTAAAGTATGGGGATAGAAATACTAAATTCTTTCATCTTCAGACTTTGGTGCGTAGAAACCATAATAGAGTACATGGATTATATGTTAGAGATGGGTCTTGGTCCACTGATCCAGATATTTTCCAGGAAGAAGCCCTCTCTTTCAATCTCTTTGCATGCTTGTACTTGTCAGTATATTGAGTGAAGTATTTACCAAATTTTTTTGTCTAAACAGCAAAAATGAAGAAGACAATGGTAACAAAGAAGAAAAAGCCACGCTATAACGTAAACATATGTACACATTAAATATATTTATCGCCTTTCATTCGAATAAACTCTATTTTGTATTATAAATATATCATGACATTTTATTTCAAAACTTTGCAGAAAACTCATGATTGTAGATGCCAGACAAAGTTAATAGCAACGGTGTTCAAGGCAA
This sequence comes from Arachis duranensis, assembly GCF_000817695.3. NCBI lineage: Eukaryota > Viridiplantae > Streptophyta > Magnoliopsida > Fabales > Fabaceae > Arachis > Arachis duranensis. Next base: position 91,521,650 of record NC_029777.3, read on the forward strand.
TGAGTCAAGAAAAGAAAGATATTGTTGAAGAAATGGGATTCGGTGTGCTGGCACATGTCCTGGAAATGAACGTCTCTCACATCCTCTTAAGAGAATTGATTGATTGCTATGATGACTATAATGGATGCCTGAACACTCTCCATAGAAAAATATACATAACACCTGATAAGGTAGCAGTTGCACTGGCCATAAATCACAGCGGTAATACACTTTCCACCTTGCACTTATATTGATTCATTGCTTGCTTTATTTTTGTTTCATTTGTGTACAGAAAATAAAACTGAGCCTATTTGACTGGTTAAAATATTGTAGGGGATTATTTTCCTGAAAAAGTTGAGTACGACAGTCTGAATGAGGTAGACAAGCAGACAATTGATGGCTTTAAATGTGTTACATTGGCATCTTTGACAAAATCTGTCCTCGATATAAGTGTTGAAGGAGAGGAGAACCGGCAGATATTTCGGAGGACTTTTGTCGTCTTCATCCAGAAATGCTTCTTGCTGCCAACGACGGTAAGCACGGCCTCCCTGATCCATAAGTTGCCTGCCCTTCGTGTGGACAACATCCAACAGTGGGATTGGGCAAATCATGTTCTGAGCTTCTTGAGGAAGGGGATTGAAAACAGGAGAAAGGGAAAAAATAGTCTATAGACGGCAATGTGTTTGCTTTGATGCTGATTTATTTCCATGAATCCAAGTTCCCTCGCTTGGATGTAGCTGATACTCCCGGGCCACTGTGGGTGGCCCACTGAACACAGAAGATGATGCTCGACCGGATTTCTCAGGAAGCAACCAATACAATGGTAAATTAAACAAAAATTTCCCCTAAAATTTTGGTTCAGATGCTTCTAAAATACTCTGCTAACTAAATAAGTTTGTGTTTTAGAGACTTCTGTACAGAGCACAATTAAGGGGGGAAAAGACAAAAGAAAAGAAGGTAGAAAAGAAAACAATTTTTCTGAAGGAGGAAGAGAAAGGAAAGCGGAAGAAAGAAAAAAAGAAGATTATTGTTATGGATTCTTCTTCGGAAGAAGACAATTTTTCCGAATCTGAATCCGAATCTGAATCCGTGAAAACAACACCAGCCAAAAGAATAAGACAACAGAGGCTGGTGAAAAAACAAAAGATTGTTCCGGCAGATTCGGAAACAACAAGTGAATCTGAAAGCAGTCCCACGAATTTAGAAAGCACAAGTGAACCCAAAAACCAAAAAGTTTGATGTTCATTTAGTTTCGTTTTGCTTGTATTTGGTTAAAATTGTTCTTATGCGCTTGTTCTTATGTATTGTAGAAAAGAAGAAGAAATTGAAAAAACAAGGACAAAGAAATGAAAACAACCACAGAAAGTGATTAAAAAAGAAAGCAAAAAAAGGAAGTATGTGCCGACGGATTCGGAGAGCACAAGTGAATCTAAAAAATAGTAAGTTTGGGAATTGATAATTCTCGGTTCATTTATGTGATTGTATAATGTTCATCTGGTTTAGTTTGGCTTTTCTTTACTGAAAATTGTTTGTGTGTGCTTGTTAAGTAAATTAGAGCTGTGATATTGCTCTCTAGTATAAATTTGATGTGTTTGTATGTGTTGTAGAGAAAAAAATAAAAAAAAAACTCCGACAGTGAAAAGAAAACAACTAGAGAGGGGTGCAAAAAAAGAAAGCAAATCAAGCAAGCTTATTCTAACAAATTGAGAAAGCAAAACTGAATCTGAAAGGGAGTAAGTTTCTGAAATCATATCTTGGGTTAATTGATACTTTTATTTTAGCTTCATTGATATTTATTTTATGAATTTTCAGAAGTGAACGAGTTAAGGGTCAGCGCTACCAAAAGAAGGAGAGAGGTGTTGCAGCTATTAAAAGAAAAGAGAGCAAAGAGAAGAAATGATGGAGCTCACACAACAAACATTGCTCCGAATCACCTTGACTCGACAGAGGCGCGAAATGATTTATCCAAGACGTAAGATTTGGTTTCTTATATCGAGTTCTTTTTCTTTGTTTGCTAACTTTTTCTAAAACCTCTTCTAATTCCTCTGAATTCACTGAGTAATATTTATTTATTTTGCTTAGATTGCTGACTGTAAATCTGGGCAGTGAACCTCTCTTACAAACTCAAACAAGCTCCACACCATCAAATTCGTTCATTGCATGCTTTAAATTCAGTTCATTGGATTCCAAAAATAAATTTCAAGTGTTTCTAGACCTCTGCTTTTAATCTTGGTTGCTGATTTTAATTTGATATCTTTTTTGAAGGTTGTGGTAGGCTTAGAGAAGGGGGGTTGAATCTATGCCTTCCTTTTAATTTGCTGTTTTGACCCTTTTTAAGCAAAGCTTCAAGACACTTAATCAACCTAAAGAAATCTGAAAATAACTCTAGGCTTTTCTCTAAAGTGTATCTCTCAGCCTTTTTCAACTCTTGGCTTTTTCTCAAGCTTTCTCACAATGCCTTTTCTCTCAAGAAATTACAGAAAGATAAGCTTAGAAAAGTACATTACAATCAGAAAAACATGAAGGAGATTGACTTCAACAACAGCCTCTGTGCTATGCGAAAAACCAGATTAGCAAGCCTCTGATTCAGTTCTTCATACTGGCGGAATGCACCTTTGATTTAGGTTACACTGTCCAGTTAATTGAACTTCTTCAAAGAGCTCTTCTCAGAACAAAACTTTCAAACTCTGGTTTTCTCTCCTTCTTTTCTGAATGAACAGAAAAACTTCTTTTAACTCCTTGCATGTTGCTGGGTCTTTCTTCCAAGGTTAACATCTTGAGCCTTGAGCTTCACCAACTCACAAGCTCACTTTTTCTTCTCAATCATCAAAGTGGAACCTTTTCTTCTGACTTTTCCAACTTGACCGAAAGCCATGAATATGTAACTGAACTTGTTTTCCAATGGTCAACCAAATCTGAACCCTTGAATACCAACTTGGTCCCCAAGTCTTGAGTAAGACCGTAGATACACAGCAGAATAGGGCATAGTGCAACTTTCCCTTCACAGCCTTTTTCGGATAGAGCAGAGAGTAGGGAAGAAAGGATGAAGATCTGATTCATGCAAGATGATATGGTTTACCTTTCTTAAGCTTGATTTAGCTTGGGATTTCTGTTTTAGCTTCTGTGCTTCAAGCTTCAACTCTCTCTCTCTTGCTTCTTTGGTTAATGGCTTATGGAAGAAGCTTTTCTTCTCTTTCTCTTTCTTGCTTTTTCTGAAATCTTGATGTGACTTGATTAGAAGGAAGAAGAACGTTGCTTTTAGTTAAGCAGGAGAGAGGGAATTTCAATTCTGAAACCAGTTCGGGCTTGGATCATGTAACCCGTTTGGCCCATCTGATTTCTTTGGCTTTTATCCTTTGCTTTTGTTTGGACTTTACCCATTAGCCTTGCTGCATTGTCCTTATACCTTTTGGGCTATTAACATTTGGCCTGCAACAATAAACAATTAGTTAATAAGTAGATATAATTAATCAACACTAATTATTTATTTTGCTCAAAAATAATGTTTGTCATCATTAATTAATTTAGTTAATTCTTAACTCAACATTTTTTATCAGGAAAAATACCTGGGAAATCCCGGTAAAAATTTTTAGAAGAAAGAAAATCCATCAAAAACAGAGTTTACAAACTCCACCTGTGTAAGTTGAAAATACTTATGTTGGTCTTTTAGATTTAGGTAAGAATTTTTGTTTAATTAATCACACAGAATTGGTGTTTAAATGTCAATAGCACTACACCTGATCCTGAACTACAAATCATTGAGGTTCAAGAAGAAATTCGTTCTCAACCTCTGGATATGTGAGTTTTTCAATGTGTAGATTTCGGTTTCTCGGTATCTATTCTAATCATTCAACATTGACTTCTTCCTTGTTTACATTCCTTAGATTTTCTATTGCGGTGTCTCTTCCGAGTTCTCTTAAGGAAGAGCTAATAAAATATCACTTTACCTATGTCCCTTCCGAAAGTCAAACACAAGAAACTTCTGTTAATGAGTAAGTTGCACATAAAATTCTTTTTATTAGTTTTAATGGTAAAGGATAATAATTTGGGGTCATTATTGAACTATTTTCTGTTTAATGCAGCAGCCCTCTGAAACCACAATAGTAGCCATGCAAAGAAGCACTGGTAAAGCAATTAGAACAAGAAGCACATGTCAATGTGTAAGTTTTACTGCTTGTTCAAAACTGGGTAGTTTCGGTTCATTTTATGCTTTACTTGTGGATCATTTGAATCCAGAAATCAATTCCATGCATTCTTATATTAGACTCTCTTCTGTTTGTTACAACTGCCCTCCAGAACCTGAAAATCAAGTTGGCGAGGAATCTTCCCCGACAGAGATGGAGCCAGAACCACCATTGAATGTGTAAGTTTTAATTAATATCATTTTTTATAATCTTTCGTGTTATATGATATTGCTTTTTCATTGTTCCTTTGAGTTGTAATTAGAATTCGTTTTCTTAGTTTGATGGTACAGTATAATAATTCTGGGTCGTTATTGAACTCTTTTCTGTTTAATGCAATAGCCCTCCTGAAGAACAACAGCAATCGTGCCAAGAAGCTCCAGTGGCACAGCAATTGGAAGAAGAAACACAGTCTGATTTGTAAGTTTGCTGCTTGTTCAAATCTGGATAATTTCGATTCATTACATGGTTTAATTGTGGTTCAATTGAATCCAGAAATCAATTACTCTCTTCTATTTGTTACAGCTAGCCTCCATAACCCGAAAAGCAGGCCGGTGAGGGATCTTCATCGAGGAAAATGGAGCCAGAATCTCTGTTAAATGTGTAAGTTTTAATTAATATTATTTTTTTTATTAACTTTCGTGTTATATGATATTGCTTTTACATTATTGCCTAAAATTTTACTATGTCGTCTTGCAGTGCTGCTCGTCCTTCCTTGTGGGAACATGATGCACCTTCATTCGACCATGGCATAAGTCTTCCTACATCTCAACCAATTCCCCCGACCTCTCAGCCGACGGTGACACAGCTTGAAATCATAGCATAGGCGGTGATAGATGCGGGGGTGGCGGCGGCATTGAAATTTGCTGACGCAACAAGTGCTGAGTCGAGCTTCACAGCCGTTGAAGTGTATAAAACTCCAGAGAAAGAGAAAGAAATCACGGAGGAGTTGATGGAGAAGTGTTATCATTGGATAACACATGTGAAAGAAACCAAAGATAGTACCAACGAATATGATGCCATATTCGTCTTGAACCATGAAGCGAATTTCGAGGGGCTTAGACATCATTTCTTGTCTTTAATGCCTGAACAACATGTGGAAAGCACGGTAAATTCTTTGCCTATTGCGTTAACATTAATGATTTTTCTAAAGACTCTTATACCCTATATCTCATAAATTTTCTTTCTGTAGGTGGTCAATGCACATTGCATGATTCTCAACGACATAAAATGTCCCCGGTTTCAGGAAGAAATATAATGTATGCCGACGGATATTGTGGTAAGCCAAATTTTTTATTCCCTGAGTAATTTACTGATTCTAAAAAATAATTCGGTTCATTTGTGATTTGACTGAGATTCACTTTGCAGATGTTTATGTTGGAAAACCATGGCGAGAATTACATTGATCCAAAGACTAATAAGGCCTACCGGATGGATGTCGATAAGTATGCCAACTACCGCCGTTTTCTTAACAAAAGAAAACTCGCATCACATCCATTTGTAAGTTGTGATTTCTCAACACTCTTGGGGCCTTGTTACTTGCTTTAACTTACTTGAAGGCTTTCTGCGCTTAGTTTGGGACCCCGGAGGATGCTGGCACTCCAAGCACTGGTGGAGATTTCAGGATGAGTTCAAGCACAAGCCACCATGACAAGGAGCTCACCAAATGTCCAACTTAAGGACTTTAACTAAAAGTGCTGGGTGGGAGACAACCCACCATGGTATGATTGTTCTCTTTTTAGTTTTAATTTTTGTTTGTTTTTGAATTTTTACTGAACTTAGAATCATGCATAGCATTCATATTAAGCATTGCACTCTGCATACTGCATAATAATAAAAAAATTTTTACGCACGCGACGCGGCAGCGTTGCTGATGCGTCCGCGTCACCAATTCGTTATGAAGAAAAGAAAGTTGAACAGAGAGTCACGCGAAAACGTGGCTGGAGGCGTGCCCTTGGCACAGTTTGCCCACGCGACCGCGTCACTAACGCGTCCGCGTCCTATGAAAAATAAGCCTCCCACGCGTCCGTGTCACCAACGCGACCGCGTGGCCCTATAAATCGACGTAAAAAGGGCGTATGGCCGAAAGTTGAGCTGGAAATGGGCTGGATTCGTGCTAGAAGCCCAAGCCTTCCCACGCGAACGCGTGCCCAACTCGTCCGCGTCATTTTTTAAATTGGCCATTCACGCGATCGCGTCAACCACGCGACTGCGTCACCCAGATTTTTGGCAAAATGCATTGAAACAGAGAGTTGCGCGAACGCGAGGCTGCACTCGCGCCAATCGCAAAAATCAGGCCACGCGATCGCGTGACCCACGCGTCCGCGTCACCTGACCTTATCGCGTATGGTGCACGAAATTGTGATCATCAATGGCGCCATCAACATGGTACGCTCAATTGCAATCTCAACTCTTTATCACAACTTCACACAACTAACCAGCAAGTGCACTGGGTCGTCCAAGTAATAAACCTTACACGAGTAAGGGTCGATCCCACAGAGATTGTTGGTATGAAACAAGCTATGGTCATCTTGTAAATCTCAGTCAGGCGGATTCAAATGGTTATGGTTAGTTGTGCGAAGTTGTGTTTATGCCATGGTATTGAACACCAAGTTTTTGGATTCATTACCGGGGATTATTTGATTTGTGAAAAGTATTGATCACAATTTCGCATACCAGGGACCCCAATGAAAATTGGGGATATATGTTGGATATGATTCTCTCTCTATAGTGAGGTATCTTGAGATACAAACGGGAGATATATTTAAAGTCCGGTTTGTGGATTGTCATTTTGATGAATCAAAATTTTCAGTATTAGGGGGAGAGAATAAGCTTCCTGAAAAGGAACTTAATTGGAATGCATCATTGTTGATGCATTTAGATCCTTGATCAGGGCAATGTGAACTAGAAGTTCAGAAGATTCTACATTTGCAAAGAATAGCAAATGAATTGCCTGATGCATTTTCCGATACAAAGACGAGAACTAAATCTTATATACCAGCGGAAAATGTCCCAATTCAAATTGATGTCCCAGTAGGACAAGTAGTCACTGAAGCAAATTCACGCCAGAAGCGTGGCAAGTCTGTTGGTTCCAAAGACAAAAATTCTCGAAAGAGAAAAGAGGTAAATACTATTCCTGTTGAAAAAGACATAGTAGAGACACCTATAGTTGTCCAAAATTCTGATATAACGCCAGAAGACGTTCAGGTACCTGAAAATTGTGAAAATAACAAGATCTCGATAAATTATGTCTTTACAGGAGAGAAATGGGACCAAAATAAGACAATTGTCAATGAAATATTTGCATATAATGTGGCATTAAATATCATGCATGAAAATAAGGATCTTGAGCCAAAATCAATTGAAGAATGTCGACAAAGGAATGATTGGCCAAAATGGAAAGAAGCCATGAAGGTTGAATTAGACTCACTTGCAAAACGTGAAGTCTTTGGACCTGTAGTTCGTACACCTAAAGATGTAAAACCTGTTGGATACCGATGGGTATTTGTGAGAAAACGAAATGAGAAAAATGAAGTTGTGCGCTACAAAGCCCGACTTGTGGCAACCGGTTTTTCACAAAGGCCCGGTATAGATTATGAAGAAACATATTTGATATTCCCCTGTAGTGGATGTGATAACATTGCGTTATTTGGCCAGTTTATCTGCATATCATAAACTGCATATGCATTTAATGGATGTGGTAACAGCCTATTTATACGGCTCATTAGATCGGGATATCTATATGAAAGTCCCTGAAGGACTAAAGATATCTAAACCATCCAATGAATATTCGCAAGGGTTATACTCAGTCAAATTGCAAAGATCTTTATACGGTCTAAAGCAATCTGGAAGAATATGGTATAATCGTCTTACTGAGTATCTGGCCAAAAATGGATTCAAGAATGATGATATCTGTCCATGTGTTTTCATAAAGAAATCTGCATCTGGATTCATTATAATTTCTGTGTACGTTGATGATTTAAATATCATTGGGACTCCTGAAGAGATTCCAACAATTATAAAAACTCTAAAAGAAGAGTTTGAGATGAAAGATCTTGGAAGGACTAAATTTTGTCTTGGCCTGCAGATCGAGCATATAAAAAAATGGGATCTTTATTCATCAAATAACATACACAGAGAAGATCTTGAAGAGATTTTATATGGATAAGTCACATCCATTAAGTACTCCAATGATCGTAAGATCTTTGGAAGTGAAAAAGGATCAATTTTGTCCTAAAGAAGAGAATGAAGATATCCTTGGTCCTGAAGTACCATATCTTAGTGCCATTGGAGCACTAATGTATCTTGCTAATAATACACGACCCGATATATCATTCGCGGTAAATTTACTAGCAAGGTATAGTTCCTCTCCAACCAGAAGACATTGGAGTGGAATCAAGCAAATCTTCCGATATCTTCAGGGAACGGTTGATATGGGGTTGTTTTATCCATATGGACCCAAGTCACAACTAGTTGGCTATGCAGATGCCGGATACTTGTCTGATCCACACAAAGGGAGATATCAAACAGGATACTTGTTCACATATGGTTGGACAGCTATATCATGTTGGTCCATGAAACAGACGATTGCTGCAACATCCTCTAATCATGCTGAAATACTAGCAATTCATGAAGCAAGTCGCGAGTGTTTTTGGCTGAGGAGTTTGATCCAATATATTCTGTCATCATGTGGACTAATTGATCATAAGATAGCTCCAACTGTTCTGTTTGAAGATAATACAGCATGCATTGCTCAGCTTAAAGGCGTATACATCAAAGGTGATAGAACAAAGCATATTTCTCCCAAATTCTTCTTCACTCATGATCTTCAAAATCAATGGACAATTAATATTCAACAGATCCGCTCAAGTGATAATCTAGCAGATTTATTCACAAAGTCACTCCCAAAATCTTCCTTTGAAAGATTGGTACATGAGATTGGGATGCGTCGATTTTGAGACATTAAATGATGTCGGCAAGAGGGGAAGACTGTACTCTTTTTCCCTTGGTCAACTTTTTTTTCCCATTGGGTTTTTTTTGACAAGGTTTTTAATGAGGCAATCTCCATCACGAAGGATATTGTACTCTTTTTCCTTCACTAAAGTTTTTTCCCATTGGATTTTTCTTTAGTAAGGTTTTAACGAGGCAATAATCCTAAATGGTCATCCAAAGAGAATGTTGTGATAAGCTTAGTTACGTAGATACCCATTTATGATGGGCGGTTCAGTTTTTTCAAAAAAGTGAATATTTAATGAGAATTTGAAAAAGCTACCTCATGAATACTATAAATAGAGGCTTAAACCTCTGTAGGTAACATATAGCAATAATAAAACTATAATATTCCCCCCTCTCTCTTTCTCTTACTATAAAACACTTATTTACTTTTCTTTTCGTATACTATTAATATAATATTAATATATTATCTTTATAGAAGTATAATAGTATTGATAATAGTATTTTTCTATTTATACTTTATTTTATTACATCTTATTTATTTATTTATTTATTTTACAGCAGATCCATAATAAAAATGAGACGAAAACAAAGAATAATTTCCTAAAAAGGATTAGAGAGAAGAGGGGGCAGATCCATAAATAAATACCCATTGCTATCCCTACTAACAGGGGAAGCGCATGTTACGTAACGCTGAGAGCGGAGAAAAGGAAGAGGTTCCACGTAGGAGGGACTACAAGTCTACAACAACAGAATAACCATTTTCCCTCTGTCTCCCTAACTAACCACTACCACTTTTATTACACAACACAACATTTCCATCTCTTGGTTCCTTTTTAAATAACCCATTGACCAATGACAACGAAAGAACGGTGGGTAAGTGGGTCACTCCCTCTACACGATCTCCTCACTCTCGCTCTTCAGCTGCCACTTCCCATTTCCCAATTCGTCCAACTTCAAACTCATTCACAACTCAAACCTTCTAACTATTTTCATTTCCTTTTTCTTCTTTGCCTTCATCATCAGCCTCCTATTCTCTTTTTCTTCTTCAGCAATGAGTTTCCAAGATATCCAAGGCGGCCCTAACGCAGCCGTGCGAAGAAGCCAGTCTCCGTCGCAGGCCATCGCCGCCGGAATCTTCCAGATCAACACTTCCGTCGCCACTTTCCGCCGCCTCGTTGATTCTCTTGGAACCGTTAAAGACACTCCCGACCACCGCCAGAAGCTGTACGCTTACTTTTCCATTTTTTCATTGAGATGTGTTTTCTTGCAATGTAAATTTTATTTTTCTTTTGTAGGCACAACACGAGACAGAGGATATTGAAGCTGGTGAAGGATATTTCTGCTAAGCTCAAGTCGTTGAGTGAATCTGATCGCCATGCTTCTGGTGCTAATGTATAATTCACTTCTCTGATCTTCTTTACCTTTGATGTTATAATTTCGTTAATTTGTTGTTTATTGCATTTTTCTGCTTCATTTGGAACTTCCAATCGATTTTTTTTTTTAATTTGGAAATTTCAAAACGAAAATTCAAGCTTCCTTGAACTTGAATTTGAACCCTAGGAAGCTACTTAGTGCATGGCAAGTCGTTATTCTTTAACTATGTTGGAATTTAGAAGCTACTTAGTATGATGATCTTGGTTTTGGTTATTGGAAAAGGAATGTATGTTGAAACTTCTTCTCGCTTTGTGAAACCAGGCTAACAAGAAAATTGAAGATGCTAAGCTAGCAAGAGATTTCCAAACCACATTGCAGGAATTCCAGAAGGTGCAGCAGCTTGCATCCGAGCGCGAATCGACTTACACCCCTACTACTGCCCCTCCGCCCTCTTTTCCAACAAGGTTAACAATCTTTTCACAATAGTTGAAGCATAAATAAATTTTCAATAATACTTCAAAATGAAATTTTTACTTTCATAATCCGATTATACTCCTCATTTTTGTTTCCTTTTTCTTATCCGGCCAAATTGAAATGTTTTCAGCTCGCTTCTATCATGTTTGTGTTTGTAAACAGCTCTGGCTCTGGTGAAGAATCCGGTGAGAGAGACCAGGAAAGCCAACCTTTTATGAGGGAGCAAAGAAGGTAACTCTGCGAGATATTTATTAATCTTTCATCCTTTGATAAGGTGAACGACATGCATCTTTGTGATGCAGATGCATAGTTATTTATTAGCTTATTTCTTCAATTTTAGAATGCTTTGAAAAATTGCTTTCAAAAAAGTCAAATTGACAAAAATTGCAGGCAAGAGGTACTTCTCTTGGATAATGAAATCTCCTTCAATGAGGCCATGATTGAAGAAAGAGAACAGGGTATTAGAGAGGTAGAAGAACAAATCGGACAAGCAAATGACATATTCAAGGACCTGGCTGTCCTTGTTCATGACCAAGGGGTTGTTATTGGTAAATAAGATTATCCCTGTGAATAAATAAATTTTATATATCACTTCATTCTTGGTACTGTAACATTGATCATGTTGTTTGCCATATTCCCATAGATGACATTCAATCGAACATCGATAATTCCGCTGCTGCAACAACCCAAGCGAGAGTTCAGTTAGCAAAAGCTTCCAAAAGTGTGAAATCTAGAACCTCATGGGTGAGTCACAAAAACCTTGACATACTAATAAGCTCTAACACAACCATGGATTTAAGCATTATCCACATAATAAGAATATAATGACTTCAAAATCATGTTTGAAATGGGCAGTTTTTGTTCAGAATGGAATTATTTTTCGTTTTCCACATAGAAATGGCATTATTTGGTTTGCACACTACTCATACTGTCATGCATCATATTACTGATTTGAGGATTTCGTTGGCTATAAAAGAAAAAGTATGCAAAACACTAAAGAACCTGCAGTAGTGTGACATTATCAGTGTTATACCCATCATCCTCCCATAATATGACTTCTTTTTGGTTGCCTTGCAGTGTTGGTGGGCGCTTGTAATTTTTGTGGTGATTGTGGTGATCATACTTGTTGTACTGATTATTTAGGGTGCGAGTGAATACAAAAGTGGACAAATTTCTTTTATTTCCTCAATGTTACATTTCCGAGAATGATTTTGATAAATGTTTGAATCCATGAGTGCTTTGTAGTGTGAAGAATATTTTGACTAAAAGAAATATGTTGAGCGTATTGCTGCCCTCTGCAGTCGCCAGTTTATATCTTAGCAAAGAATTAGCAACTGGTTGAAACTTGGAGGAGTGATTGTTGGTAAGGCGATTTTAAGAAAGGCATTGCCTATATTTTGTAATTAGATTTGTATTATAGAATGTGCAGTTGATTTTGCTAGAAGATTGGTATCCTAATGCCAATTACCAAGTTCTTGTGCTGGTTTTTCTGGCTTAATTTAGCTCTTCTCCGAACCCTGAAATATCTAATTAGCATCTCAATTCCCAAATAGATTAAGGAATGTGAGATAACAACAAAGAGGGTAGTGTAATGTAAAACAGAGTAGTTAATTGCCTTCCAGACGTTCTCTTTTGCCTGAGGAAAGCTTGTATTTTTATTTTGTATTTTTATAAACGTGGCAAAATGTTCATACAAAAGAGAAAATAGTTTAGACAGATAATATAAAGAGGTTTATACATTTATCTAATAAAATTATGTTTTTTAAAAAATTTAGAATTTAATTTTTATATATTAATAATAAAAGTTATTGAATTATATCTATTTTTTTTAAATGACTATTTTACACATTCAATATAAGAAATAGTAATTTTTGTTAATGTAATCTAAATGTACGTGTAAAATTGCTTTAAGTATTAAAAAAAGAGGTAATGTCTAAATTGGTCTCTAAAATTTTTAACTCGCATCAAATAAGTTCTTTATTTTTTAAAATGACTAAATATATCTCCCACTCTTAGAAACGTGAATTTCTGTTAGTCTAAAAGTTAATCGACGTTAAAACGTTGTTGATATGTACAGTTAAATTTCTGTAGGTAGTTTGATGCATGCTGATGTGAACACACAATAATTTTAATTCAAATTGGTGTCTAAAATTTGGCTTAAACACCCAAATTGATCCATTCACACTTATAAAACTCTAAACTCAAATCTTTATCTTTCTCGTATATTTTTCTTCATCTCCACTCCTCTTCATTGTTGTTTATAGTATTTTCTCTTCAAACTCTAAAAATTCACTTTTTCGGTGAAATATGATAGACGGTGGTGATAGAAATAAAAAAAAATTCAAATAAAAACAACTCTAAAGTCACACAGAGCCACGAATATTATTATTAATTTTGTTTAAAGAACAACTCGTTATTTTGAGTTTGTGTTTTTCTTATTATTCAATCTTGTTTTTGTCACACAGAACCATAAATACCATTAACAAATAAAAAGATACATATATTCAAACAAAAATATTCCAAGAAGTGGCAAATACGCAAATCCTTGTGATAAATTTTTTCAAAAAACTAAATAATACGAAATATCAAAATGAGAAGCCTTACATTGTCATTTTCGTGCTACCAATACTATATATGCAAGAACACAATTTATAATATGCACCCATGGCAAAAGTAGTACTTATCACAAATTCTCCTAATTGAATGGAATCTCATCACGTATTAATTTCAGCCTCATCTTTATATGTATATGATTTGTCTTGTAAAATGACAACGAGTCCGCGTTGAAAAGAATCAGAGGAAAAATGGAATTATTCTTAACAATGAATATCTAGTATTATGTTGATTGGGTCATTTATTATCTAGCATAAATGGTTTTCTTTCCCTTCCAATTATCTAATATAGTAACTTGATTTATTTCCCTTCCAAACTAATATAGTAACTTGAAGTGTTTGAATATTATGTATAATCAAATATATAAAAAATTACCAACGCAAATTGGCACAGATGGATGAGAGTTTATGTCCTTTAACTATCTCTCTCGGGTTCGATACTCACTGGAGGATGGGAATGAAGCTTGCTTGCTTGGGAGGATCGCCCACTTTGCCTCTGCAGTATCCGAGGGATTAGTCATTGAGCTTCCCACTTTGTCTCTGCAGTACCCGAGGGATTAGTCATTGGGCTTCCGGCCTGATGGATACTCTGGTGCAAACAAAAAAAAAATTAATAATAAAATTCTTAAAATTAAACTAAACTAGAAAAGAAAGGATATTATAATTAATCCTATTTACAGAAAAAATTCATAAAAGAAATTAGGAATTTGATTTTAATTTGATTTAGTCAACATTTTTTCTCAAGCTGGCTTGAAGATATCTTTCATTGACAGTTTGTTTATTATATTATTAAAGATCTTCTTAGGTAATCCTTTAGTTAGAACATCTAATTATTCTGTGATCAGAACATATGAGATACAAATCTGTTTTCTCTCAATTTTTTTTATAAAATATTTGTCAACTTCAATATGTTTAGTTCTGTCATGCAGAACTAGGTTATGAGCAATAGAAATTGCATATTTGTTGTCATATTACAACCTTATTGGTGGAGAAATGAGAACCTTTAGTTCTTGTAGGATTTTCTCTATCCATAGTGCTTCACATATTCCATAAACCACTGCTCTAAACTCAGCTTCTACATTACTTTGTGCCACAATACTATTTTTTACTCCTCCAACTAACCAGGTTTCCTCCAACAAAAGTACAATACCCAAACGTTGACCTTCTATCCATGATATTTTCAACCAATCTGCATCTATATAGGCTTTTACTTGAAGATATCTATAGTTTTTGTGGAGTAACCCCTTTTCTAGGCAACCCTTTCAAGTATCCTAGGATTCTAAAGACAGCATCGCTATATCCAAGTGTGTATGAGATAAATAGATTAGCCTCCCCACCAACCACTATATCTTTCTTTGTCTATTACATTTTTTGGTTCAACTGGTTTCAATTTTAAGTTAGGCTCTATAGGTGTTTCAGCAACTTTACAACCAAGTAATTTCGTCTCTTTTAAAAGATCTAGAATGTACTTTTGTTGGTTCATAAAAATGTCTTCCTTAGACTTTACAAATTCAATTCCAAAGAAGTATTTTAATGAGACAAGTTCTTTGATTTTAAATGCTTTGATAAACTTTTTCTTTAAGTCTTTTAGCTTTAAGATATAATCATCTGTCAGAATAATGCCATCCACATATACAATTAAGATAATAATTTTGTTAGCTGCTAAATGTTTATAAAAAAAATATATGATCAGCTTGACTTTGAGTATAACCAAGTCCCTTCACCACCATTCCAAGTCATTCAAACCAAACTCTTGGGGATTGTTTCAATCCTAGAGAGACTTCTTTAGTTTGCACACTTTATTCTTTCTTGGTTCAGCCTCAAATTCAGGTGAAAATTTCATGAACACCTCTTCCTCTAGCTCCCTATTCAAGAAAGCATTATTTACATCCAATTGATGTAAAGGCCAATTGTAATTCGCAGTAAGAGATAAGAGAATCCGCACAGAATTAAGTTTAGCAACTGGAGCAAAGGTCTCTTGATAGTCTATTCCATAGGTTTGGGTAAATCCCTTAGCTATTAACCTAGCCTTATACCTCTCTATGCTTCTATAAGCCTGGAACTTGATGGTAAAAATCCACTTGCAGCCAACCAATATTTTGTCTTGTGACAGGTCTATAATCTCCCAAGTTTCATTCTTCTTGAGCGCATGCCTCTCTTCTAACACTGCTACTTTTTAGTTGGGATCATCTAGTGCTTCCTCTATGTTCATAGGCTCAAACAGATTTGTAATTTAGAATTAAAGGCTCGATAATTTTGAGAGAGATTTTGGTAAGAGACATAATTGAAAATAGGATGGTTGGTGCTGGTTTTGAGTACTTTTTTGTGTAGGTTCTGATTTTTTTTCCTAAGGGCTATTGGCAAGTTATTATTAGAAGTGACAATTTCAGATTTATCTGGAAGTTCTTGAAGTACTATAGTTAGGCCGTTTTTCGGATTTTCACATTAGGTTGGTATAGAGATAATAGTCTGGTCTCTAATCTTCTTAGGATATCTTCGAACATAACATTGAAGCTCCTTTTCTAATTGTGGTATTTCTTTTTTTGTTTAGGTTCCAACTAATTCTGGCATGATTTTAGAATTGGCTTTCACATCCTTTTTTACAATTGTTTCAGAATTTGCTTGATCAGTAAAAGTTGTGTCCTCAATATATAAGATAGGAGTATATAAAGGTTCATGTAAAAAAAAATTCACTTAGACTCTCCTTCTGAAGACAAATTTTTGGAAAAAAGATTTCATGTTCCAAAAAAGTAACATCCATACTTACATGAAATTTCTTTGTGTGTGGATTGAAACGTTTATAACCCTTTTGACTTGGGAAATAGCCAATAAAAATGTATTTTTCTGTCCTTAGATCAAGTTTATTTCGATATGAAGGTGTATGCAAAAACACAGTACAACCAAATACTTTTAAAGGTAACTCAGAATGCAACCTACATGCTAAAAACTTTTTTTTGAAAGTATTCAACGGTGTGCAGTAATTTAACACATGCATGGACATTCGATTTATGAGATACGCTGCTTAGCATCTCCCCATAAATATTTTGGAACATTACACTCAAATATAATGGCACGTGCTATTTCAAGAAAATATTTATTCTTTCTTTCAGCAATGCCATTTATTTGGGGTGTATTGGGGGTACGTAGATTGATGTTAAATACCTTTCTTTTGTAGAAATTCACCAAGATTTTTATTAAAGTATTCAGTGTCATTATAACTTTTTACTATTATAATTTTTGTGTCGATTTGTATTTTTATCATTGTTAAAAAATACCAAAAAACTTTTGATACCTTAGATTTTTCATGCATGACATAGATCCAACATAGTCGTGTGTGGTCATTGATAAAAGTTACAAACTATTTTTTTCAATTTGAGTTGTTATTTTCGATGAATCCCATATATCACTATGAATCAAGTGAAAACATTTAGATGCATGATAAGTTTGAGAGCAATAAAGAACTCTATGACTCTTTGCACGAATACAACTTTCACATTTAAGTAAGGAAGAATCAATATTCTTAAACAAACTTGAAAACAAATATTTGAGATATGAAAAATTAGGGTGTCCTAGTCTATTGTGCTAGAGAATTTTTTTGTCCTTTATATGCATAGAATTTATACCACTAAATCCTTGAGCTACTTTATCTTTCGAAATATTCTCAAAATGATAGAGTCTATCCATCATCTTAGCACTGCCAATCATCTTTTTCGAGGCCCGATCCTAAAAAATACCATGAGTGTTAAAGAATGTCACAGTACAATTGGAATTCTTATAGATTTTAGAGATAAGTATGATTTTGGTCCCTAACGTAGAGATCAAAAATTTATTTCGTCCCCGACCTTTTTTTCGCTACAAAATGGTCCCCAAGGTTTCAGTTTGTTTTAAAACCGTCCTTCGAACCAAAATGCCCATATCCCTTCTTCCCCAAAATCATGCAAAGCACCAGCAGAAACACAAGCATAAGCACCACTACCACCACCACCATACCCACCACCACCCACCACCTACCACCACCACCATCATCATCATCATGATCATCATCATCATCATGGAATCATAAGAACTCAGAACCAGAACCACCACCACCACCCCCACCCACTGCCACTCCATTACCATCTGCATCACACCAACCAAAACTCAAAAAATCAACATCATTATCGTCATCCTCATCAGAACCCAGAACTCAGATCCAGAACTCAAACTCAGACAAACAAAAACTCAACTCAGAAAATCATCATAATCATCAAGAACTCAGAATTAGCAACAACAATACTCCAAATTCAAATTTTAGCAACAACAATGTTCCACAACAAATTTCAAAAAAATCCAAAAATTTCACAAAAATCCAATTCACAGAATTCACAGAAGAAGAAGAAGAAATGGCAGGCGACGGTGAGGCGGTGGAGTCGGCACCCCCCTTTCTTTCTCTCCCCACCCCCGCTTCTCTGTACCCTTTCTTTCCTTTTTTTATTTATTTTATATTTATTTTATTTTATTTTATAATTTTTTTAATGAGAGTAATTTGGTAATAAAAAAATAAAATTCGTAAAAAGGACGATTTTAAAACAAATTGAAACCTTGGGACTATTTTATAGCAAAAAAAGGCCGAGGACGAAATAAATTTTTAGCCTCTACGTTAGGGACCAAAATCGTACTTATTCCTAGATTTTACTAACAGAGAGAAGATTACAAGAAAATTTTGATACATGTAAGATATTTTTTAGGTCAATATTTTTGGATAATTTAATTGTATCCTTTTCAGTAATAGATGAAAAACTACCATTAGCAACTCTAATTTTCTCATTTTTTAAAGCAAGGAGAATAAGTTTTAAATAAAAGGGAGAGACTGGTCATATGGTCAGATGCACCTGAATCGACAATTCATGGTGCATTTAAGTTCGAGGTGCAATTAAGGGAGATAGGAATACTAAAATTATATGTTTGAGCCAAAAAAATTACTAGGAGTACTAGATACAGAATTGAAAATTTAATAGCCTTATGATGAGTTGTTCAACCTATTCTTTACTCAAGGATGATTTTTCAACCTCATGAGCAGTTGAGGTAAAACATATTTTGGGACCAAGTTTACTGCCTTTAAATGTGGTAGTTTTCCATAAATGTTCCAGCAAGTTTTTTGGGTGTGACGAGATTTATTGCAGTGGTCACACCAAAAATTAGAGGAGACTTCTGATTTGAAGAATTTTTAAGTGCAGCAGGTGTCATTAAGAGTGCATTAGACTCCAAAAAGTCTATTCAGTCTTGTCTTTTTTCATCATCACAACTTTACGAGTTTTCTCTTTTTTAACTTCAGCAAATACTTTTTCAATTAACGGTAGGATTGCTCTTCCAATAATTTTGCCACGAACTTCATCTAACTCCACATTGAGGCCTACAAAAAATTAAAATATCCTCCCTTCTTCCATTGTTTGTTGATGGTGTTTAGCATCACCGGCTAAATTTTACTTGTAGTTATTGAAGTGGTCAAGGTCCTACCACACCAATTTCAATGTATGAAAATATTTGGTGACATTGTCACTTTCTTGTTGAATTTCTCTACCTTTTAGAGTAAGTTCATAAATTTGGGATTTATTCCCAAGATTAGAATACATCTCATTAACACTATCCCACAATTCTTTGGTAGTGGTATAGTACATATAGTTACTACTGATATCATTTTCAATTGAGTTCCCCAGCCATGTCATCATTATAAAAAATTTTATATTCCACACATTATATTGTGGGTCAGTGATGTTAGGCTGGCTTCGCTCACCGGTGAGATATCCAATCTTTTCTCTTTCATGAATGTACATCTGAACTGATTAAGACTACCTAAGGTAGTTTGGCCCATTGAGTCAAAATGTGGTGATCTGAACTGAATGGGAGTCACCACTAACTAGTATCCATTGCTCAAATTTTTTAAATCTGATGGAGTAGGAGTGGTGTTTTCTTTTTATTCATGATTAATGATTGAAAAACTATCAGCCATAGCTATAAATTAGAGGCACAATACAGAGATCTTGCTCTTATACTAACTTGAAGTGTTTGAATATTATGTGTAATCAAATGTACAGAGAATCATTCTCTTTATAGAGGAATCACAAAAATAGAAATAACTAGAAAATGAGAAAAAATATTAACCTAAAATAAAAGAAAAATTTCTAATCATAAAATTCCTAAAATTAAGCTAAATTAAGAAAGAAAGAATATTATAATAAACTCTATTTACAGAAAAAATTAATGAAAGAAATTAGGAATCTGATTTTGATTTGATCTAGTCGTCAATATATTAAATTAGTAATTAAAACAAATGGAATCATTTTATATGATAATTGATGTGTAGTTCATACATATACACACATCAAAGGGTAGGAGTGCAACTATTAAGTATAACTACTATACAATGACATACAAAATACGCAAGAAAAAATAAAAGTGTGATAGTGAATATTGAGAAAATGGTATGATGGTGTAATCAAATATTCATAAAATAGATTAGAGTTTAAGCAACTTCACTAAGACCCAACTTCATTGAAAACCACCGTCAACCATTTTTTATGAGCCCTTGACACCCAAGAATTATTCAATAACAGTTTAGCAAGAATAAATCATGAGTGCACATAAAACAAAACATAACAAAATAGGAAAAAATTAAAAAAGTTGAAATTTTTAGCTATCTCTATTCATAAGAACAAGTATTGAAGTTAGAAAATTTAATTCCCTAAGAACAACAGAAATAGTTGAATTAAACAAATAAAGACGTCTTGGAAACAAAGATGGCTGCATCACTCAGAATAACAAAGACAATTAGATCATAGAGAAAGTTCAATCAAAATTCACACACAACATAACGAAGAAAAACAACTACCTTATCACTAACTCCAACAATAATAAGAAGACTTGAGCTGAACATCTCAATGATAACAAAACGTTCAACACCTATAAGGTGAAAAAGCTCACAAATATTCAATAAGATAGTAGGGCATGTAAAAAAATTAAAATATTCATGGAGTTAGAACTATACATGTTCGATGACAGAGCCTTCCTGTATTAGTATTAAATATTATGAATCCATCTACGGCTAATAAAGAAACAACTATAGCAAAGAATAATAAAATTAGCGAGACGGAGGGTTTATTTGAAAATGAAAGAGATTGTATTGAAAAAAAGAAATAGAGTATGCAGGTATGATCCAGATTAAAAGAAACACGGGATAGGACATGAAGACGGGATGAAGATGAATGTTCCAATTTAATAACCCATACAACGACGTCGTTTAGAATATAGCTTGGCAGCTAAGGGGGCAGATAACAATACACGTCAACATACTCTTAAGGTTAGTTGATAAAGTGATCAATGGAGATTCATGTTTCACAAATTGAGGAATTTATTTGATCATTTTATAAAAGGGATCGAATTGGAGTGCTAAAAATTTCAAGAACAATTTTAGACATTACCTCATTAAAAAAAAGAAAATCTCATTTCGATCCTTAACAATTTTGCAAAATCTCCTATTCATCTCTTAAAGAAAGCATAATGTCATTGCGAAACATTTTAAAATTTATGTTTTTTAATAATTTTTTATGAGTTTAATTTTTATATATTGACAATAAAAATTATTGAATGATATTTATTTTTTTAAATAATAATTTTACATAATTAATATAAAAAATAGAAATTTTTCCTGACGTAATTTAAATGTACATATAAAATTGTTATAAATATTAAAAAAATTGATGTACAATGTTTTTACATGATAAAAATTTACTTACAATTATTTTTATGTAAAATTAATAATTGAGAATTAGATAATTTAATATATTT
>NC_029777.3:91543241-91543872 GCF_000817695.3 Arachis duranensis
TTTTTGTTAATCGGTTATTATATAATTAGATCAAAATTATTTTATTTTATAATGTAAGTGTATTAAAATTAAATTATAAAAATAAGGTGTCTAATTTAACCCTTTTAAAGACTAATAGTTGTTTGTTCTAACATGTAAAAGGTTTTCTCAATTTCGATCCGAGAGTCTAAAGTGTAAAGCACTAAAGCAGTGCAAAAGAAGAAGGGGTCAAAATGGAAATGAAGATCTGAAATTCTGAATTCTGACTAGTGAGCCTGCTGCGTCCCCGTTGTCTGTCCCCCTGCAGCCTGAAATGACGACGGTATTGTACCACATGGTGTCGTCGTCAGCCCTAGTATCACTGGGACTATACAACCTAATCTCCACCACACGCAACTACCTGAAATTCCCACACACCTACGCAGCAAAACTGTTCCACCCATTCCCATTCCCATCCACCACGCTCCGCCACGTGCCCATCTACCTCACCCTCCTCTCCCTCTTCCTCTCCATCATCCACCAACTCATCCTCTCCTTCTACCCTGACCCCCTTCTCAAAGGCCACACCCCCGTCCACCGCCTCACCTCCCTCCACTCCGCCACCCTCCTCTTCCTCTTCCTCCTCCTCTCCCTCCTCTTCCTCTTCTCCGAC
>NC_029777.3:91543955-91544315 GCF_000817695.3 Arachis duranensis
ACTCCTCCGCCTCCTCCACCGCCTCCGCGCTCCAAACCTCCGCCTTAGAGGCCCACTGTCTCCTCGTCTCCGCGCGCCTCTCCGCCATCATTTCGTTCCTCTGCCTCATCCTCGCCGCCATGCCCAAGCTCTTCTCCGCGGACGCCGCGCTCTCCGCCTCCCTCATTCTCCGAGGGCTCTGGACGTTCCAGACGGGGCTTTCGCTCCACGTCGATGCCTTCATCCCCGAAGGCTGCCACCGGCTTCTTGATGTCGTTAATGGCGTCGAGGGATCCACGCAGTGTGATCTTGATGAGTCGAAGCTCAGGGCTGTGGCGATTCTCGACCTCGCGTTTCTTCTTCAGGTGGTGATCGTTGTGG
>NC_029777.3:91544408-91613051 GCF_000817695.3 Arachis duranensis
AGGCATTGCCCATGAATTCCAACTCTGGAGATGCCAACCACCAAAGTGTTGTTCAGATGAAAGCCATGGCTGGCACACAGGCTTGAAATGAATCTTACTTCGATTGTTGTAGTGCTATTTTGGTTCTTGGTACTTTTATAAATGATATGAGTTAGTTATGGAATCTGATCTGATCTTGTGAATACAGAGAATGGATTACTTAATGAGATTTCTTAATGGTTGATGGAATCAGATATATTTTGTTGGATCAAGCTACTGAGCTAGTTGGTAAAGCGATAAAGTGAGTGATTAGTCCATAGAGGGTTCACATAGGATGGAAGTTACAAATTCAATGGTCAATAGATCCTTTACCAATATGCTCGTTTTAGAGGATCTAAATTTTATTTTGCTAATTTGCATATTCTTGAGGTGCTTTTAGTGAGAGATAGGTTCTTTTTCTCTTTTATTGTTGGTGGAACCATTCATTTGATGCTTCTTTTTTCATTAGTTTGCATATACTGTTGGGCCTTTTAACTTTGCTGTTAGAGAAAGATGCTCTATATATGGTATTTAACATTTTGAATTTAATGAGTTGCTCCTCAGTCCTCATATGGTACTAGAATTTCAGACGAAGAGTGTGTATTTTACACAGTAATTCCTGTGTTAAATCTTGTTGGTAAATTGTTGATATTGAAGTGTTCTGTTTTCCTGAAATTTTTTGCCTTAAAATGATGTATGACTATGCCCCATGAGGCCATGATTTTCAACTGATCCAATATTTTCATGGTTGATATTTGGTCTACCTGGTAGTTTACCCTAGCTCTTTGTTTACAAATTAAAGTATTTAGGTAGTAGTGTACGGAATCAGCATTCAGGTATCCTATGATGGACATCAACATCATAAGTACATAGCTAGCGGACCTGCATTTCAGAAGGTAACGACTAACGAGTGAATCTTGCACTGTTTATTGACCATCTAAGTGCCAATTACTTGGCTTTAGGGTTTGATGTTATGTTAATAGTTATAGATTCAGCGTCTGTCTTTCCGATTTAATCCATTCGATTAAAATTCCCAATGTAGATTTTTTTTCTTTCAATGTTTACAATGTTAGAAGCATATTTCAATAGTTCTGCTGCAGTTACAGATCTTACATAGCACATGCAATGCATTTTTTTTTCTTTTTCTAAGAGGAGAGGGAGGGGGAGGCTGTTTTTGAGAGGTTGAGCATGTTATAAACTTATAATTGAGCAAACTGTTGTAAAATAAAAGATATACTAAATATAAAGATATATAAATAGAAGAATATAGTATTTATATAATTAGCTCAATAACAATAATTTATATATGTATTTATAAATATTATATGTTGTAATATATATATATATATATATAAGTGATATATTGCATGAGAAATTGAGTTAATTTTAAGAGTAGTTTTATTTATTTAAATGTGGTGGTATTAATTGTAATTTTGAATGCATGATATGAACAGTGTATATTTGAATTTGAATCAAGGGATGTTGATGTATAAGGAACAGGAATTTAGAGAATTATTATGACTTCTCTGAAATAAACAAAAATTTAATCCTTGAAGCAAAATAAATAGCAAAAGAAAAAAAATAAATAATAATAAAAGCAAGATCCAAAGCTCTGAGCATCAATGACTAGGGAGGTCAGACATGATTAAAAGCTCAAAGAGTTGTTTTCCTAGTCATATGCTTGTGGTGTGATTGTGTCAAGTAATCCTTGAGACAGAACACTTAGAGTCGAGACCAAGTGCGTTTAACAGAGTATGCCAAAGGCTTTGAGCACCAATGTTTGGGAGTAACTGAAAGAAAAATCAGAACTCAAAGAGAGTCCCCCAGTTAAGTGTTTGTGGTATTTCTGTGTCAAGTAATCCTTGAGACAAAACATTTAAAGTCATGGCTAGGCTCAAGGTGCAAAGCACCAAAGACAAAAATAAATTAAAGTCAATTTTGCTGTGTTCGAGGATTAAACTGAAATGTAAAGATAAGAGAATTCATAATATTATCTGGATTCTAATTTCGAATGACAATGACATCCTCCTGATTCAAAGAAGAGTGAGATGCCAAACCTATCCAGGATTACAGTTATAAACCCCACTATAAAAAGAGACATGAGTTTAATCGAATTTCCATTCTCATGCAAATTCACATCCTAAGCCTATGTTAGTTATGGTTGCTTGAGGACAAGCAACAATTCAAGTTTGGTATTGTGATGCGTGAGCATCTTTCCTATCTTTTCCTAGTGAATTTGCATCTAATTTGTTGAGTTTAATCAAGAATTAATTATATTTTAGCCACTATGGATGCTATTTTGAGTTTTGTGCAATATTGTTTATTTTAGGTAGCATTCGACTGGATTTGATGAAGTTTTTGTAGCTCAAGATTTAAAGGAGATAGCAGCGAGGAGCGACGTGTACGCGTGATTTGGAGGTATCCATGGCGACGCGTGCACGTGACTGACGCGTATGCGTGAATTGAAGATTTGCACAGCGACACGTGCGCGTAACCGACGCGTCCGCGTGACTTGCGAAAAAGACCATCGACGCGTACGTGTGACTAACGCGTATGCGTGACATGCGCCACGTGCAGAAAATGCAGAAAACGCTGGGGAGTGATTTCTGGGACCCATTTTAGCACTCAAGTTAGGCGCTGATCCAGTGAAGCCAAGTGGTCTCCACGTTACAGGACACAGAGTAGTTAGTTAATTCTGATTTAAATTCAAATTTGATTTTAAAATAGGAAAAGATATTATTTTTAATTTTAAATAATTAGAATTTAAATTTATTAGGATTAGTTATAAATAGGAATTTAGATGCCATCAGATTAAAAACTCTGTATATTTTACCAGAATCCTAGTTTTCTTCTCTGAACCATGAGCAACTAATCCTTCATTGTTAAGGTTAGGAGCTCTGTCTATTTATATGGATTGATTCGTTTGCTCTTTCTAATTTAATTCATGTTTTGATTTATATTTCAATAATTGGTTTCATTCTTTATTTTATGAATTTGGGTGGAACGGAAGTATGACCCATGTTCTAATTGAGTTCTTGTAAAACTTGGAAAAGTTCTTTACTTGAACAACAACTTGAAAACATATTATCATGAATTTCTAATTATTTGTATTTAACAGGATACGTGACATATAATCCCTAATTTTTGGATAATTAGGATTCTTGTGGCATATAAACTGGAATTTGATCATCACCTTCTAATTAGAATTAATTGACCAAGGAATTGGCAGTTAATGAATTTTAGAGGAGACTAGGAAGATCTAAGGAATTAGGGTCTAGTCACATATAGTTTGCCATGAATTAAATATTGCATGATTAAAATAGTTAGTAAGAAAAATCAATCCAGAAAAATAGATAACTCTGACACCTTAACTGTTTTTCCAATATTTTATTCCCAACTTATTGCTGCTTGCTTTCTGAAATTCTTAATTTACTGTTTAATGCTCTTTGAATACCAAAACACTTTTTTCTGTTTGTCTAACTAAGGCAATCACTTAACCATTGTTGCTTAGTCTATCAATCCTCGTGAGATCGACCCTTACTCACGTAAGATATTACTTGGTACGACCTGGTGCACTTGCCGGTTAGTTTGTGGGTTATAAATCACCGCACCAAGTTTTTATAGTGGGGTTTACAACTGCAATCATGAATAGTTTTGGCATTTCACTCTATCCTTTGGAGTTCAGAATGATTGGAATCCATAGGAACTCAGAATTCAGATAGTTTATTGATTCTCCTAGTTCAGTATGTTGATTCTTGAACACAGCTACTTTATGAGCCTTGGCCGTGACCCTAAGCATTTTGTTTTTCCAGTATCACCACCGGATACATAAATGCCACAGACACATAACTGGGTGAACCTTTTCAGATTGTGACTCAGCTTTGCTAGATTCCCCATTTAGAGGTGCCCAGAGTTCTTAGCACACTGTTTTTCCTTTGGATCACGACTTTAACCGCTCAGTCTCAAGCTTTTCACTTGACACCTTCACGCCACAAGCACATGGTTAGGGACAACTTGATTTAGCCACTTAGGCCAGGATTTTATTCCTTTGGGCCCTCCTATCCATTAATGCTCAAAGCCTTGGATCCTTTTCACCCTTTGCCTTTTAGTTTAAAGGGTTATTGGCTTTTTCTGCTTGCTTCTTTTTTTCTTTTTTTTCTTTTTCATTTTATTTTTTTTTATTTTTTTCTTTTTTTGCAAGCTTCATGTTTTTCACTGTTTTTTCTTGCTTCAAGAATCAATTTTATGATTTTTCAAATTATCAATAACATTTCTCTTTTTTCATCATTCTTTCAAGAGCCAACAATTTTAACATTCATAAACTTCACTATAAAAAATATGCACTGTTTATGTCATGCATTCAGAATCACAGAAAATACCACCACATTTAAGTAAATAAGACTATTCTTCAATAGATCCACTTTCTCATGCAGTATATCACTCTTGTATATTTTTTTATTATTTGGATTCCAGCTCAATGAGTAATACATGAGACATCTTTTTAGAATTAAAGCAATAGGGATAACTAAACTAGTCCTATGATTCTAACTAATAAAGGATCATGCAACAAACAAAGCAAAATAGCAGAAAACTGGAACATAACATAGAAAAAGAGGGGATGAATAAAAAATGAAAGGAACTCAACCTCCTTATTTATCCTAGTGGTCGTTTTATTCTTCAGGTTGTGTTCCTCAGTGAAGATGATTCGCCTCCCTTTTGGTGCCATAGGAATAAACAGAAAACACTTAAGCGAAGCGTCAACAGCAAACTTAAAGGTTTGCTTGTCCTCAAGCAAAGAAGAACTGAAAATAGAAAGAGACAATTATTATGATGAAAGAAAAAGAAAAGGATAAAAGAACAAGAGAGAATTATGATTGGGAGAGGGGGAAAGAAAATTAAAACCGGACGGCAAAATAGTGCAATTGTGCAGCGCAGGCGACGCGTACGCGTACTCTCTATTCGTGTGGCTTGGGAACCAATATTTTGATACAACGCGTGCGCGTCATGCACGTGCACGCGTGGATTAACATTGAGTAAATTTGTGCAACTAGCACGCTTCCAGCCCCAAGCTAGCACATCTCTCTGACCAAACACATATTTACGCCATTTTTCAAATTCACACATATGCGTCGATGACGCGCACACGTGGAGTGCCAAAATCACCAATGACGCGCACGTATGGGGTATACGTACGCGTGGGCTTGTTTATGCGAAAGGCTTCATTCTGGCGCCACTCCCGTGCAACTCTCTGTTCATTTTTACTTTTCACGCACACCCATCTGACGCGTACGCGTAAGCGACGCTTGTGCATCGGGTGCTCTTTTTTATCTGGTTCCTATTCTAAAATAGCTGCATGATCAGAAAATTAGTAAGAACTCAATAAAAATTAAATAAGTAAGAAAACTATTACTATGAAAAACAACTAAGAAAGAAAAGGAACGATCATACTGCTGTGGGTTGTCTCCCACCAAGAACTTTTAGTTAAAGTCCTTAAGTTGGACATGTGGTGAGCTCCTTGTCATGGTGGCTTGTGCTTGCACTGATCCAGGAATCTTCACCAATGTTTGTAATTCCAATGGCTACCAGGATCCCAAACTAGGCGCATAACGCCTTTGAGCAAGTTGAAGCAAGTGACAAGGCCCAAAAGGTGTTGATTGTGGGAATGAATTCCAGGGTCCCAAACCTTGCTTTTACACCTGTCTTCTTGTGGATCACCATTGTTTCCACCGGGTGGCAAGCAATCTGAATTCTGTTAGAGACATCCAAACAACCTTCTAGATCCATTAAATTGAGCTCTACACCAATCCTTGCACTTCAATTTGGAGCATGCAACCATATTGAACCTTGCTTGACAACTCTTGCCACTAACCATCTTCCTCTTACTCTTAATGCCACAAAGAGCTCTAAGTTGACCATCCGTCTCCAGTAGCCCATATTCAAATGGGAAAGTAAAGGTTAACGATAGGAATTTTATCCACTTGAATGTTGTATTGGATGGTGATGGCTTTGGAAGAGATCTTGCAAGCTCCACTCCATTGTGTTCTTCTTTGATTTCTTCTACCTCTTTGCAAGCTTCCTCAATTTCAACCTCTTTCTCTTGGTAGCTTTCTTCTAATTTAATTTCTTTTTCATTGCTTACCAAGGGTATGGGAGGTTGTGCATCTTCCTCTTCTTCCATATGTGAGGGTGGAAAGTTCTCTAATTCAGTGAAGTATAAACTCCTTTAATTGGTTTCCTCACTTTCTTCCATAGGATCTTGCATTGTATCTCTTGGAAAGGAATTTGCTTGTTCCTCTTCCTGGTTCTTGATCATCGTCTGCACATGTTTCTCTACATTTTTGACACTCATCTTTATATCATGTAGGAATTCTTTCATGAGGAGCTCAAGATCTGATGGTATTTGAGATGAATAAGGAGATTGTGGCTCTTGATATGAATAAGAAGGAGATGATGGTTCTTGATATGAATAGGGAGATGGTGGCTCTTGGTATGGGTAGAAAGATGATGGTTCTTGATATGGATAGAAAGGTGGTGGTTCTTGGTATGAATATGGAGATAGTAGCTCTTGATAGTTGGAACATAGAGCATTGAAGTTTCTTTGGTTTTGACTTTGCCAACCAAAATTTGAGTCGTTCCTCCATCCACAATAATAAGAATCACTCCTTGGGTGTGAGTAGTAAGTTAGTAACCCATGTAATCTCTCTCCATTATTTTTCTTAGCATAAAACACCAAAAAGAATTAAACGCATCATGCGATAAACAGGAAATCAAAAAAGACAAAACAGAAATTTTCTTTTTTTTTTTGAAAAGGAATAAAATAAAAAAATAATAAAAAATTCGAAAATAAATGAAAAGAAGTGAACTATAAATTCAAAAATTAAACAAAGAAGGATACTAGGATTTTTTTTTAAATATTATTATTTTTTTATTTATTTCAATTTTTTTAAGAGAAAAATTACTACGGGGACACCAAACTTAATTTCAAAAATAAAGGAAAAAGAAAAAAATTTTAAATAAAATAAATCAAAATATTTTTTTTAAATTTAAGGAAATAAGTTAAATGAAATTAAGGTAAAAATGCCTAATCTAAGAAATCAAACAACCAGTAGTTGTCAATCACAGTCAATTCCCGGCAACAGTGCCAAAAACTTAGTGCGGTGTTTAATAACCTACAAACTAACCGGCAAGTGCATCGGGTCATACCAAGTAATACCTTACGTGAGTAAGGATCGATCCCACGAGGATTGATGGATCAAGCAACAATGATTGATTGATTGGCTTAGTTAGGCAAGCAGAAAAGGATTTTGAGATATTCAAAAGGTTTAAGTTCGAACTCAGAATATCAAAAGGATAGACAAATAAATAAGTTTGGAATAAAATATGGAGAAAACAGTTAAGACTTCAGAGTTATCTATTTTTCCGGATTGATTTTTCTTTCTAACTATTTTAATCATGCAAGATTTAATTCATGGCTAACTATTTGTGACTAAACCCTAATTCTTTAGACCTTCCTAGTCTCCTCTAAAATTCATCAACTGCCAATTCCTTGGTCAGTTAATTCCAATTAGAGGGTGATGATCAAATTCCAGTTTATATGCCACAAGAATCTTAATTATCCAAAAATAAGGGGATTATATGTCACGTATCTCGTTAAATACAAACAATTAGAAATTCAGGATAATATGTTTTCAAGCTGTTGTTCAAGTAAACAACTTTTCCAAAGTATACAAGAACTCAATTAGAATATGGGTCATACTTCCGTTCCACCCAAATTCATAAAATAAAGAACAAAAACAATTATTGAAATATAAATCAAAATATGAATTAAAATAGAAAAATAATAGTATCAATCCATACAATAGATAGAGCTCTTAACCTTAACAATGAGGTTTAGTTGCTCATGACTCAGAATACCGAATGTAAATTTGTATAGAATTTCCTAATGGAATCCCCCTAATGGAATCTGACCCCTAATGAAGAGAAGTCTCCCCTTTTTATAACTAATCCTAATTAATTTAAAATCTAATTTTTAAAATTAAAATAATATCTTTTCCTATTTTAAAATCAAATTTGAATTTAAATCAGAATTAACTAACTACTTCATGTCTTATAACGTGGGGACCACTTGCCTTAATTGGATCCGTTCCTAACTTGGGTGCTAAAATGGGGCCCAGAAATCACCCACAGCGGTTTTCTACATTTTCTGCACGTGGCGCATGTCACGCATACGCGTCGATAGTCTTTTCCGCGAGTCACGCGGACGCGTCGGTCATGCACACGCGTCGCTGTGCAAATATTCAAATCACGCGTACGCATCAGTCACGTGCACGCGTCGCCATGGAAACCTCCAAATCACGCGTACGCGTCAGTCACGCGTACGCGTCGCTCCTCGCTTACATCTCCTTTGATTCTTGTGCTGCAGAAACTCCATCAAATCCAGCTGAATGCTACCTAAAATAAATAAAATTGCAAAAGACTCAAAGTAGCATCCATATTGGCTAAAAGATAATTAATTATTTATTAAACTCAACAAATTAGATGCAAATTCACTAGGAAAAGATAGGAAAGATGCTCACGCATCACTTCCCTTTTCAAACTTATAAAAAAAGGTGTAAATTTCTAATGGAAACCCGAATTGCAAAGAGGCCTTCCAACACTTGAAAAAGGTATTAATAAAACCTCGTTTAATCTCAAAGCATAAAATGAGAGAAGCATTATACCTTTGCCTCTCCATAATGGAAGAGACGTTAGCAACAACGTTGATGCGAGAAGATTAATAGAAAACACAATGACCAATATACTTTATAAGCAAAGTTTCTAGAATGATGAAAATGCGTTACTCCTGGCTTGAAAATCTTTCCTACGCCCTATTCACGGCGTCCCGTCGTCTCCGATAATGCTTCTAGAGCCACCCTATCACGGTCCAAATAGACCAAGCCGTTAAGCAAGTACTTCAGAAGCCAAACCTGGCATGACGGATGCTCCCTTGGTCGGTGAAACTAACTATGTATGAAATCCAGTTTGATCCCAGAAATGCTATCAAGGCTCAAGCCATGGCATAATTCGTCACTAAGTTGACCCTAGGAAGTGAAGCTCCCGAGTTGTGGAAACTCCACGTCGACGGTTCATCGAATAACAGCTCTGGCAAAGTACGAGTAATATTGGAAAATAAAAGCGAGATTACTATCAAACAGTCAATTCGATACAAATTCCCAATCTCCAACAACCAAGTTGAGTACGAAGTTCTCTTGGTCAGCTTAACGCTAGCCATAGAAGTCAACATAAAGACCTTGAAAGTTTTTCGTGACTCTCAGATAGTTAGTTCCCAAATAAATGGGGAATACCAAACATGAGACCCCTTACTACAACAATACTTGTCTAAAGTT
This sequence comes from Arachis duranensis, assembly GCF_000817695.3. Lineage (NCBI taxonomy): Eukaryota > Viridiplantae > Streptophyta > Magnoliopsida > Fabales > Fabaceae > Arachis > Arachis duranensis. The sequence goes on from NC_029777.3 coordinate 91,553,813, forward strand.
AAGGAACTGGCTGCCAAATTCGACGCGGTGACTATCCGAAACATTCTCAAGGAAAAGAACTCAAGGGCTAACCTACTCTCAAAGCTAGCCAGCACCAAATCATTTTCGAGATACCATTCAGTAATCCAAGAAGTCATAAGAACACCTTTCGTCATGGTTACCTGCACGAAAAACCTACCCTTGTTTAGTTAGCACTCACGGACCTCCCCGATCCTTAGATACCTCACTACCAGGGACCTACCTGAGGACCTGAAGGAGGAAAAATGTTTGAAGCGGGAAGTCACAAAGTAAACCATAATAATAGGACAATTATATAAAAGAAGACTCTCTCAAGCCCTCCTCAAGTGCATAGAGCTCAGTCAAATGGATTACATTTTGTGAGAAAGTCACGAGGGATGTTGCGACCATCATGTCAGAGGTAAAACCCTAGCCCAAAAGGTCATTCGGGCTAGGTATTTCTGGCCGACGATCAACAAAGACTCCTTCTAACTAGTCAAGAGTTGCAAGAAATGCCAGGTGCATGTTGACCTTCACCAAGCAGTCTCACACCAGCTCAGCACGATAACGGTAGAACGCCCTTTCGAGAGTTGGAGAATCGACCTCGTGGGTCCCTTATCACGGCTCCCAGACAACCCAGATTTCTCATACTTGCTATCAACTACTACATCAAGTGGATTGAGACTAAAGCACTGGCCACAATCTTGGTCATTCAATGCCAAAAATTCTTCTGGAAATAAATCATAACCCAGTTCAGGATCCTGGAGGTCGTGATCTTAGATAATGGGAGCAATTTGCAGATAAGCACTTCAGGGAGTTTGGTGCACGAAATTGTGATCACTACAACTTCGCACAACTAACCAGCAAGTGCACTGGGTCGTCCAAGTAATACCTTACGTGAGTAAGGGTCGATCCCACGGAGATTGTTGGTATGAAGCAAGCTATGGTCACCTTGTAAATCTTAGTCAGGCAGACTCAAATGGATATGGTGATGAACGAAAATAACATAAAGGTAAAGATAGAGATACTTATGTAATTCATTGGTAGGAACTTCAGATAAGCGCATGAAGATGCCTTCCCTTCCGTCTCTCTGCTTTCCTACTGTCTTCATCCAATCCTTCTTACTCCTTTCCATGGCAAGCTTAAGCAAGGGTTTCACCGTTGTCAGTGGCTACCTCCCATCCTCTCAGTGAAAGCGATTTGCATATGCTCTGTCACAGCATAGCGAAATTCATCTGTCGGTTCTCAATCAGGCCGGAATAGAATCCAATGATTCTTTTGCGTCTGTCACTAACGCCCCGCCTTCAGGAGTTTGAAGCACGTCACAGTCATTCAATCATTGAATCCTACTCAGAATACCACAGACAAGGTTAGACCTTCCGAATTCTCTTGAATGCCGCCATCAGTTCTCGCCTATACCACGAAGATTCCGATTAAAGAATCCAAGAGATATTCACTAAGCCTTGATCGCTTGTAGAACAAGAGTGGTTGTCAGTCACCTTGTTCATGAGTGAGAATGATGATGAGTGTCACAGATCATCACATTCATCAAGTTGAAGAACAAGTGATATCTTAGAACAAGAACAAGCGGAATTGAATGGAAGAACAATAGTAATTGCATTAATACTCAAGGTACAGCAGAGCTCCACACCTTAATCTATGGTGTGTAGAAACTCCACCGTTGAAAATACATAAGTACAAAAGTGATCATTGGTTTCGGCCCCAGAGAGGGAACCAGAAGAACCAAGATCTGATCTAAGAACTAGATGTCCAAAGATGAAAAATACAATAGCAAAAGATCCTACTTATAGAAACTAGTAGCCTAAGGTGTACAAAGATGAGTAAATGACATAAAAATCCACTTCCGGACCCACTTGGTGTGTGCTTGGGTGACTTTGAACGCCGGTTTGGGCCATCAAATCTTAGGCAAAGTATGGACTATCATATATTGCTGGAAAGCCCAGGATGTCTACTTTCCAACGCCGTTGAGAGCGCGCCAATTGGGCTTCTGTAGCTCCAGAAAATCCACTTCGAGTGCAGGGAGGTCAGAATCCAACAGCATCTGCAGTCCTTTTCAGTCTCTGAATCAGATTTTTGCTCAGGTCCCTCAATTTCAGCCAGAAAATACCTGAAATCACAGAAAAACACACAAACTCATAGTAAAGTCCAGAAAAGTGAATTTTAACTAAAAACTAATAAAAATATACTAAAAACTAACTATATCATACTAAAAACATACTAAAAATAATGCCAAAAAGCATACAAATTATCCGCTCATCAGAGTTCCTGAAAGGACTTGACATCTCATAGAATTTCATCTCAATGGAGCACCCATAAACCAATGACCAAGTAGAGGCGGTCAACAAGGTTATCCTAAACGGGCTCAAGAAGAGACTAGACGAAGCCAAATGACTTTGGGCTGATGAACTTGCTCCCATACTCTGGTCGTACCAAACATCACCCCAGAGCTCGACCGAAGAGTCCCCCTTCAAGCTAACATATGTCCTAGAAGCACTCATTCTTATTAAGGTCAGAGAATCCAGCCCTCGTAGAACCGTCAGAGGGCACAACAAAGCCGCAGAACGGGATCTCATGGGCAAGGTTAGAAGCATAGCCCACCTATGATAACTCACCTTAAAACAAAGGGTAAGTTTGAGATATAACCAAAACGTCGTAAAACGGAAATTGAAACAGGGAGATCAAGTCTTACGGCAAAACTAACCCCTAATTGGGAGGAGCCCTGCCGAGTCAAAACTGTGATCGAAAGAGGAGCATACAAACTGGAACGGCTTAATGGCACTAAGCTCCTAAAGTCATGGAATGTTGCGAACATACGGCGCTACTCCCATAGGCGAATTCTACCGAGTTGATAACTTTAGCAATTTTTAAGGTTTAGTTACAAATTTCATATTTTTTTATTTTTCACTGTCATGTTCAATTTAGTTTATCTTTTCGAACACTCTTTTCTACCAAAAGATAATGAGAGGTTTTAATGTGGCCCAACCTTTTTCAAAATTTAATACATAAGTTATTCATTTGAAAGAAAAGATTTTCCTTATTTTTACGTTTTAACCAAAACAAAATAGTACGAACAAAACGGTCACCCTAGAGACTGAACACCTCCGAGGCCAATAAAACAGATATCCAAAAACAAATAAGCATTAAAATTAGCCCCCCCAGAGGTCCATTCAAGTTCATAACAAGTGATCCAAAAAAAGCCATCAAAACAGTGTATACATGCCGAATAGATGACTTACAAACTTAGAAATTTTTTTTACCAAAACTTAAAAAGTAAATACTACTCTAAATCAACAATCTTTCCATTTTTCACGGTTCAAAAGTCCCCTATGACGGACAAATCCACACCGGGAAACAGCACCTAGACTTGAACCTTCAAAGCTTCTTTTGCTGAAATAGAATCCTTAGCATTGGAGAGCAAGCCTTCTTTGTCCTTTTTTAGCTGAACAACCTCGGCCTTCAAAGACTCCACTTTGGCACGAACAAAAGCAGCCTTTCAACTTAGCATTGACAACTCTCTTTTGTGCTTGGGTAAGCTGAGAGGTAAGCTCGGTCTCTCGTTCTGAGAGACGCCTCCTCAGCATCCTTTGCAGCTTTCAGACAAGCAATCTCAGTATCCTCTAATTGTTTCTTCAACTTGCCTACCTCTGCCTGGAAATGACGAAACTTGCCATCTAGAAGGAGCACTTAGGCGTCAGTTTTTCCTTTTGAACAATAATGGTAGAACGAAGCAAAGCCCAATACACGGACTTGCCCTGGCCCGCAAGGTCACAATCTCGAAAGAACTCCTCGGTACCTGACAGAAGGTGTTGGTTAATGAAGGCTGGAGCATCAAAACAATGATCTATCACAGAAGGAACATTCACCTCCTCTTCGAGATTCTCCCCGCTGCTCCCTTCAACCGCCCTTTTTCGCTTTTTACCAAACTCGGGAACAAGAATCTCCACGAGCTCAGCATCGGCAACAGTTGCCCTGGTAGCCGCCACTTCCAGAGACACCATTTGTGAGCCTGGCTGAGAAGTAATTAAAGGAGTTGACAGTGAAACCCTATCACCCCACTCTCTAAGTAGCGGAGGAAAGCAGCCTTCAACCTCGCCAGAGTTATCTACTCACCTGCCATCTTAACAATAAAAACAAAGCAAAGATCACAAGTTATAAACATGAAATAAAATGTGAAAAATCACAAACTAGCTAAACTTAAGACAAGGAACCTACCCACATAGGATCTATCTGCCTTGGGATCCCCCATAATGTCACGAGAATTCAATGACTTATCCCCAAAAATTGCCAACAAAGCGTCAGTGATATCTTTGTTCTCAGGTGATAAACCCTCATAAGTGATTCTCATCAAATAGGAGGCCCCCGCCCCGAAATTTCAATCAGCAGCAATTCGGTGCTTTCCCTCCAAGGTCAACCAAAATGGGTGATGACCCCCAAGAAGGGCGAACCTTGAAATACTTCGCCTTAAACCCATGAAATGAATCCTCGAACAAATCAAATATGTAACAATTCGGCTTAGCCCGGAAAGAGATATAGCTCTTTTGATGCTTTCCCTTCTTATGCGAAATAGTACAGAAAAAGAAAAATAAAAAGACCTCAACCCGAGCCGAAACCTCCAAGAAATCACACACCAACTCAAACATTTAGATGGCCACCCAACTGTTCGGATGTAACTAGGACAGCGTCTCGGAAACCCTATTCAGAAGGGCCATGACAAAATCAGAGAAGGGTAGCCGAATCCTCAACTTGGTGAATAGTGGTTCATGAACCCACATCCAATCGAGAACTCAGGGAGGGGGGAGGGGGAATGCAAGTTACGATAGCACCCTTTCTCGTTCTCATCAGTGGGCACAAGCCCATAATGACGCTTTGCTTTGCCTCTGCCGCATACAACCCCCTCATCTCGAAGTTTCTAAAGATCACTCTCACCCAATCTAGAAGGCGTACCCAACACATTAGAAGCCACCCAATGGTAACGTCCGACACATCCCTAGCTAGGAAAATCGGAATCGAGATTTAGTGAACCGCCCTCCACCAAACCATACCTATAACCAAAGGGGGGCACCACCGTCAGTTCACTCTCTAAAAGCACAGAAAACACAAAAAATCCTATGTTAAAATCTACCAAATTCTAAAACAGTGGCACCCGCCACCTACTATTGCAACATGAAAAGAAATACGACAAGCAAAATACGAACAACAAACAGAGGCAAGCACTGAACAAGTGGAAACATGGAAATAAGAGGTACCAAACTGGTTGTTAAAAGAATGGGAAAGAGAGCATACAGGAGAGTAGCAAACAACACGGACGCAAGACAACGCAACACTCAAAACCTCATTAGCAATAACGAACGATTGACAGGGAAAAGTCTAAGTAACCATACACTGAACAAGAAAATGTGAAGAGACAGTTATGAAAAAAAGAAGAAATGAGAAAGGCAGTTGCAAAAAAGGAAAAATAAGACCCCCTAACGTTTCAAATGGAAATATGGAGAGACGAGGGGAAAAAATGAAAAAAGAAATGAAACCTTTCTTTCTTCCACTATGTGTCATTATGACGCATTGGAAAATGTATCGAACAAATTCCATCATCGAGAAATGCAACAAACAGATGCAGGGATGATTCTGCAGTTTGACCACGAACTCGCGGCCTCCCAAGCTACGAAAAACTGAACTCACCAACACCAGCAACAAGACCAAGCAAGCATGCTCTCATACTTCGGGGGTAACTGTTTTGAACTTGGCATCCGGAACCTCAACAACCTAACAATGACCTGGATCCCAAGCCCAAATCATCCTTACGGCCCAAACAAGCTAGATAACCGGGAATCACTAATTATAACACTCTACTATACAAAACTTTACCCTTAAGACGTAAAGCAGAGGTGGTGTAGTATTACAATCTCTAAAAATAAAACATATATACGTATAATACTTGAAAGAATATAATATACGAGGAGCCTTGAAGGATAAGTAAAACAAAATTACAAAAGTAAAAGTGCAACGCTCAAGAATAAGGATTACTTGCATACAAAGAAAGCTAAGGTTCATAACATGTATATACAGAAAATGAGAGTAGAGGATCAAGAGTACAAAATAACAAGCTCTTAACTCAGCCTATGAAGTTAAGGCTGGCCGGAGAATATTTACATATATATATATATATAGCCCATAATCCAAAATACACAAAAGAAACCCTAGTGCTCTGTACACCTTTAAGAGGCACAAAAGTAAGACAAGTCATTAGGAGAGTTCAAGACATATGATCATATATAAATAGTACACAAAACAAAGTCTTAAAAGATCCACTTCACTGTAGAAACTCCAGACATTTAGCGTGGTGTCTCTCGACCTCATCTGAAAAACACAAATATCCATATGGAATGAGAACTGGGAGTTCTCAGCATGGTAATGGTTCCAGATACATAAGATATAAGGTCCTGGAAAAATCAGAGGAAATCCTAAAACATCGACACTCAGATTATAAAGCTTAAAGAACTAAAGTAGAAATCATAAATCAAGGTGGTTTTTTAAGGATCCCTAACTTAATCAAAACCTTAAATCTGAACCCTCAATCCTCCTCATTTCCTCCAATCCTCTAACACCGGTGAAACTGCACAAATAAACAAGCAGACAATGACAAACACAGGTAGAATACAAGTACTGCAGATAGCAAATATAATAATTAACATAGTAAGTTCACTTAGGCATTCCCAATTAATTCACAAACAAGCAATTCAAACAGTATGCATATGATGCATGCCTGTCCTATGGCTGACGAGTCTCATTTGTCGGTTATCAAGCCAACCCGACAAGTCTGGCTGCTAAATCCTAGACTGTCCCCTGTCGTGCATCCCCAAGAGTCTATGCATAGCTTTTTCTCATAAATAAAATTTTCTCATTGGGGGTATCCTTCTCGGAAATTTATACGTGTTTGGTCACCCTTACGACGTAGGCTCAATAGAGTATCGAGTCTCAACTTGGAACACATGGTGGCAAACCACGGTACTTTACCCAGGAAAACTCGTATCTCAGATAAAATTGAGTGCATAAGCCACATAAACATTCATAATCATTGCATAATCATTTATTATGGCCATGTTACATATATCCTTCATATCTTTGCACTTACATAATTCATCATTTCCAACCTTACTTCACCCCCAAGTTACCATATTTTCCTAGCTTCATCTCATTACTAGGCAAACCACTAAGGTCTAGGGGCCAAAAGAGTAAAAATAGAGGTTTTAGAAGTCTGTAAACCATGTTCAAATCACAAAAATACATGTTGCTGAGAAACAGAGTGTGTGTGCGCATGCAAACTTGTGTAATTGTTCATAGAGGAGTGTACACACTAGGAGGTGTGAATGCTCCCAACAGCAAGCATGTATACACGTGTGCGTACGCACCCTAGTGTGCGTATGCACATCTTCCAAAAGCCACATAGTGTGTGTGCGCTCCAAAGTGTGCGAATGCTCTCAATAGTAGGCATATCTCTATGTGTGCGTGAGCACCATAGTGTGCGTACGCAAGTTTTCTAAAAATCACGCGCACGCACAAGTGAAAATATGGCCTCTACTCAAAGCATGTATACAATAGTGTGTGTGTGTGTGTGTGTGTGTGTGTGCAAACCAGAAATTCTGGTTTTGCTGTAACTTGGAAAAATTAGCTTTTTGCACAAGATTTTTGACATCCATAACTTTCTCTAAAAAATTTTATTTTTCACAAAATTTATACTGTTTTAAAGCTTGTAAAACCATCTTTGATTTGAAATAAATTTCATTTCTATCCAAGATTTGAGGTTCTAGTTATGGACCGCCGAAGTTTGTTAAAATCAAGTTTTCAACCAAAACCTCAAACCGCTATTTTCACAAATATCAAACTCAACTTCAACATTCTATACATATAGTCAGGACCACAACATACCATATCACATCAACACAACACTACACCCTTCCATCACCCACCATACCTCAATTTTTACATAATTCTCATACATGAACTTCACAATTACACCAACAAGATCATCAACAATCCATCATCTATACATATTCATTATTATCAACTTATCAATCATCATCAAACCATCATTTATCATTCTATTCCATCACAAACAATAATCACCAATAGATACTCAATCCATATTAAGAATCATCATCAAAGGTACTAAGCATACTCATGCATTCACACCTATCATATGGTCACTCAGCCTAAGTTTTCACAAGACATTATATATTAAATACGAGAAACCAAAACCATACCTTGGCCAATTTTTTTGTATAACCCAAGACAACCCACTTAGGCAAGATTGCAAGCCTTCAACACCAAAATTCAGCAACCAAGATCCAAACCAAGCTTCCAATTTTCACAAACAAGCTTCACTTTACATATTTACACACCTAATTCACATTACCACACATGTATACCCAAAATTTAATACCCAACAATCAATGAATTAATTAGGGTCCTAGGATTCTCACCTAACTCAAGCACCAATGAAGCAAGGTTAATCATTTTTCTCAAGCTAATCGGATCCTATAACATAAAAGAATTAAAATCTCAACACCCACTCTATTCAATTTGAAAATTAGAGAAAAATAAGGCTGTGAGAAAAAATGAAGGTTCCTTACCAAATTATGCACCAAACTTTGTAGAGCTTGTCGTTGCGGATGTGTGGCCGCAAACGGTGTGGCGATTAGAGCTCGAAGTAGCAAGATATGGTAATTTGAAGTGGAACAAGGGTTTTGTTCCCTTTCCCTTGTTCTTGAGCTTGCTTCAGCATTTTTGCTGAATGGGGGAAGAAGAATGATTCTTCTTTAAGTGTATTGGACTAATAGGTTGAGCCTTGGGCCCAATATGGACTCGGTTTGTTCGGTTTGGTCTGTTTGGCCCAATCTTGGGCCAAATTCTTTAAATTAGTGTCAAAATTCTTATTTTAATTAGCTCTATCTTATTAAACTATAAAATTTATATTTCTAACTTTTTTATTAAAAATTAATTTATTAATTAATTATTCGCTAATTTTATGAGATTCACACGAATCAACATTCAAATTCAAACATTCCTTTTATCTTAGCTAACCAAAAAGATAAGATAACAAGACAAACTATATAAAGGAGAGTTTCTGATCCTTCTGTTAATCTGTACCAGCAAAGTCTTGTACATACATACAAATATAATATAATATCATACCTTTGAGGCTAGTTTTGGTCCACCTTGGCGATGGATCAAACCGGAAACCCTCGCTGGATCGGTCGTACCGCTCCATTGCGTGGACACAAGAAAACTGGAGCTGATGGAACAGAGAATGAAAAGGTTCTTTTAAAGAAATCGGGTGTCTTCCCCCGCTCCATAATGCAGATTCTAGAGCGAGAAAGAACTGTCGATCGATCCTCTCATCTTGCCTACCTAGATGCTAAGTGTGCTCCTGCTCCCTCCCGGAGAATATATTGCTAGATCTCATCACGACGATCGATCGTTCCTCCTCAGTGCCTCTCTGCAACTCCACAGATCTCCATCATAATCCCTAGAGGGCGTTTGATAGTTCACAACTACAGGAGATGGTTCAAAATTTTAGAGAAGAAAAAAGAAGTGAAATCAGAATGAGTTTTCTATCAGAATGGGAGTTTGCAGAAGAAAGAGAGAGAAGGGAATAGGATAGGAATGAAAGAAAGAGAATAAGAAAGAGAGCGGATTAATGATGGCAGAGGTGGCAAGAGTGATCCGAAAGGTGGCACCAGCAGAGAGTGAGATCTGGGCTCATTTTTTAAGGAGGAAAAGAACTGGGATTAGATTGAGAGTGAAACTCGAGTCTACCCATTGAATTTCTTCTGCAAATAAAAAAAATAGAAGCGAGGAGATGAATAGGGTTTCAAAGAGAGAGAGAGAGAGAAGAGAAGAAAATGACACCATAAATGAAAAAAGAGAAGAAAATGAAGAAGATGAGTTATGTTAGGGGACTTTTGAAGTGACATTTTTTAAAAAGAAAAAAAAAACTCAAAAAACTGAGAAAATGTCACATAGGATAAGAAGCCACAAGTATACCATTGTTAAATAGATTATTATACGTAAAATTATTTGTTTGAAGAGCATAATGAAAAAGCAACTTGCCCTTCTCTTTACTCACATGACCACATAATGGGAAATAAAATTACAATCTTGTCCTCTAATGTTTAACTAGTTTATATTGAAAAGGGTTAAAAATTGTGATGGACTAACATGAGTGAGTCTCTTTTTAATTAGCATTTTTGTTACAAAATAATTATTATTTTATTTGGGATAGTACCCCATATTGATGAAAGAGTACATAATTTTTTTCTACTCCTACTTGTCCTATTACTCAGTTAAAATTATAGAGTGAAGAGTATGGAGATGAACAACATTTGGAACGAGGAATATTATTATTATTATGCTCGAGATTTTATAAGATTCGCAAGAAACTGTATAGTTTGATATTTTTATTTTTATTATTTTGATTTTAATTTAATTATAATATTTTGATATTTTTACAATAATTTGTAAAAAAATTTATAAGATTCGTAAGAAAGTATAATTTTATACTTTAGATTTATCTTTATAATTTTTTAATCAACAAATATATAACACAACATTTTTTATTTTTGCGTACTCTCTATGCAGTGACGGATTCAGAAAATTTTAGGAGTGGGGGCAAAAATATATATACTAAAATAAATTTTGTTGAATATTATTAATTATATAGAGATATAAAAATTAAAAATAGTTAATGAACACTTTCTTTCTTAAAATACTATTCATTATATATAATTTATAAAAACATAATTTTTTATTTCTAGAACTTGAACTCAAAATATTTTAATTAAATTATAGATAACTTATTATCTTAACTAATTTTTTTATGCATATTTAATAATAAAAGACTGAATCAATTGGCACATTAGCGCCTAACGATACACTAATATTTATAATTTGTAACTAAAATTATATATAAATACTAAAAAAATTAAATTTGTATATGAAAAGTATGTTTATATAAAATAATAAAAACTTAATTTACAATTTTTTTCTTTCTTTCTTTTTAAAATAATTAAATTTATTATATATTTTTTAATTTAATTTTGATATAATGTTAGATGAAAGATTTTATTCATCTGTTTAATTATGTATTGTAATTAAAATATTTTTTCATTACTATTTTTAAAAATAAAAAATATATTCTAAATTAGTAAATCAATTTATTTTAAAATTTTATATGCAACATAGGTACAAATAATATAATAAAAAATAAATAACAAATAATAAAGATTAATAAATTGAGAATAAAATAAAATATATAAAGTCATGAAGAGAATAAAATATTAGATTAATACCTAAATTATAATTGTTTGAATTAAAATTTACAATTGAAAATATAAAAAAACAATGAAATTGGAAGATACATAAAATCATGGAGAGCTATATAAAAAAACATGGAGAATTTGAAATTTATCTTTTGATGAAGAGAAGATGATCACTAAGCATGCAAGAAATAGAAAAAGAAGGTTGAAAATATAAAAATAAGAAGAGGATTTAAGGAAATAAAAGAGTGACGACACAAAAATTAAATTTGATTAGGTTAAATAATAGTCAATATGTACTCTTTTAGTTTTATTAATATGTGACTTCCAATTGGAAAGCAGCACCAAAAAAATATAATGTTTAAAGATAAATATTTTGATTTAGTATAATATATAAAAAAAAATCTCAATATATATGTGCAACATCAATAATTTTTATGATAAACAACACACATATACCATGAAATTTTATTAGGTTATTTATAATTGAATTTTAAAACTGAAATTGTATATTGATTTTTAATAATTTTATTGTATATTTAACTATAATCGATATCAGTATCAATAAATCTGTATCAATAGATCTATAACAAAGATAAACGCAAAAAATATTGAATGACACAATTAAAATTTAAAATATCATATTAACTAGTGACATAAGAGTCAAATTATTAGAGGTTTCAAAGATTTAGACTGAATAACTTAAAAGACAGAAAAAATGTTTCAAAAATTCCTTGACACTGTCATCAAAATTTATTTTACGAGGACTTTGGGACCAAGTTAAGATTCATTTAAAACCACTTTTGATAGAATTCTCAATTTTGTATGAAAAGAAGAAGAGTTAATATTCAAGATGACCCCTGAAATTTGACCTCTAAAAATTTTAAATAAAACCTAGCCGCCTCAATTTTTCCAAATCGCAAGAGTCTCTCCAAGAGTTGAGAAGGATGTTGGGGAGCAGCAGCCAAGGCACAGGTAGCTCTAGTAGAGCTAGTTCGCATGGTAATTGGATTAAGAACGCATACTGTAATAGAGGTGGGAAGGTTCTCCATTGGTACGGTTGTGAGTTGCATCCTATTCTTCGATGGTCTGGAAGCTCTTTGATTCCTCTTTCTCTGAATCTTGCCACCACACCTTGGTGGGGGTATAACAATCTAATTCGTTACCGGTTCCAAGAACTCCACATCGCCCCCCACCCCAAGACCACACCTTATATCCATCTCGCGCAACAATAACAGTATGTGCAACTCCACATGCAACTTGAACCGGATTTGAAAACTTAGGTTGGTATGGAGCACACGGTTTATGCAAGGGTAAGACCTAAACGGACCCGTCATCTGTCAACACACAGAAGGAAGTTATTGCGGCAAAAAATAAATTCCAATAAGATGAACCTGCGTAAGATTACACCAGATACCTAGTACTCATGGTGCTACATATCTATATCAGCACAAATTCCAAAGACATTCACATGATATTCACTTTTGCAAAAGCAGGGTATAGTAATTGATCCATTTTTAAAGGAAGAGAGACTGAATTCTTCTTCTCTTGTTAGCACTTATCAATGAGATCCAAAGGACATAAAAAAGGTAAAATTTGGACATATTTATTCACACCTTTACACTTGCAATGCAATTAAGAAGATGCATACAATTTGTTATATAGTCTCAAATATTTTTCTCCATATTAATTTCATATAGTTGATGTTAGCAACTATTATGGCTAAAAAAATAGCCTTACATGTAATTTTAAAATGCAGCCAATAATACAGCAAGAGTCAAGCAACATATCATTAAAAATCATTCTAATGTTTTAGCTAACATAACAATTTATCATATATTCCTTATTCCCTTATATAAGCTTATAAAGAAAAAGAGTTCAATTGTTCCTCTTTTGATCAAATTAATTAAACATATACTTAAAAAAGTCAGATACAAAATTGTAGTGAATCTTTCATTTATTTGTTTATACCGATTAAGTTAAGAATTCTGCAATAATGAAATATGTTAGAATGCATACAAAGCTTTAAATATCATATGACTAAACAAGTCTTCAGTATAAGTAGACTGAAGGACTTCACAAAATAATTCAGCTGAATCAGTCAAATATTATAAATGTTTTACTCTTGCTTGGCGCAATGAAAACCATACACGGTTGAAAAGGCTATATACCCTTTATCTTTTAAGTTCCACCCACAAGTACTAAGTAGTGAAAATCAAAATCTTCTCACTTTTATTCCACTCCCAACTTACTTTTCCTGTTGTCACTCAACACCTTTGTCACTTATGTTCAAGTACACAAAACCATAGCTTTTTATTTATTTCTTTCTTTCCAAAAAAAATCTTTTTGAAACATGATCCAAAAAGTTAACAGATGCAATCTGCATACATTATCAGCAGAAAGTTTTACCCAGAATCTAACCTAACAGCAAAAGTTTCAAACTTTAATACATTCACTTTAATTGGTCATATAAGACAAGAAATTTGATTAGATGACGCTGCAAACAAGTTTATCGTTTACACTACTCTTAATGTATCAAAATTAATTAACTTCAAAAAAAATAATAATAAATAAAGAAAAATTGAGTAGGTGTGAAGAGTTACATTGTTACAAAACCTACAAGAGCAAGATTATGATATGCACCATAAGTAATAGCAACAATTTTAGGTGTGTCTGCTTCTCCTCCATTAGGGTAATAGAGCAAAAAAATGAAAAACAAACCTCACGAAATAGAGTGAAAAAAATGAAAAACAAACCTCATGCAACATTTTGCAAAAAACAGAAAGCATCATATGTTGAGAGCAACAATTTTGTTACTAACCAGTTTTTGAGAGATGGTGATTCCCAGGCAATTAGTCTTCACAATGGGGGCGAAACAAGTAAGAAAAGTTTCAAGCTTTAGTTACAGCGACACCCATGATTCTTCTCTGAGGGTACATATACGAAGGGAGGAGGAGGAAGAAAAGTCAATTGGGGGTTTTATTTTGAGGTGATTAACCCCTTTCTCATGTTACACTATGTCGTTTCTAAACAATATAGCGGCCAAGAGTTAAATGACATTGTTTTGATAGTGCTAGATGACAACCAAAATTGTCAAGTTAGCTCTTTGGTGACAAAAAGTGACAGAAGGGCCAAATTGAGGCGTGGGTCAAAATTTCAGGATACAATTAGAGTCAATTGAAACCTTGAGAATCAAATTGAGTCGGAGTCAAATTTCAGGGCACATTTTGAGTATTAACTCAAAAAAGAATATGTGTCATGAAAAAATACATGAGAACAAGAGATACAATTTTGTCATATGTGAAGACAGAGCATTGATTAAAGGAGTAGAGGGAGAATGTTTTTTTAGTCAATAGACAATGATGGTATTGTATTCCATGAGATGGATTATCTATACGTTTTATTGTTATACAGTCTCGGTCAACCTCCAAGTCAACTTATAATGTTCTTAAAGTTTTTAAGAGTGTAAATTAATCTAGGGAGTCACTCAGATAAAGATGTCAAAAACGTCTTTTTTAAAAAAATATTTTTTTATAATTAAAATTTAACACATATAATCGATTAAACTGTGTTATTTTTATTAAAATTAGACCCGACAAATTAGTTTAGCCGAAAAACTAATAAATTAAATTTTAAATCAATTTAAACTAATATTTTTTATATAAAAAATTACTATAATATCTCTATTATAAAAAATAAATAAAATATCTCTATTATATATATTGAAATCCTAATTCTATGATGACCGTTAACAAAAACCAAGTACAAAAATCTATAACAAAAACCACTGGCCTAAACCACTTGCGTAAACCGCTAACAGTAAAATAAACCGCTAAAACAAAACCATTAACAAAAACCACTCTCCTACACCACCAACCTAAACCACGACCCCAAACCGCTAACCATCACTGAAACCACTATCCAAAACCATTAACACAAACCGCTTACAAAAAACAATTTCAAATACCACTAAAAAAAACTACATGCCTAAACCACTTGCATACACACCTAACACTTAAATAAACCGCTATAAAAAACCATTAACGAAAACCACTAGCCTACACTACTTTCCTAAACCACTATCCTAAACCACTAACAGTAACATAAACCATTATAAAAAACCATTAACAAATACCGTTATCATAAACCGCTTTCATAAACCACTAACCTCGTCGTTGATCACACCGGCGATATGAGCTACTCCATCCAAACGATAAAGCCTTCCCGGATCGTCCCCCATCGACAGAAACAGCCGCTCTGGTCGCACTCGTACTGAACGTTGGTCTTCTTCTCTGGGATTTGGTGGGGTTGGAGAATGAGAAAGTGATTCGAATGAAGTTGGCTCGAACTCCTTTTATCGCCGAACTCCTAATAATTCGAATCAAGTTGATTCGAATTACACCCTGATTTATTAAAAAAATTAATAATTTATTAAAAAAATTATTAAAAAACAATAATTTAAAATTAAAAATATATATATTTTATTTCATGCATTAAAAAAAATCTAACAAAATATTTAATTACGAGACTTTTTTTAAATATTAATGAGCTATCAATTCAAATTCCATACAATACTCTTTTGTCCATTTTTAATAGTTCATGAATATTTTTTAATAAATTTTTTTAAATTATATGGTGAGATATTACATGATTCGAATTACGCATGGAAAGTTCAATCATTCGAATTATATGGTGAGCAATTCGAATTCTATACAATATTCTTCTGTCCATTCTTGATAGCTCATGAATACTTTTTAATAAATTTATTTTAATTATACCACAAAAAAATATTTTATTCTATGCAAAATAATTTAAAAATGGATTAAAAGATGTTAGGAGTACTATCAAAATTTGTAATGACCTAGGACATAAATAATTTAGAAATTAAAGAAAATATATTTTTATCATGTATTTACCTAAATCACTAGAATATTACAACTTGTATTCATGTAGTTTTCATAATCTTCTAATTTCAATTCAATTTGATTTTGAATTTCTTCAATGTTGTAGAATGTTATAATTGTGCTATTCTCTTGAATGTTCTTCAAAACTCTTCAAGCTTCCAATATGTTAACTTCTAGCAATATCTAGCCAATTGATGATTATTGTATTCAACTCAAACTTTGCTTCTTCAATTCTTTAACCATGTTTCATAAAAATTCTAGCCCATGCAAGTTGATTTAAAATTTTAATCAACATTATATGAAATTCGAATTGATAGCTCATTAATATTTTAAAGAAGTCTCGTAATTAAATATTTTGTTAGCTTTTTTTAATGCATGAAATAAAATATATATTTTTTAATTTTAAATTATTATTTTTTAATAAATTTTTTAATAAATTATTAATTTTTTAATAAATCAGGGTGTAATTCGAATCAACTTGATTCGAATTATTGTATGTGTGTAATTCGAATCAAGTTGATTCGAATTAGTGTGTGTGAGTTTTGTGTATAATTCGAAGCAATATGATTCGAATTATGTGTAGATTAGATTCGAACTACATATAAACATGCATTGGTTGATTCATGAACTAAATTTTGGTTTGGCGGATTTACGTAAAAATTTCTTCCCCTTGACTTATTTTAGTGTTTTGCCGTAAAAATTGAATCAGAATGTAATTGTTATCGAAAATATCTAACAAATTGAAAAGATAGAATGAAGAGTTTAAAAGATAAATAAAATTTGTAATAAAGGCTATTATTATGTTTGAGAGTTTATAAGATTTACAATAAATTGTATAGTTCACAAATTACAATGACATTAAGGTAAATTATTTTTTTATGTTTATTATTTTAATTTTAATTTAATTATAATATATTGAATTTTTACAATAATTTATAAAAATAATTTATAAGATTTTTAAAAAATATTATTTTATTTTTTTATATTATTTTTGTCTAACAAGCCGGGACACTTCAATGGTCACAACCAACAGATGCTGCAGTGTTTTAAAATTAAAATCACCGCGAAAAATATTGAGAATGTCTACCCCAATCTTTTATGTGCAATGCATAGCAAGTTTGAGGCATTGAGAATTGATATATTTGATCTGTAATCTCTTTTTGTCTAACTTTTTTATGTTTATTGTCATTAAATTTTAGTTTTTTCGATTTTGTAAATTTATTTTTAGTATATTGTCATTTTTTTTTTCATTTTATAAAAAATATTTTGTTAACTAACTATTTTTAGTAGAGTATCTAACCTCAAATTGGTGATGAAATGGAAAACTCAGGATGATTCAAGTTGTACTAAATAACAAACCTGATCCTGAGCTCAAAATATTTTTTTTATCTCCGACCTCTCCAACATAAAGAATAGACTTTGCGAAAAACAATATTGATGAATTCATCATTTATTATCAACAAAGAATAGACTTTGCGAAAAACAATATTGATGAATTCATCATTTATTATCAACTTAAACCTCAAAACAAACGAATTTATTCCACTCTAACTGACGAGATTTTGGAAGAAAACAAGTTCATCGAATATAACAAGAAAGAATTACAAAATTTTAAAAGTCCAATAATATGGATAAGATCTAAGAAGACAAAAGAGATACAAATAAACTAATAGCATTTTGTTTTGAAGTATGTCCAAATTTTAAAGAATTGTTACAAATCGAAGGAATGGAGGCTTGAGGTTAGTAGGAATCAAGGCTGCGTTTATTTTTAGAGACAGGACAGAACATGACACTGAAACGGAGACACTAAAAATTATTTTTTGTGTATTGTGTTTAGATACGATAGACAAGACACTAATATAATGTCTAGTATTATGTTTGGATACACATGAACAAGACTAAAACATTATATGAAATGACTAAAATAGCCCTGTGATTCCAAATTTTTTATATCAATACAAATTAATTTAATAAAAAATGAGAATACGTAGGAGTACAGACGAAACTTAAAAAAAATATTTGAAGAGGCAAAAAATTTTAATAAAAAAATATATTAATATTTATATTAAAATAAAATTTATAAATATAATTATTTTATTTTAAAATTTATTTAAGATTAACAAAAAAAATAAATTTTGTTTAAATTAATAAGCCAAATTAATTTTAAATAAAAAATTAATTTTTAAAAAAATCTATTTTTACATAAAAAAACAATTAGTTTTTGTATATAAAAATCTATTTTTATTTTAAAAAAAAACTAATTTTTTGTTATCTAAAAACTGATTTTTCCTTATAAAAAACTGATTTTTCTTTAAATTATATAAAATCAATTACAATTTATAAATTATTTTTTAGCATTTTAAAAGATCAATTTTATTTTTGATAATATTTATCTTTCAAAAGTTTTAAGATTAATTATTTTTGTTATTATTTTTATTACAAATCAAATAATATAATATAAGGTTAAAATGGTATTGAAGTAAAACGATAAAAAGAAAATAATTATCTACCCCCAATAAAAAATTCTACAGAAAGGAGAGAGTACCTAGAAAAGAAAAATATAGAGAAAGAACAGGAAAAAATATCTCTGAACAACGCAATAAAAAAAATAAGAAGGGGTAATAGTGGAAAAAAGAAAAACAAAATTTATAAAATTATCCGTGTCCACTCTTCCAAATCACGTGTCCATCATTGTCCTTCGTGAAAGAGTGAACACAAAAATATAAAAAACTGTCTCGGAGACAATATGTCTATTGTCCATATCTCTGCTTTCAAACACTTTTTAAATAAATATTGTCCATGTCTCCGTGTCCTACCCCAAAAACAAAAGCTACCCAAGATATCCCACTTTTATGCATTGTTTGGAGGTTTCAATGGATGGACTACCCAAAATGAAGCCTAAATCAAAGTAATCAAGCATGCGTTGAAATTATTAGTTTAATTAAGTATATTTTATATTTTTTGTGATATAACGTGTTTATCAACTGTTTTTGTTAATTTTTAAAGATTAGAAAAGAGATTAATTAATTTAGATTTTAGACACAATCGATAGTTTATAGTAAAACTTAAAATAGAGAAATGCTAAAAAGACTATTAGAATTTTTTGTTTTGATCATAGTTAATCTTTAATATTTAAAAGTATGAAATAAAATATGTTGTTGAATTTTTAAATTAAAAAAATTGAATTAGTGACTAAATAATGATTAAAAATAATAAATTCTTGACGACTTTCTAATTGTAAGACTCCTAATTTTAAAAGGTTATTAATTAAATATTTATGATCTATTATATTTATTTAAGATCATATTTTTAAAGATTTTTATACATAAGTTGAATAAATTCTTATTTATTATTTAGAGTTCTTATAAAATAAATAAATAAATAAATAGTGAATATTTTATATGTTTCATTTTTAAATATTTAGATTTTTAACCTTATTTTATAAATAAAGGAGAATTAATTTACTTATCTCCAATTTTTATTTAATTAGCATTTAATTGAAATTAATTACAAATTTGTAATTAGAAGGTATTTTAAAGATGGATATTTTATATTTAATTTCGTTTTAATTATTATTCTATCTTTTTATTTATTTTATAAAATTACACTACTATACCTAAAATTTTAATAAAAATACCTAAACTAACCTACACTACCCCAAACCCTAATTACACTCACTCGTCTTCTCTTACTCTGATCCACACACACGCTGAACCCAACCCCTCACCCACTCAGCCAGACCCACACACAACACACACTAAACACAAACCTAACCTAGCAGCTGAAAGGAAGAAATAAGAAAAAGAAAAGAATGGAAAAAAAAGGGGGATTTAGGAAGGCGGCCCGAGGGAGAAGAAAAGGATGAGAGGAGAGGGGAATCCGAGAGAGAGGAAGGGAGCGCCAGGGGAAGAAAAGCTCGCCACCGTTAACCTCGCCCCCGTCGTCATCCAGGGAGCTGCCACTCCTGGTTGTCGTCGCTGAGCCCGTCAACCCCGTCGCCGCCGTTTGTCCTTGCCACTGCTAGCTGCGCCATCGCGAGGAGAGGGAGTCACGCCGTCAGCCGCGTCACCCATCACCGTCAGCCGCACTGTTAATGTCGTCGCCGGTTTTCACCACGTCTCGTCGCCACCGCCGCGCCGTGCTCCATGCCGTCGCCAACATTGTTCCGTCACAAGAGAAGGATGCGCGAGGGAGGAAACATAATCGCAAGGGAGCCGCCGCCGCGGAGGAGCCGTCGCCGCTAGATTTGCCGCTGCCGAAGCTCTATGCCGCCTGTGCCGCCGAAAACCGCCTCTGAAGTCCTTTTTCCTGGGTAAGCCTTATCGTCTTTGAAACCTTGAAATCAGTTTTTCGTAATAGCCTATTAGAGTAACAGAGATGATGATAATGTAGGGCTGAGTTGTTGTTCTTGCATGCTGAGTTCAGTACCCGTGCATGCGACATCAAGCTGCCGTGTCGTCAACGGAATCGCCGTCGTTCCATTTTCTCATATACTCGTAGATTCAGTAAGCCTTTCCCTGTTCTGATTTCTTTTAGTCACTACTCTATTATACGTTTCTAAGGTCCTTGCAACATTAATGCTTTAGGTTTGAGTTCAGTTCTTACGTGCCGTGGTTAAAGTTGCTGTATTTGTGGTGAAAGAGATCAGGGGTTGAGGCCTAAGTTGCCATTGATTTCGGGCTGAGCGAAAAGAGTTTAGTTAACATGTGTGGGTTATGGTTTTGCTTATCGAGGTAGGAGCTTTTTCAAAGAACTTAATTTTATGATTTGGAGTTGTTATAAATGGATATTAATGTACTTTTAGCGGTTGTATAAGTCTTATGTATTGTTGGACTGTTTTGGGATGAACGTGTTTGTGATTTGATTGGATTGCGGTTTGATTTGTTTATATGGCTGGTTGCTTAAATATTTCCTTACAATTTTGGAAATGAGTTTGGTTTGATTTAGTCTTATGTAGTGTTTGGGAAGGGGGCCCAAGGGAGAAGAAAAGGATGAGAGGATAGGGGAATCCGAGAGAGAGGAAGGGAGTGTCAGGGGAGGAGAAGCTCGCTGCCGTCAACCTCGCCGTCGTCGTCATCCAGGGAGCTGCCACTCCTGGTCGTTTTCGCTGAGCCCGTTGGTGCACAAAATTGTAAATCACACTTTTCACAACTCGTACAACTAACTAGCAAGTGCATTGGGTCGTCCAAGTAATACCTTACGTGAGTATGGGTCGATCCCACGGAGATTGCCGGCTTGAAGCAAGCTATGGTTATTTTATTATTCTTAGTCAGGATATCAATAAGGGTTCTTAGTTTTAATTGCGAAAAATAAAAGAACATGAAATAAATACTTGTTATGCAGTAATGGAGAATGGGTTGGAGTTTTGGAGATGCTTTGTCTTCTGAATCTTTGCTTTCCTACTGTCTTCTTCTTCACGCACGCAAGGCTCCTTCCATAGCAACCTGTATATTGGTGGATCACCATTATCAATGGCTACCATCCATCCTCTCAGTGAAAATGGTCTATGTACATGGCTAATCATCTGTCGGTTCTCACTTGGGTTGGAATAGGACCCAGTGATCCTTTTGCGTCTATCACTACGCCCAACATTCGTGAGTGTGAAGCTCTTCACAGTCATCCCATCCCAGATCCTACTCGAAATACCACAGACAAGGTTTAGACTTTTCGGATCTCAAGAATACTGCCAATTGATTCTAGCTTATACCACGAAGACTCTGGATTCACGGATTGAACGCTCTGTTGTTAGGAGAGGCAGTCAAACTCGTGAACCAGGAACCCAAGAGATAAACACTCAATCTAAGGTAGAACGGAAGTGGTTGTCAGGCACGCGTTCATAGGTTGAGAATGGTGATGAGTGTCACGGGTCATCACATTCATCATGTTTAAGTGCAAGTGAATATCTTAGAATAGAATCACGCGCGATTGAATAGAAAACAGAAGTAATTGTATTAATCCATCGAGACATAGCAGAGCTCCTCACCCCCAACCATGGGATTTAGAGACTCATGCCGTAGAAGATACAAACTCAGATGTAAAACATCATGAGGTGCTGAATGAATCTCTAAAAGTAGTTTTTATACTCAACTAGTAACCTAGGTTTACAAAAAATGAGTAAGCTTAAGATAAATAGTGCAGAAATCCACTTCCGGGGCCCACTTGGTGTGTGTTTGGGCTGAGCAATGAAGCTTTCACGTGCATAGGCTATTCTTGGTGTTTAACTTCAGCTTTTGTGCCAGTTTGGGCGTTTAACTCCAGCTTGTATCCTGTTTCTGGCATTTAACGCCAGAATAGGGTAGAAAGTTGGCGTTAAATACCAGTTTGCGTCATCACAACTCGAGTAAAGTATGAACTATTAAATATAGTTGGAAAGCCCAAGATGTCTACTTTCCAACTCAATTAAGAGCGACCCAATTGGGCTTCTGTAGCTCCAGAAAATCCATTTTGAGTGCAGAGAGGTCAGAATCCAACAGCATCTGCAATCCTTTTTCAGCCTCTGAATCAGATTTTTGCTCAAGTCCCTCAATTTCAGCCAGAAAATACCTGAAATCACAGAAAAACACAAAAACTCATAGTAAAGTCTAGAAATGTGAATTTTGCTTAAAAACTAATAATTATTTACTAAAAAGTAGCTAGATCCTACTAAAATCTACCTAAAAACAATGTCAAAAAAGTGTATAAATTATCCGCTCATCACAACACCAAACTTAAATTGTTGCTTGTCCACAAGCAACTGAAAACAAAACAGAATAAAAAGAAGAGAATATACAATGAATCTCACAATATCAATGAAATTTAGTCCCAATTAGATGAGCGGGGGCTAGTAGTTTTTTGCTTCTGAACAGTTTTGGCATCTCACTTTATCCTTTGAAATTCAGAATGATTGGCATCTATAGGAACTCAGAATTTTAGATAGTGTTATTGATTCTCCTAGTTCAGTATGTTGATTCTTGAACACAGCTACTTTATGAGTCTTGGTCGTGGCTCTAAGCACTTTGTTTTCCAGTATTACCACCGGATACATAAATGCCACAGACACATAACTGGGTGAACCTTTTCAGATTGTGACTTAGCTTTGCTAAAATCCCCAATTAGAGGTGTCCAGAGTTCTTAAGCACACTCTTTTTGCTTTGGATCACGATTTTAACCACTCAGTCTCAAGCTCTTCACTTGGACCTTCATGCCACAAGCACATGGTTAGGGACAGCTTGATTTAGCCACTTAGGCCAGGATTTTATTCCTTTAGGCCCTCCTATCCATTAATGCTCAAAGCCTTGTATCCCTTTTACCCTTGCCTTTTGGTTTAAAGGGCTATTGGCTTTTTCTGCTTACTTTTTCTTTTTCTTTCTTTTTCTCGTCTTTTCTTTTTTTTTTCTTTCGCCTTACTTTTTTTCACTGCTTTTTCTCGCTTCAAGAATCAATTTCATGATTTTTCAGATTATCAATAACATTTCTCTTTGTTCATCATTCTTTCAAGAGCCAACAATTTTAACATTCATAAACTTCACTATAAAAAATATGCAATGTTCAAGCATTCATTCAGAAAAAAAAAAGTATTGCCACCACATCAAAATAATTAAACTAATTTCAAGATAAAATTTGAAATTCAAGTACTTCTTGTTCTTTTGTAATTAGGCACATTTTTCATTTAAGAGAGATGAAGGATTCATGGAATTATTCATAGCTTTAAGACATAGACACTAGACACTAATGATCATGTAATAAAGACACAAACATAGATAACACATAAAGCATAAAATCGAAAAACAAAAAAATAAATAGACAAGGAGATTAAGGAACGGGTCCACCTTAGTGAGGGTGGCGTCTTCTTCCTCTTGAAGATCCTATAGAGTGCTTGAGCTCCTCAATGTCTCTTCCTTGCCTTTGTTGCTCTTCCTTCATGGCTCCTTGATGTGCAGTCAAATGCTCTACTAATGAGCTATGGACCCTTGAGATGAATCCCTCTATCTCCCATGACTCGGAGGTGGAAGCTTTTGCCTTCCCGTTCCTCTTTCTAGAGGTTTCTCCAGTCTTAGGTGCCATAAATGGTTATGGAAAAATAAAAAACAATACTTTTACCACACCAAACTTAAAATGTTTACTCGTCCTCAAGCAAAAGAAGAAAGAAAGAAGGGGAAGAAGAAGAAAATGGAGGAGATGGAGGTGATTAGTGAAGGGTATTCGGGGAAGAGTCTTATGAAAAAGTGTGAGGAAGAGAGAGAATGAGTTGAGGTTAGTGGAGATCCTGTAGGGTCCACAGATCCTGAGAGGTCAAGGACCTCTCATCCCTGCTCCATTTAGGCGTGCAAAATGCCCTTAGAGTGCAATTCTGGCGTTAAACGCCAGGTTGCTGTCTGTTTCTGGCATTTAGCGCCAGCTTTTCTTCTCTTTCTGGCGTTTAATGCCAGCTTGGTGCCCTGTTCTGGCGTTAAACACCAGCTGGTGCCCATTTCTGGCGTTAAACGCCCAAAATGGTGCCAAACTGGGCGTTTAACGCCCATCTTGCTACCCTTACTGGCATTTAAACGCTAGTAAGTTCTTCCTCCATGGTGTGCTATTTGTAATGCTGTTTTTGATTTTGCTTTAATTTTTGCAATTATTTTTATGACTTCACATGATCATCAACCTAAAAAAATATAAAACAATAATGGAAATTTAACATATATAGATAAGAAAAATTGGGTTGCCTCCTAATAAGCGCTTCTTTATTGTCTTTAGCTGGACCTTACTGAGCTTTATTCTAGTCTCAATTTTGAGCATTCTTGCTCAATATTGCTTTCAAGATAATGCTTGACTCTATGTCCATTAACAAGGAACTTTTTGTCAGAGTCAATATCTTGAAGCTCTACATATCCATATGGTGACACACTTGTAATCACATATGGCCCTCTCCACCGGGATTTTAATTTCCCAGGGAATAGTCTGAGCCTAGAGTTAAATAGCAGAACCTTTTGTCTTGGCTCAAAGACTCTGGATGACAGTTTTTTGTCATGCCACCTTTTTGCTTTCTCCTTGTAAATTTTTGCATTTTTGAAAGCCTTGAGTCTGAATTCCTCTAGCTCATTCAACTGGAGAAATCTTTTCTCTCCAGCTAATTTGGCATCAAGGTTTAGGAATCTGGTTGCCCAGTAGGCTTTATGCTCCAATTCCACGGGCAGGTGACAGGCCTTCCCATACACAAGTTGGTATGGGGAAGTTCCTATAGGGGTCTTGAATGCTGTTCTGCATGCCCAGAGAGCAACATCCAAGCTCCTTGCCCAATCCTTTCTACGGGCAATTACAATCCGTTCCAAGATTTTTTTTAGTTCTCTATTAGAGACTTTAGCTTGTCCATTTGTCTGTGGATGATATGGAGTTGCCACCTTGTGGCTAATTCCGTATCTGACCATAGCAGAGTAAAACTGTTTATTGCAAAAATGAGTGCCTCCATCACTAATTAGTGCTCTAGGGACACCAAATCTGCTAAAGATATATTTTTGGAGGAACTTCAACACTATCTTAGTATCATTAGTGGGTGTTGCAATTGCCTCTACCTATTTAGATACACAGTCTACAACCACCAGAATATAAGTGTTTGAGTATGATAGTGGGAAAGGCCCCATGAAGTCAATACCCCATACGTCAAACAACTCAATTTCTAAGATCCCTTGTTGAGGCATGGCATAATCTTGAGGCAGATTACCAGCTCTCTGGTAATTGTCACAGTTACGTATAAACTCTCGGGAGTCTCTATAGAGGGTAGGCCAGTAGAAGCCACATTGGAGGACTTTTGTGGCTGTTTGCTCGCTTCCGAAATGTCCTCCATATTGTGATCCATGACAATGCCATAGGATCTTCTGTGCTTCTTCTCTAGACACACATCTACGAATTATTCCGTCTGCACATCTCTTAAAGAGATATGGCTCATCCCACAAGTAGTAATTTGCATCAGAGGTCAGTTTTTTCGTTTGCTGCCTGTTGTACTCCTTGGGTATGAATCTTGCAGCTTTATAGTTTGTAATGTCTGCAAACCATGGCACTTCCTAAATGGCAAAGAGTTACTCATCGGGGAAGGTTTCAGAGATCTCAGTGGAAGGGAGGGATGCTCCTGCCATTGGTTCCATTCGGGACAAGTGATCAGCCACTTGGTTCTTTGTCCTTTTTCTGTCTCTTATTTCTATATCAAACTCTTGCAGAAGCAGCACCCATCTTATGAGCCTGGGTTTTGAATCCTGCTTTGTGAGTAGATATTTGAGAGCAGCATGGTCAGTGTACACAATCACTTTTGATCCTACTAAATAGGATCTAAACTTGTCAATGGCATAAACCACTGCAAGCAGTTCCTTTTCTATGGTTGTGTAGTTCTTCTGTGCGTCATTTAGAACATGGATGGCATAGTAAATGACATGCAGAAGCTTGTTATGCCTCTGTCCCAATACTGCACCAATAGTATGATCACTGGCATCATACATTAGTTCGAATGGTAATGTATAGTCTGGTACAGAAATGACAGGCGTTGTGACCAACTTAGCCTTCAGAGTCTCAAAGGCCTGCAAACATTCTGTGTCAAAGACAAATGGTGTATTAGCAGCTAGCAGGTTACTAAGAGGTTTTGCGATTTTTTTAATCTATTATAAACCTTCTATAGAATCCTGCATGTCCTAGAAAACTTCTGATTGCCTTAACATTGGTGAGTGGTGGTAATTTTTCAATTACCTCTACCTTAGCTTGATCACCTCTATTCCTTTGTTCAAAATTTTATGCCCAAGGACAATTCCTTCAGTCACCATAAAGTGACATTTTTTTCTAGTTTAAAACCAGGTTAGTCTCTTGGCACCTTTTCAGAACAAGTGCTAGATGATCAAGACAGGAGCTGAATGAGTCTCCAAATACTGAGAAGTCATCCATGAAGACTTCCAGAAATTTTTCCACCGTATCATAAAAGATAGAGAGCATGCATCTCTGAAAGGTTGTTGGTGCATTGCACAGACCAAAAGGCATCCTTCTGTAGGCAAATACTCCAGATGGACATGTGAATGCTATTTTCTCTTAATCCTAAGGATCTACTACAATTTGGTTATAACCTGAATAGACGTCCAAAAAGCAGTAATAGTCATGACCTGCTAGTCTTTCTAGCATCTGGTCTATGAATGGTAAAGGAAAATGATCATTTCTGGTGGCTGTATTGAGCCTTCTGTAGTCAATACACATACGCCACCCTGTAACTATTCTCGTAGGAACCAGTTCATTCTTTTCATTATGAACCACTGTCATGCCTCCTTTTTTGGGTACAACTTGGACAGGGCTCACCCAAGGGCTATCAAAAATAGGATAAATAATCCCAGCCTCTAGTAATTTAGTGACCTCTTTCTGCACTACCTCCTTCATGGTTGGATTCAGCCGCCTTTGTGGTTGAATCACTGGCTTGGCATTATCCTCTAGTAGGATCTTGTGCATGCATCTGGCTGGGCTAATGTCCTTAAGATCACTAATGAACCACCCAAGAGCTGTCTTGTGTGTCCTTAGCACCTGAATTAGTGCTTTCTCTTCCTGTGACTCTAAAGCAGAGCTTATGATTATAGGAAAAGTGTTACATTCTCTCAGAAATGCATATTTCAGGGATGGTGGTAATGGTTTGAGCTCAGGTTTAGGAGATTTCTCCTCTTCCTGAGGAGTTTTAAGAGGTTCTTTTATTTCCTCTGGTACCTCTAGATCAGGCTGAACATCTTTAAAGATGTCCTCTAGCTTTGATTTGAGACTCTCAGCCATACTGATCTCCTTTACCAGGGAGTCAATAATATCAACTCTCATACAGTCCTTTGATGTGTCTGGATGCTTCATTGCTTCAACAACATTCAGCCTAAACTCATCCTCATTGACTCTCAGGGTCACTTTCCCTTTTTGGACGTCAATGAGAGTTCGTCCAGTTGCTAGGATAGGTCTTCCTAGAATGAGGGTTGCACTCTTGTGCTCCTCCATTTCCAACACTACAAAGTCAGTGGGCAAGGCAAATGGCCCAACTGTGACAATCAAGTCCTCAATTACGCCTGATGGATATTTAATGGAGCCATCAGCAAGTTGAAGACGAATCCGGGTTGGTTTGACCTCTTCAGTCAAGCCAAGCTTTCTGATAGTGGATGCAGGGATTAGGTTGATACTTGCCCCAAGATCACATAAAGCTGTCTTGGTACAAGTACCCTCCAATGTGCATGGTATCATAAAGCTCCCAGAATCCTTAAGCTTCTCTGGTAAGCTCTTTAAGATGACTGTACTGCATTCTTTAGTGAGAAAGACTTTTTCAGTTTCTCTACAATCCTTCTTATGACTTAAGATTTCTTTCATGAACTTAGCATAAGAGGGTATTTGCTCAAGTGCCTCTGCAAACAGAATCTTGATTCCAAGAGTCCTGAGATAGTCTGCAAAGCGGACAAATTGTTTATCCTGTTCCGCTTGGCAGAGTTTCTGAGGATAAGACATTTTAGCTTTGTATTTTTTAACCTTGGTTGCTGCAGGTTTATTTCCTACAGAGGCAGGTTGAGAAGCCTTCTTGAGGGAGTTATTATCAGCACTTGTAGGTGTCTGATCTCTCATTGGCATTTGAACGCCAGGATGGGAGGAGGAATGGGCGTTTAATTCCAGATTCCTACCCTTTTCTGGCGTTTGAACGCCAGAACTGGACATGGGTTGGGCGTTCAATGCAAACTTTTCACCCTTTTCTGGCATTTGAACGCCAGAACTGGGCATTCACTGGGCATTTAACGCTAGTTTTTCACCCTTTTCTGGCGTTTGAACGCCAGATTCATTCCTCTCTGGGCTCTTACTGTCCTCAGAGAGATTTTGGGTGGCAGTTTGCTCATCCTTTGTCAGTTGTTCTTTTCTTGGCTTTCTACTGCTTTGAGTTGAGGTATTTAATATTTTTCCACTTCTTAATTGAACTGCATGGCACACTTCTGTTATCCGTTTTGATAACTGCTGTTTTGTCTGATTCAATTGTGATCTCATAGCCTTATTAGCATTTTTGGTTTCTTGTAGCATCTCCTTAAATTCTGCTAACTATTTTGTTATAGAAGATAGTTGCTGATTGAGTTCAGCAGCTTGTTCCTGAGGACTAAAGTCAGTTGATACTGCCTTAGCTTCTTCTTTCATGGAGGACTCACTATTTAAGTACAGATGCTTATTTCTAGCAACCGTATCTATAAGCTCTTGAGCCTCTTCAATTATCTTTCTCATGTGTATAGATCCACCAGCTGAGTGGTCAAGAGATATTTGAGCTTTTTCTGTAAGCCCGTAGTAGAAGATGTCTAACTGCACCCATTCTGAAAATATTTCAGAGGGGCATTTCCTTAGCATCTCTCAGTACCTCTCCCATACATCATAAAGAGATTCATTATTCTCTTGTTGGAAGCCTTGGATGTCCAGCCTTAGCTGTGTCATCCTTTTTGGAGGAAAATATTGATTCAAAAATTTTTCTGACAACTGTTTTCATGTCTTTATGCTTGCTGTGGGTTGGTTATTTAACCACCTCATAGCTTGATCTTTCACAGCAAATGGAAACAGTAATAGTCTGTAGACATCCTGATCTATTTTCTTATCACGTACTATGTCAGCAATTTGTAAGAATTGTGCAGAAACTCAGTAGGTTCTTCTTATGAAAGACCGGAATACTGGCAATTTTGTTGCACCATGATAATGAGCTGAGGGTTTAGCTCAAAATTACTAGCTTTAATGAGGGGTATACAGATACTACCTCCATATGAAGCAGTAGTGGGATTAGCATATGACCCCAAAGTCCTTCTGGACTGTTCATTTCCACTTAGATCCATGATGGAGTAAGGGAGATGATGTGGATAAAATTTTTTTATATTTATTTATTTATTTATATATTTTTTTCGAAATAATAAAATAAAGAAAAAAGACTAAAATAAATTAAAAAAGATTTGAACGTTTTTTATGAGGATTTTCGAAAAAGTGAGGAGAGAGAAAGTGGTTAGAAAGTTTTTGAAAAAGATATGATTTTAAAAATATTAAAAGGATATGATTTGAAAAATTTTGACCAAGTCAACCCAAGGGATTCAAAAATTATGAGCAATTAAAGGAAATGATATTTTTTTATTTTATGATGAAAGAGAAAAATACACAAAAGACACAAGACTTAAAATTTTTAGATCTAATACTCCTTGTCAACTTAAAATTTGACACAAGATTTAATCAAAGAAAAATTATTTTTGAAAAGAAGATACCAAAAACATAAGCCAATGCTCTAACCAACTGAGTTATGAAAGAAAAATATTTTCTTGAAAAATCTTTTTGAGCTTTTCAAAAATCACAAGAAAAACAAGGAAAGACACAAAACAAGAAAAACTAAAAATCAAACCAAAAAAATAAACAAGAACAACTTGAAGATCAAGAAAAATCAATGAACACAAATTCGAAAATATAAAGAACAAATAAGGACATGCAATTGACACCAAACTTAAAATATGACACTAAACTCACAGAAAAACTAAAAATTAATAAAGAAAAATAATATTTTTGAAAAAAATGTTTTGAAAAGAAAGTAAAAGACTCTAAACCAAAAAGACAAATTTTTCCTAATCTAAGTAACAAAATAAACCGTCAGTTGTTCAAACTCGAACAATCCCCGGCAACGGCGCCAAAAACTTGGTGCACGAAATTGTAAATCACACTTTTCACAACTCGTACAACTAACCAGCAAGTGCACTGGGTCGTCCAAGTAATACCTTATGTGAGTAAGGGTCGATCCCACGGAGATTGCCGGCTTAAAGCAAGCTATGGTTATTTTATTATTCTTAGTCAGGATATCAATAAGGCTTCTTAGTTTTAATTGCGAAAAATAAAAGAACATGAAATAAATACTTGTTATGCAGTAATGGAGAATGGGTTGGAGTTTTGGAGATGCTCTGTCTTATGAATCTCTGCTTTCCTACTGTCTTCTTCTTCACGCACGCAAGGCTCCTTCCAAGGCAAGCCGTATGTTGGTGGATCACCATTGTCAATGGCTACCATCCGTCCTCTCAGTGAAAATGGTCCATGTACATGGCTAATCATCTGTCAGTTCTCACTTGTGTTGGAATAGGACCCAGTGATCCTTTTGCGTCTGTCACTACGCCCAACATTCATGAGTTTGAAGCTCTTCACAGTCATCCCATCCTAGATCCTACTCGGAATACCACAGACAAGGTTTAGACTTTTTGGATCTCAAGAATACTGTCAATTGATTCTAGCTTATACCACGAAGACTCTGGATTCACGAATTGAACGCTCTGTTGTCAGAAGAAGCAGTCAAGCTCATGAACCAGGAACCCAAGAGATAAACACTCAATCTAAGGTAGAATGGAAGTGGCTGTCAGGCACGCGTTCATAGGTTGAGAATGGTGATGAGTGTCACGAATCATCACATTCATCATGTTTAAGTGCGAGTGAATATCTTAGAATAGAATCAAGCGCGATTGAATAGAAAACATAAGTAATTGTATTAATCCATCGAGACATAGCAGAGCTCCTCACCCCCAATCATGGGGTTAAGAGACTCATGCCGTAGAAGATACAAACTCAGATGTAAAATGTCATGAGGTGCTAAATGAATCTCTAAAAGTAGTTTTTATACTCTCAACTAGTAACCTAGGTTTACAGAAAATGAGTAAGCTTAAGATAGATAGTGCAGAAATTCACTTCTGGGGCCCACTTGGTGTGTGTTTGGGCTGAGCAATAAAGCCTTTATGTGCATAGGCTATTCCTGACATTTAACTTCAGCTTTTGTGCCAGTTTGGGCGTTTAACTCCAGCTTGTATCCTGTTTCTGGCCTTTAACGCCAGAACAGGGTAGAAAGTTGGCGTTAAATGCCAATTTGCGTCATCACAACTCGGGTAAAGTATAGACTATTATATATAGCTGGAAAGCCCAGGATGTCTACTTTCCAACGCAATTGAGAGAGCACCAATTGGGTTTCTGTAGCTCCAGAAAATCCATTTCGAGTATAGGGAGGTCAGAATCCAACATCATCTGCAATCCTTTTTCAGCCTCTGAATCAGATTTTTGCTCAGGACCCTCAATTTCAGCCAGAAAATACCTGAAATCATAGAAAAATGTACAAACTCATAGTAAAGTCCAGAAATGTGAATTTTGCTTAAAAACTAATAATTATTTACTAAAAAATAGCAAGATCCTACTAAAATCTACCTAAAAACAATGCCAAAAAGCGTATAAATTATCTGCTCATCACCCGTCAATCTCGTCGCCACCGTTTGTCCTTGACACTACTAGCTGTGCCGTCGCGAGGAGAGGGAGTCACTCCGTCAGCCACGTCGCCCTTTGTCATCAGCCGCGCCGTTAATGTCGGCGCCGGTTTTCACCACGCCTCATCACCACCGCCGCGCCGTGCTCCATGCCGTCACCGACACTGTTCCATCACAAGAGAAGGATGCGTGAGGGAGGAAACAGAATCACAAGGGAGCCGTCGCTGTGGAGGAGCATTCGTCGCCAGATCCGCCGCTGCCGAAGCTTTACGCCGCCTGTGCCACCAAAAACCGCCTTTGAAGTCATTTTTCCTGGGTAAGCCTTATCGTCTCTAAAACCTTGAAATCAGTTTTCCGTAATAGTTTATTAGAGTAACGGAGATGATGATCATGTAGGGCTGAGTTGTGGTTCTTGCATGCTGAGTTCAGTACCCGTGCATGTGACATCAAGCTGCCGCGTCGTCAACGGAGTTGCCGCCATTCCATTTTCTCGGATACTCGTAGATTCAGTAAGCCTTTTCCTGTTCTGATTTCTTTTAGTCACTATTCTATTATACATTTCTAAGGTCCTTGCAACGTTAATGCTTTATGTTTGAGTTCGGTTATTACGTGCCGTGGTTAAAGTTGCTGTGTTTGTGGTGAAAGAGATCAGGGGCTGAGGCCTAAGTTGCCATTGATTTCGGGCTGAGCGAAAAGAGTTCAGTTTACACGTGAGGGTTATGGTTTGCTTATCGAGGTAGGGGCTTTTTCAAAGAACTTAATTTTATGATTTGGAGTTGTTATAAATGGATATTAATGTACTTTAAGTGGTTGTACAAGTCTTATGTATTGCTAGACTGTTTTGGGATGAACGTGTTTGTGATTTGATTGGATTGTTGTTTGATTTGGTTATATGGCTGGTTGCTGAAATATTTCGTTACAATTTTGGAAACGAGTTTGGTTCTTAAAATGAATTGAGTTTGGATTTGATTTCTTGAATTATGAGAACGATATGAACTTTTGAAATTAGTCTGATTTTAAACTGATTTGTTTTGAACCCGTGGGGTTGCGTAATGGTTTGGTTGGGACCCGAAACGGGTTGCATAGTCCAAGTTTTAGGGAAGATTCTGCCAAATTTTTATGAAATTCAATATTTTATTTTAAAATATAATTTAGAAAATAATTGGATTCGAGAGGTTCTATTGTTTGGTTCTTGATTTATTAAGAAACAAGTGATTCAAGTTTAATCTTTTAAGAAAAGTTATGTTTTAAGTTTGATTTAAATATGAGGGGACCTATGTTTTGAAGTTTGGTCAAGGAAGTACCTTTTGAGGAGTTTTAGCGGATTTTAAAGGAAATTGGACTTTGATTACTTAATTTTACATTACTTTTGAAGTATTCTTTAATTTTAACTAAACAAATCTGAGTCTTTGGGAGAGTTTCTGATTTAAGAAAGAAACGAAATTCCTCTTTGGGCTTAAGTAATTTTGGTTTTGAAACTGGTTCGGGACTTTTGGCTTACATGCTTTGGTTTTGATTTTAAATCTTCACTTTAATTGATTTCAACTTAAGTAACTATGATTTTGAGAATTTCTTAACAGTTTAAGAACTGAGGCAGGTTATTCTTCCCTAGAGTCTTGAGTCTTTGCCAAGGTTGTTAATAAATAACTCTTGATTTCAAAGTGATGGAGCGGATGAAAATGAGTGATTTTGAATCTTTCAGAAGAGATTTTGAATTTGACTTGGTTTTGAAGTTGTTTGAAAGTTTTTTTTAAAGAAAATTTACTTAAGGAAAGTGATTCTTGGCAAGATGTGAATTAAATATGTTTGTGGTTTGAAAGTGAGCCAAGAATGATTATTGAAATAAGATTTTAGGTCTGATTGAATGTGGATATTATTGAGAATATAATGAGGATTTTTGGCCTGGCAAGGATGGTGGTATAATCCCGCTTGCTCAGTGCGTAAACCGTTGGGCAGGGATGGTGGTTTTGCCCCGCCTGCAATGAGAACGGTGGTTTTATCCCGCTCATGTATTGGTAAATTGTTTAGTAAGGACGGCGGTGTGATCCCGCTTGCATATTGTTTTATGTACCCAGTAAGGATGGTGGTTTAATCCTGCTTACTGTGGAGGCAAGGACGGTAGTTTAATCCCGCTTGCGTGTTCCGAGCAAAGATGGTGGTTTAATCCCGCTTGTCTATGAAACCTACGGATAAGGATGGTGGTCTAATCCCGCTTATCCGAGTCGAGTTTGGAAACTATTTCTTGAAATTACTCGATTTGGTGTCTTGAACTCTGTGAATGTCATGTGACTTATTCTCCCATAAGTTTACCTTGGAATCTGCAATTGCTATTTCTTTTGGGAAGTGAATTCATATTTCCTCAATCCTATTCTTCTGTTCATATGCTCCCTCATTTGATTTTAATCGCATATGTCTGTTTAACGTCCTTTGTGTGTTTGTCCTTCTTTGTTTAAACTCTTTTCTTGATCCATGTATTATTTGATACAACTTTGAACTTATTTTGATGCAGTGTATTCCTTTAAGCTCTTATTTCGAATTTTTTAAGGCGTGATTTAATTTTTTTACTTGACTATATTTACAATCATTATTCTTGGAACCTTTATAAAATTGTTTTTGATTCGATATGACCTTCTCCATATAAAGTTTTATTAAAAAAAACTTCTTTATACCGTTTAAAAACTATTTACCCCAAATAACTCGCCAGTTCTTTTACTGGTTTATGAAAATATACTTATTTTAAAATATATGTATGCAACTTGATTTTCTAACAACTATATTACAATTTTTATGAATATTTTTGCTTGATTATATATTTAGATACTCTTCAAAGGAAGATTTTTGTCTCCTTCTAGTTGATTTTCCTTTAATAAACTTCACCTGATCTATTTTTTTAATTTGAATTTGGTTTAGCATAACACGATAATTAAGCATTATTTGCTCTTTTGAAAATGTTGGGTTCATATCTTCCCTTTCAAAAACGGACCAATTCCTTTTTGAGCCTTTCACTTCTATGGATGTCATATTTGACTTTGTACTTAATTACTCTCATACTTTTGTGAACATCACCGTTAGTCTTAATTTTCCTTCTCTTATGAATCTCACACTTATCCGACTCAGCTTGAATTTGTTTCTATCTAATGCACCGTTTATCCTTTTAATTGTCTTTCTTTAGTCAAAGGTTCTTTTTTGAGAATTTTATATTGATTGAATTGCCTTTCCTTGCGCATTTTGTATTTCTTTAGATCAATTGAAAACTTGTTTGATATTCCAAGCCTAGTGAAATTTTGTTTGAATTCTTTGATTTAAAGATCCTTTCTCATATAGGCTGAATTTCTTTTAAGTGCACCTTAATCTCTTGGATATTCTTGTGAAGGTGGTAATTTCAAGTATACTTTTGGAGTCTTGTTTTGAACTATTTTAAAGAAGTTTTGAATTCTTTTTGAAGAAGTTTCAAACTAAATTTTTCTTTCTTGATTGTAACTGAAAACCATTTATTAAATTTTGATAAAGTTGTTTTGACTTAGCGTACACTTCTTTGCGTAAAATTCTAAAAACCTTATTGTGCGTACGCGGAACCCTGCTTTTGCTGAAAATGTGTATACAGAAATTTTTACCTCGAATTTTCTTTTCTAAATAGAGTTTAAATTTTCTTCTATCTTCGTTGTAACCCATATACCCGTTTGGCTTAAATGAGGACCGAAATAACTTTTAAAATTTTTGAGAAATTACCTTTGGCACTTAGCCTTATTGAAATTCATTTCCGAACTTCACATATTCTATCTTTAACTTGGAAAATTGTTTTAAAAAAAAATTTTTCGTTCTTCATAAACAACGCATTCAAAAGAATTTTTAATCCTACTACTGAGTCCTGTGAGCTTTATCCTAGGTTTTAGGCATTTCTTTTTTCTTCTGTAAACCTCATATTCCGTGACTTGACTTGATTTTATTTTAAACTACTGCACTACTTTTCTTTTTATTATTCCTATCAGATTTCATTGATTCGAGAGTCATTCTTGAGATTGCCGAACTAATTTTCTTTCTGGCACTCTTCATTTCTTGTGCATACCTGCTTATTTGTGATCTCAACAATTCTTTTAAACTCTTGCGAATTTTGTCCTTGTCGCTTGTCCTTTTCTAAGGTGTTATATCCTTCGAATAAACTTGGGGATAGCTTTAGAGTCACGTATGACCTTTAGGCGTAATAAGCAAAGCGTTAGTCTCTTTAGAATGCAGTTCGTAAACGTGAAAAGGGAAAGCGGTAAGTATGCAATGTTATGAGGAATGTGGTAGTTTTGTTCCTCGTAAAAGTTTGCGGATGATTATGCTTGTGGTGGTTAAGGGGTTGTGAAGTGACTGACGAAAATGGGAAGTTGAAATTTTGAAGTTAGTACAAAATCTATGCGCAGACATTATCCTATTTGTTCACGTCAACCTTTTTTCAAACTTTTGCCACCTAGTTACCCCCTTTGTTTTTGCAAACACCTAACTTAAACACTTACACCTTCTTGTGCTCCAAGTTTTAGTAAAATAATAATCCCCTATAACATTTTTGTTCTGGACCATCTCTTGACTTTTGCTTCAGACCATGCTTTTTCCTTACATCTAAGTTTTACGAGTCATCCAATATTTGAAAAATTATATTTATATATGTAACAAGACTTCTACTTTTCTAAAGTATACAAAAGTAAAGTATTCAAAACTATTTTAATATTTTGTATATTAAGATAATTTTCGAAGACGAAAATTTTTATAAGTGGGATAGAATGTAAGATCCTAATTTTGAAAGGTTATTAATTAAATATTTAAGATCTATTATATTTATTTAAGATAATATTTTTAGAGATTTTTATACATAAGTTGAATAAATTCTTATTTATTATTTAGAGTTCTTGTAAAAGAAAATAAATAAATAAATAGTGAATATTTTATATATTTCACTTTAAATATTTAGATTTTTAACCTTATTTTATAAATAAAGAAGAATTAATTTACTTATCTCCAATTTTTATTTAATTAGCATTTAATTAAAATTAATTTACAAATTTGTAATTGAAAGGTATTTTAAAGATGGATATTTTATATTTAATTTGATTTTTAATTATTATTCTATCTTTTTATTTATTTTATAAAATTACACTACTATACCTAAAATTTTAATAAAAATACCTAAACTAACCTACACTACCCCAAACCCTAATTACACTCACTCATCTTCTCTCACTTTGACCCACACACACGTTGAACCCAACCCCTTACCCACTCAGCCAGACCCACACACAACACACACTAAACACAAACCTAATCTAGCAGCTGAAAGGAAGAAAGAAGAAAAGAAAAAGAAATGAAAAAAAAGAGGGATCTGGGAAGGGGGCCCGAGGGAGAAAAAAAGGATGAGAGGAGAGGGGAATCCGAGAAAGAGGAAGGGAGCGCCAAGGGAGGAGAAGCTCGCCGCCGTCAACCTCGCCGCCGTCGTCATCCAAGGAGCTACCACTCCTGGTCATCATCGCTGAGCCCGTCAACCCCGTCGCCGCCGTTTGTTCTTGCCACTGCCAGCTGTGCCGTCGCGAGGAGAGGGAGTCGCGCCGTCAGCCGCGTCGCCCATCTCCGTCAGCCGTGCCGTTAATGTCGTCGCCGGTTTTCACCACGCCTCGTCACCACTGTCGCGCCGTGCTCCATGCCGTCGCCGACACTATTCCCTCACAAGAGAAGGATGCGCAAGGGAGGAAACAGAATTGCAAGGGAGCCGCCGCCGTGGAGGAGCCGTTGCCACTAGATCCGCCGCTATCGAAGCTCTACGCCGCCTGTGCCACCGAAAACCGCCTCTGAAGTCCTTTTTCTAGGTAAGCCTAATCATCTCTGAAACCTTGAAATCAGTTTTCCGTAATAGCCTATTAGAGTAACAGAGATGATGACAATGTAGGGATGAGTTGTGGTTCTTGCATGCTGAGTTCAGTACCCATGCATGCGACATCAAGCTGCCGCGTCGTCAACGGTGTCGCCGCCGTTCCGTTTTCTCAGATACTCGTAGATTCAGTAAGCCTTTTCCTGTTCTGATTTCTTTTAGTCACTATTCTATTATACGTTTCTAAGGTCCTTGCAACGTTAATGCTTTAGATTTGAGTTCAGTTCTTACGTGTCGTGGTTAAAGTTGCTGTGTTTGCGGTGAAAGAGATCAGGGGCTAAGGCCTAAGTTGCCATTGATTTTGAGCTGAGTGAAAAGAGTTTAGTTGACACGTGTGGGTTATGGTTTTGCTTATCGAGGTAGGGGCTTTTTCAAAGAACTTAATTTTATGATTTGCAGTTGTTATAAATGGATATTAATGTACTTTTAGCGGTTGTATAAGTCTTATATATTGCTGGACTATTTTGGGATGAACGTGTTTGTGATTTGATTGGATTTTGGTTTGATTTGGTTATATGGCTGGTTGCTGAAATATTTCTATACAATTTTGGAAACGAGTTTGGTTCTTAAAATGAATTGAGTTTGGATTTGATTTCTTGAATTATGAGAAGGATATGAACTTTTGAAATTAGTCTGATTTTAAACTGATTTATTTTGAACCCATGGAAGGGGTTGCGTAATGGTTTGATTGGGACCCGAAACGGGTGACAAAATCCAAGTTTTAGGGGAGATGTTGCCGAATTTTTATGAAATTTAAGATTTTATTTTAAAATATGATTTAGAAAATAATTGGATTCGAGAGGTTCTATTGTTTGGTTCTTGATTTATTAAGAAACAGGTGATTCAAGTTTAATCTTTTAAGGAAAGTTATGTTTTAAGTTTGATTTAAACATGAGGGGGCCTATGTTTTGAAGTTTGGTCAAGGAAGTACCTTTTGAGGAGTTTTAGCGAATTTTAAAGGAAATTGGATTTTGATTACTTAATTTCGCATTGCTTTTGAAGTATTCTTTAATTTTAACTAAACAAATCCAAGCATTTGGGAGAGTTTTTGATTTAAGAACGAAACGAAATGGCTCTTTGGGCTTGAGTAATTTTGGTTTTAAAACTGGTTCGGGAATTTTGGCTTACATGTTTTGGTTTTGATTTTAAATCTTCACTTTAATTGATTTCAACTTAAGTAACTATGATCTCGAGAATTTCGGAAGAGTTTAAGAAATGAGGCAGCTGGTTATTCTTTCCTAGAGTCTTGAGTCTTTGCCAAGGTTGTTAATAAATAACTCTTGATTTTAAAGTGATGGAGCGGATGAAAATGAGTGATTTTGAGTCTTTCAGAAGAGATTTTGAATTTGGCTTGGTTTTGAAGTTGTTTGGAAGTTTTTTTAAAGAAAATTTACTTAAGAAAAGTGATTCTTGGCAAGATGTGAACTGAATATGTTTGTGGTTTGAAAGTGAGCCAAGAATGATTATTGAAATAAGATTTTGAGTCTGATTGACTTTGGATATTATTGAGAATATAATGAGGATTTTTGGCCTAGCAAGGATGGTGGTATAATCCCGCTTGCTCAGTACGTAAACCGTTGGGCAGGGATGGTGGTTTTGTCCCGCCTGCAGTAAGGACGGTGGTTTTATCCCGCTCACATATTGGTAAATTGTTTAGCAAGGATGGTGGTGTAATCCCTCTTGCATATTGTTTTATGTACCCAGTAAGGATGGTGGTTTAATCCCGCTTACTGTGGAGGCAAGGACGATGGCTTAATCCCGTTTGCGTGTTCCGGGCAAGGATGGTGGTTTAATCCCACTTGTCCTTGGAACCTACGGATAAGGATGGTGGTCTAATCTCGCTTATCCGAGTCGGGTTTGGCAACATAACCGACGCGTGAGCTCATGGCCAGTAGGACAGGCATGTATCATGCATTTATATGACATTGTTTGGGTGTGCATATTATAATTGGTTTACCTATGTGAATAGTTATGTTTAATTGCTAATTGTTCTACTTGATATAACTGTTTGATTGTGTTTGAACCTTCTTACTTGTGTTTGTGGCTGAGAATTGCTTGGATTGTGATGAAATGGTTGTTGATTGAGTTGCTTGGGTCTAGGGCCGTGGTTGATTATGAGATGGGCTGAATGCTGTGTTTGGTTTGTATTTCTGGTTTAGTAAAGTATCAAAAACTAAACTGGTTCAGCATAGACTTAATGAACCTATGCTTGAAACAAGTTGGTCATTCATGCTGTTTAAGAAAAACCTTTTGAAAGACTTTTGAATTTTTAAGAAATGAACAATTCCTCTACCAGAAAAGATTTCAGATTTTTCTTTTATGGTACACATTTGCTTTTGAAAAAGATACATAAGGCGGTTATTAATCACTGTACATTAAAAACGGTTTTATTTTCGTATCTTATTATAGCAATTCTGTAACCCTACGGTGAGAATCCTTTCGAGGACGATGTTCTCACTCTCCTACAGGTTTTTTCCTTTTCAAGTTATGGATGACGAAGTTTGGAAGAGATTATTTCTTTTTGTTTAAATGATACTTTTGTATTGATTTTAGTATTTATGTTTCCCTCGCCTTTAATTTTACAAGTCTTCACAAAAGGGATAGGATTTTAATTATGTAATGCATGTAATATTAATAATATGTATATATATATATATATATATATATATATGTATATATATCTTTTGTAAGTATTGTAGTTTGTTTTGTAAATGTGGTTGTATGTTATTAGATAAGAAGTCTCTTGAGCGGTTAAGCAGTTTAAAATTTTGAACAGGCTCATATTTTAGTATTAAAAATTTTAAAAGTCGTTGTAATACCCAAGCTATCAGAATAGCGCAAACGGAAGCATGACATTTTGATAATTAGGGTGTTACACTAATATTTCTCATTAAAATAAAAGACTTCACATTTTTCAATCTGCTGCGTGTTAACTTGACATTTTTCATATTATGGACTATCAATCCAACATCATATTCATCTCAAAGTTGAAAACTATTATTCCAGCAATATACTCCAAAAACATCTATAATATCTTTTAATACTAGTGACTTAATAAATATATTCATCACCTAATAACTCAAATCTAATTTAGGGAGAATATTTTTTTATTGATACACTAGACTTATATCAAACATTTTTTAGTAATTAAATTAAATAATTTTTTTAAAGATATGGGATGAGATATTTTATATATATAATACGTGATGCTTACCAAAATCTTCTATTATTTTTAATAAAAATGTTATTTTATTAATAAATCTTAATAGAAAAAAGATTGTTTTAAAAGTAATTTTAATATATTTTTATTTACAAAAACTTTACTAAATAATAATAATGTATTTTATTCTCAATATTTATATTTAGTTTCAGTTTTATTTTTATACTACTATTTGATTTTTAAATTCATTCCTAATATTTTAATATTTATCAAATATATCCCTTGGTTATTATTAATATCTTGTTACATGGCAATTATAAGTTCACGTGTCACTA
Source organism: Arachis duranensis (assembly GCF_000817695.3). Lineage (NCBI taxonomy): Eukaryota > Viridiplantae > Streptophyta > Magnoliopsida > Fabales > Fabaceae > Arachis > Arachis duranensis. The sequence goes on from NC_029777.3 coordinate 91,595,679, forward strand.
TCACATCAGTTTAAATTTTCATATGTTATTACCATGTCATCTTGTATTGTTATATACTTATATTAGTAATTTTTGTTAACAATATTAACTCTTAAAGTATAATTGAAATATATTTAAAGTATGGTTTCGATATCATCGTGGTTAGAAATTATTTCACGTCATTGACAGGCTAATTTCTTTTTATACTGAAGAAAATAATATTTTTATTAAAAATAAGATTATTTAATGTAATTATGAATAGATTTTACAGGTGAAAAGTCAATATACAAAGAATATAAATGTATATTGTAACACGTAAAATATATGTTGAATACATGTCACTATTCTGATAATACAAAATATATATTAAACACGTATTAATATCTACATATTTTTTACACATTTATAATATTATAATACATTTTAAATATTAATATTTAAATAAAATATTATTTTTATTTTCATATTAAAAATAATTTATAAAATAGAAAGAAGGATTCTAATGACGATGAGCTATATATACTTCTTTTTTGAGGGGGTATTTGTATACCATGGGTTCATATGTGTAGAATGTAGGTGCTTAAATTGAATTATTCAAGTATAAAGCTTTTTTCAGTGGAAAAAATATATTTGGGACTTTAAAGAATCAAGCAATAAATGAAAATATCTAGAAATATAAAGAGCGGTCCACAAATAATAAATTGTATTATTGTAATAATTGGGACAAATATAAATATAGACTAATTTTATAGTCATGTTAATATATTATTCTTCTTGCAATCTGTCGCTTTTATACTGTTTTTTTTTTCTATTATTATTATTATTATTATTGTTATTATTATTGTTATAATTAGTATTAGTATTATTTTGATTATTAAAATTATTATTACTATTATTCTCATTACTATAATTATTAATGTTATTATTGTTACGATGAAAAACTGGTGATTAATGGGCTGGACTTGTGAGATTAGCTCAAACATCTGGAGGAGGTGGTCTCCGACTTGAGTTGCATCTGGGAGCTGCTGTCCGACTTGTGCGTATGATGAAATGGGGGTGGTACCTGCAAAGACACTCAGATGCCTAAGTCAGCAAAGGATTTTACAGGTTTAGAGAGTATTGGAACTTAGTGATACTTGAGGGTGTCAGTGTATTTATAGCAGTGAACCAATAACCACCGTTGGAGTAGTTCCACCTTTTAAGGAGAATAACCGTCCCTTTATCTTAGGGAAGTTGAGATATGGCTCCTGGAAGTAGATTGAAAGATTTTAGGGGCAATTACTTATTTTAAATAAGTATTATCTGCTAGCTATCCTTCGCGCCCGACTTCTTTAAGGTAGAGTCTATGTCGAATCCGACCTCATTAGAAGAGGTCGGTAGAAAATGAAGGTCAATCTTTAGAATGAGCCTTTAGGTGTATTTGGACCTGAGTCTTAATGTTAGGTCAAGATATGAATAATTATCATTGTCTTAATTACTAATATTACGATAATAATAATATTATTAGGTTATAATAACAGAAATAACTTTAAAAAATCAAAACCAAAAACTGTCATTCTAAATCCTAATTCGAAGATATATATTTAATTTTTTAATAAATATTTATTAATTTAATTATAATATAATTATTTTTTTATTGTTGTATATCTATCTATTTAGTTAATATATTAATTTTCTTTTTACAATTAGTATTTTGTTTCGAAATAAAATTAATTAATAATTTATTATTTATTATTATTTTATTTTTATTTAATAATCATATTATTATACCTATATATATATATATATATATTTTAATTTTTTGGCTTTATCCCGAGTACACTCTAAATATACATATACGTAAATATAATACATTTCAAGTGCATTTAGATTTTTTCTAAGGTGTTTCGTCTCGAATACATAGTATCTGACTTCTGTATTTATTTATCTTTTATTTTTGTATTTGAGATATATAATGATAATTTAAAAAGTATATATTGCACATTTTAATAAATAAAATATTTAAATAATATAAAATAAAAAATCTATATTTTTGTTGTTAAACTAATAATATATATAAATACAAATATCAATTTTAAATTTTAATTTTAATTACAACTAATAAATGATACGTAATATACTTTGGTTGTCAAACTAATAATTAATAATAGTATATAAGAAAAATAGAGTTGCTAATTTTTTTTATATAGAGTAAATTGGTGTGTGATGTACATTTATTAAAAAAGTTGGTATTTTTTTAATATGGAGTTAATTTTTTTTAAAATTGTTATTAATTAAACAAATTGAAAGATCAAATTTGTTAAGAAGAGCAAAACAAATAAAATCTAAAAGATCGATTTAGATGAGATACACAAATTTAAAGGTTAGATTTATGCATTAAAATTTTAAAAAATTCAGATACATAAATTTAAGGTAGTGTTTGTTTTGTAGTACTGAGACAGAGACTGAGAGACTGAGATACAGTATTATGTTTGTTGGCTCAAAGACTGGTACTAAAATTTCTGTCTTTATCTCCAAAATTTCAGTATTTCAGTGCCTCCAAAATGTAGGGACACAGAAAATTGATATTTTTAGAAACAGAGACTGAAACTTTAATAATATTTTATATTTAAAATACTCTCATTTTAATTAATTAATTTCAATTTTATTCTTTGTACAAATTAAATTAGAGTTTCATTTTTATTTCAATTTTTATCTCTCACTTGACACCAAACAGAATATTAAAACTTATTTCAGTCTCTGTCTTTTAGTCTCTGTCTCTCAGTCTCAGTTTTTCAGTATCTGTCTCTCCACCAAACGCTACCTAATAAATGTCAGATTTGTGTATTATAAAAATTTAAAGAATTCAGGTATACAAATATATAAGAAAATTTGTATTTTTAAAAATAAATCTGTTAGTTAAATTTATATCTTTTATATCTTAGTTATACACATCATACTTTAATAATATTATAAAATATTATTAATTTTTTAAAATAAAAAAATAAAAAAGAAAAAAAATTTTTAATTTTAATTTTTTTAATTATAATAAAAAAATTATATCATACATTTTTGTTATAAAATTAATAATATATAATAAAATATATAATAGATATTTTGTATTAACATCAGTCCATTCATCCCCAATAAATAATTCACCAGTAATTTTATACAACCACAATCAAAGTCGTAATTTATTATAAACTAAAAACAGAATATGATTTATTTACTTTGTCAAATTGATACCGATTTATTATTACTAAAATTTTAGGGCTGAAATAAATATAATTACAATTCTTGTACGACATAAATCATAATCACAAATTTAAAATATTTGTTTATAGATCTTAAAGGACTGAAAGATACTTTTTTTTTTCACTATAGACAATTCCTTCTTCAAGTATACACTTGAGTGTTGATAGAATGAGATTTATTTGAATGCTTAATTTCTTGATTGTTGTGCCTAACTATACCTACATTTGATCCTTAGCTTAGGTTTCTCTACTAAGACGACTTTGGAGACATCAAAGCAATGGTTCAGAATCAAAATTAAACATCAGCATTATTGCTTTGAACTTTGAAGAGTACTAGAATTTATTATTTTTAATATATATTTTTATATATTATTAATTAATAATTATTCACTAAATTAATAAATTTTATTAATTTTTTAACATTTTTTATATTACAAACTTAGTACAACCTTTTTTTTCAGAACATTTAGCTATTAGCTTATTTTTATTGATTAAAACAAAAAAAGGGCTCAAATATATTAGTAAAAATGTGTTGACTAGAATTATTAGTTAATATTAATAAGAATTGATCACTTTAATAAATTTATGTACGAGTGATGTCATTGTTTGAACTAAAATGATATATTCGTCAAAAACTAAAATATTTTTGAACGGTAGGTTCATAAATCCAGAAATTTTTTTAGATATTAACCAAATTTTAGTGTAACTTAATTATTAAATTTTATCATATTTTTTAAATTTTAAAAATAAAAATATAAAATAATATAATTTCATATATTGCTAATACATTTTTCATGTATTATATATTTAATATTAAAATATATAATGCGCTCTTTGCATATTGTATATTTAAATATTAAAAATACAATACGTTTTTTACAAATTATTAATTTCTGGAGTTTAAATTTTATTCTGTGCATGTAGTAAATTTTGATTATTATTAATTCATATCATTTTTTTTGGTGACTTAATTCATATCATTTGCGACTTCAAAGTATGTTGTCGAAATTTATTTTCTCTCATACAAAGTAATATCTTTTTTATATTATAAAAAAATTTAAAAGACTCAACTATTAATAATCTCATATCATTATCCTTTAGTTATTATTTTGAAATTGCATTAATAACTATATTATGAATTTTAGACTTGTACTGTAAATGGGTAGTCCTTTCCAAATTGATCCAAAGACATATTTTGAATCAAAGGAGACTCAATTTAATAGCTAATCCTTGTGAAACATGTCGTATTCGTCAATTATCAACACACTGTCACAGAATATATAGACATTTGAGGAAATTTATTTCACACACTTAAGTTCGGTCTTCAAATGTGCTTTTGGAAAGAAAAAAAAAAACAAGAGAGAGAAATACGGTTAACATTTAATTATTTTAATTTTATTTTTAATATTTTAAATATGTTTTAGTTATATTTTTGGAATTAATTGATACCATTAACGAAGATCCTACCGGAATAATCTTATATTAATGTATCAGTGAGATATCATATATAATTGCCATATCACAGGTTGTTAATGTCTAGAGATATATTTAAAACATATTAAAAGGATTATAATAAAATTAAATCAAATTTTATGGATAAAATTAAAACTAAACATAAATGTTGGGCTTAGAAAATAATAAATTTTATTTTAATGATTACAAACATATATTTAATTAGATCGAAATTCCGAAAATTGTTTTGATGTGAGTGTTCATAGTGTAAAATTTTGAGCAGTCCAATAAAAAAGAATAAATTGTCTTTGTTGTTGCTATTTGGACAAAAATGAGACTGGTATATGAATCTATAATACAAACAAATCTCATCAACTAAGTCCAGTACATTAGTTTAATGAAGGACAAGTAAATCATCTTAAAAGAAGTGGTTCACTCTTTGTTGGTACCATAAAATCTTTCAGCAAATAAACATTAGAGTAAAAAGTCAAATAATAGAGTCAAAGACAAAACTAAATAATAATTTGGTTTTGAAGAAGAATGTTATAATTATGTTAATTAAAATGTGTAAACAAATAGCTACTTGAAGCTATCATTAAAACGATCCAACAAAGAAGAAAGAAAAAAGGTTCTGTTTCTTTGTATTAAAAAGACGTCTGCTACACATACAAGTCTTTTTAGCTTATAAGTTTTACAAGTTGGTACAAGCCCAACAAAAAACATGCATTACATACACTCCCACATTTAAGAGTAAATAAACACACGTTATTCAAGCACTTCCTGTTTTCAAAGCGCGCTACTCACCATGCATTATAAACGACTCTTCTTCTTCTTCCTCCATGAAAACGAGTTTCTTGCCAAATTTGAAGATAATGGAACTTCAGAAATACACCTAAACGATTATAGAAATACACTCAAACGATTACAGAAATACACCCAAACGATTACAGAAATTCACCCAAACGATTATAGAAATACACCCAAAGGATTACAAAAACTACACCCAAAGAATTTAAGAAATACACCCAAAATTCGTTGAAGTACACCTTATGCATAATTCAAAACTCTTTCTCTTTCTCCTCCTCGTCTTCTGTTGCTTCTTCTTCTTCAAAAACGATTTCAGAGCTTGATGTCAAAAAACAATGGAAATCGAGAATAACGAAGAAAGAAAATAGAGAGAAAAGTACATAAATGAAGAAGGAAAAAGAGAAGGCAAGAAATGAAAGCAAAGAAGAAGAAGAAGAAGAGGAAGAAGAACGTGCAACAAGAAGAAGAAGAAGGTGCAATGAGTAACGGTTGAAGAATGAGAAAGAGAAGGCAAGAAACGAAAGAAAAGAAGAAGAAGAGGAAGAGGAAGAAGAACGTGCAGTAAGAAGAAGAAGAAGGTGCAGTGAAAACGTGCAGTAATGGTTGAAGAAGGAGAAAGAGAAGGCAAGAAACGAAAGAGAAGAAGAAGAAGAAGAAGAAGAAGAGGAAGAGGAAGAAGAAGTACACAAGAAGAAGAAGAACGTGCACTTGTAAAGACTTGTATAAAAAAACGCTTGTATGTGGAGAATTTCTCAAAAAAAAGCTCTGCATACTTGTCATTAGGGCTTATATGCTTTACAAGTTAATTAACGAATAAACTCCAAAAACGCGATGCAAGGTCTACGTTCTTCTTCTTCTTCCTCTTCCTCTTCTTCTTCTTTTCTTTCGTTTCTTGCCTTCTCTTTCTCCTTCTTTTTCTTCCTCTTCCTCTTCTTCTTCTTCTTCTTCTTTTCTTTTGTTTCTTGCTTTCTCTTTCTCGTTCTTCTTCTTGCACGTTCTTCTTCCTCTTCCTCTCTTCTTCTTTTCTTTTGTTTCTTGCCTTCTCTTTCTCCTTCTTCTTCTTGTTGCACGTTCTTCTTCCTCTTTCTGTTCTTCTTCTTCATTTACGTGCTTTTCTCTCTGTTTTTTTCTTCGTTATTCTCGATTTCTATTTTTTTGACATCAAGCTCTGAAATCGTTTTTGAAGAAGAAGAAGCAGCATAAGATAAGGAGGAGAAAGAGATAGAGTTTTGAAATATGCATAAGGTGTATTTCAACGAATTTTGGATGTATTTCTTAAATCCTTTGGGTGTATTTTTGTAATCCTTTAGGTGTATTTCTGTAATCTTTTGGGTGTATTTATATAATCGTTTGGGTGAATTCCTGTAACCGTTTGGGTGTATTTCTATAATCCTTTGGGTGTATTTCTGTAATCGTTGGAGATGTATTTCTGTAATCGTTTGGGTGTATTTCTGAAGTTCCATTATCTTAAAATTTGACAAGAAAATTGTTTTCATGGAGGAAAAAGAAGAAGAGTCGTTCATAATGCATGGTGAGTAGCGCGCTTTGTAAACAGGAAGTTATTGAATAACATGCGTTTTATTTACTCTTGAATGTGGAAGTGTGTAATGCGTTAATTAAGTACTAGCGGCTCAACAGGCACTAACGTGCCTGTTCAGCCGCTTTTCTATCGTTTTTAAGAAATTAATTTAATTTTTTGTTAATATATCATTCACTTTTTAAATTTATTAGATAAGTATTTTTTCATTTTAATATTAATGTGACATTATTTATATCATATTTTATTAAAATTAAAATTACTATAAAAAATTTTTAAAATGTTAAATTATAAAAGCACATAATAAAGAGGTATAAATATTATCAGAAAAAATATAATTTAAAAAATAATGATAATAATATTTAGAAATATTATTTACAAATTTAACTATTTATAATTGTTATTAAGTTTAATTATTTATTTTTAATCGTATTTAATTTGAAGTCGAGATAAAAATTTATATTCAAAGCACACTCTATCTTTATGCATAATTTTAATTGATAAAAATATTTTATTTTTTAAATTTTATATTTAGTTTTTTAATTTTCTTTAATTTTATTATTTTTTTAAATTATTAATTTATACTTTTTATTATATTATCTCGCTATATCAAACACTATTCTTTATCTTACTATTATTCTCTATACACATACCTGTCATTGTCTCATCATCATTATTATATTATCTTGTTCTCCTTACTCATTTTTTCTTATAACCATCTATTTTGTTGACTTTTATGAGTGAGTGATTGAAGTTTTGTTAAAAGAAGTAAAACATAACGCTTTTATTTTTTTTTCAATTATCAAAATTTGATATCAGTAATCCTAAAAAAGCAATATCAAAATATATTATTTTTAACTAAAATAATACATAATTGTAAGCTTTTTAACTAATAATTATAAATGTAAGTTGTAATTTAATATAGTAACTTGGGACAAAAGACAGCCATTGCTATCTATATTTGACTGCTACTATATAAGTTTCACATTTATTTTATTGTGCACATTAATTAAAATGTACTTTATTATTTTATTTTGTATGTTTTGAAATAATACAATTATATTATAAAGATGAGATTAATTTTCATAATCTAATAGAAATCTTTTTATTATTTTGTTTGTCATTTAAAATTTTGGATACTATCCATAAAAAATAGTTACTTAAAGTGAAACACTATATAAAGAGAGATAAATAACTTTTAGATTTATTGGTCTGGTTTGCTTCTTATTAATCCTCATTTAATATACTCAAATTTAATAGCTTTAATGGCGATAAATTTTTGTAATTAGTTAAAAAAAGTTCAACTTTCTCTTTCTCTCTGTCTCTATATGATTTTGGACAAACTCAATTTTATTAGTAAAAAGTTTTTTAAGTTCATAATATTTTTAACTTCTTATATATAATAATTAGACTTAATAAATTACCAAAATTCAAACCTATTCTCTTAAACTATTTTTTTATCATATAATTGAAATCGTTTAAACGGAAGATCTTTAGACCCTAATATTTTCAAAATAAAAAATATAATAAAATAAATCTAAAAACCTAATAAAATAAAATGGTTTAAAAAATTAGAATATATATATATATATAGAAAAACAATAAATTAAAATTTACATGATCCATGAGATAGGAAAATAAAGAGAAGAAAATAATCATTAAGGTTGAAACAATAAAAAATATATAACACAATTTGTATTTTACCACATTTAAATATTATATGTCTATCTAATAGTCAATAAAAAATATATTATTTAATGTAAAATAGATTAAAAATAAAAAAGAGATTAACAAAATCAATTAACAAATTTCTTATCTTAGGTCGCCAGATTATTTGAAAAATCAATTAACAACGTTCTTATATTGCTATATTTATTGTGTAATATGTCGAACTAATAATCAATAAAAAATAATATTATCCAATGTAAAATAGATTACAAATAAAAAAAAGAAATTAACAAAATATATATGCGTGAGAATTTTTTATTCTACTATTGGTAGGTGTAGATTTTTTTGTATCTTTTATATGTTAATCATGTGACAAACGAATAATATTGAATTAATTAATTTTTTTTCAATATAATTTAGAAAATTAATAAATGTCAAATCAAGTACTCTATATAATTAAATATTAAATTCAATACTCTACATAATTAATAGTTTAGATAGTTTAAAAAATTAACATATTAATATTTTTAAGCGATTTCTAGCGTCTTATATATATGTCAATCAAATAAATTGGCCAATATTCAAAACAAATAATATTGTAGTAGACAAAATTAATAATTAATTTAGTTTTAAAGTAGATATTTATGTGCTCAAATATCAAATATAATACTCTACATAATCAATATATTAGAAAATAAAAAATTATTACAAAGCAATTTAAAAAAAATGAGTTAACAAAATATTTATGGGACTTTTTTCATTCAATCATTAATAGGTAAAGACATATCAAAAAATAAAATTACATATCAAATAAAAAATTGTTTTCTTTCTACGTCAAATTGATAAGATAAAAAAATTATTTCTTTTTACATTAAATTGATAAAAAAAAGACACATAGTACTTTTTTTATAGTAAAAAGTTTATAATAAATTAAAAAGACAGAGGAATGATCGAGAATATAGATTAGATAAGTACATTAAAGAGAAAAAAATATAAGGGGATGTTATGCAGTAACGGCTGCAAAATTGTCCAAAATTTGCAACGGAAGGCAATGAAAGATGATGGAAGCGAGAGTATCGAAGAAAGGAGAAGAACGAACAGAAAAAAATACAGAAAAGTAGAAACTAAACTAACATAGAGTTAAATAATAAAGCATGAAAGTCGTGAAGAATGTGAAAATATTGATATTCATTTTCGTCCATTTTTTGATTTATTATCAATTTGCAAACCGTCTGCATTTTTTTGAGATGTGTTATTATAGTTACAGGAGTAACAAAACAATTTTTATTTTAGTGGAAAATTATTGAATTTTTCAAAACAAATTTTATGACTATTTTGTCTTTATAATTTACTTTATGAAATGGTTTGTTATAAGGTTAATATAGTCCAAAAAAATTAGACAATAAAGTCATAGTCAACATTTTGTATTGGTTTTATATATTGTTATAGATAATATTATATATTTTGTAGGTACCAAGAGTATATTAAGATAATATGATATAATAATTTAAAGAAAAAATTATTCTTTGTACATTTATTTAAAAAAATTATCATGTTTAAACTATTTTATTTTTATTCTTTAAAAATACATAACAATGATTTAGATAAACTTTTAATGAAGTTGCTGTTTAAAATGGATGTAAGTTTTTTTATGTAAAGTAACTGACGGTTGTACAGGAGAATTTTTTTTAATAACAAAACTTTCTTCTCAATAAAGACAATATTGGAATTTAAATTTGGACACCAAAATTCCTGATATTTCAATAGATATTATTATAGATTAAAATAAAGTACATAATTAAGGATAAAAAACTAAAAAAATAGATGCATATAGAAAAGGATAATGTTAAATTCTATGTCATTATGTATGAGAACTGTTCATACCCTGACCCAACGATAAAGGCCCAGGTCCAAATAGAAGGCCTAACCTGAAGGGTTACGCCTAGACAAAATACCGACCTTCACATAAGAAGTCGGTATCAATCACGACTTGGTCTGAAGAAGTCGGGTAAGAGATTAGCTGGCAGATAAACACTCATTCAAATGGGTAACCGCCCCTAAAATCTCTCTAACCACTTCATAAAGCCATATCTTAACCTCCCCAAGATAATGGGGACGGTTAGCACCCTAAAGATACGGCACTACACCAACGGTGATTATTGGCTCACCACTATAAATACACTGACACCCCTCAGGTATCTCTAAGTCCAATACTCTCTAGACCTGCTCACACTCTTGCTAACTTAGGCATCGGAGTGTCTTTGCAGGTACCACCCCCCATTCACTCGCGAGCACAAGTCGGACGGAGCCTCCCGAGTCGCAGATCCATCCGGAGTTCTCCTCCATCACGCACTTGGGCCGCCAAACGCCGTCTATCATGTTAATCTCCGGTTACCTACCGTAACATTGGCGCCGTTACCGGGGACCCGAGAGATCATTCATCGATGGCGGAAAGATCCCACGAAGAAGGCCGTGCGGAAACAGATTCTGAGCAAGAGAATCTAGACACGGGTAACAACAATGGAGACATGGCCCGGCACCGGGATAACGACCAACACAGAGAAGGTACCTCCGGAGTAAAGAATCCGAAGGTCAATTCCTCCGATGGGCGTGAGTCAGAAAAGAGCGGACCGCCCCACGTAACCGAGCTGATGGATTTAGTCCATAGCCGCCTGGAACAACTGGAGAAGGAGCGGGAGAGACAAAAAGAAACCGAAAGGTACCTCAAAGAGGAGATGGAACGGCGAAAAGAGTTAGAAAGAAAACTCTTACAGCTAGAATCCTCCCTCAAGAATTCCCGCGACGAACAAGAAGACCAGCTCCCGGGCGGAGAAGACCCTTTCAGCGAGGACATAATGAGGGCAAAAGTTCCAGGGAACTTTAAAAGCCCCGATATGGACCTCTATGATGGAACTACGGATCCAAAGCATCATCTGAGCAACTTTAAAAGTCGGATGTATCTAGCTGATGCCTCCGACGCTACGAGATGCAAGGCCTTCCCGACCACTTTGTCGAAAGCAGCGATGAAGTGGTTCGACAGCCTTCCCCCGAGATCCATCACTAGCTTTGAAGACCTCTCAAGAAAGTTCTTGATGAGGTTCTCAATTCAGAAAGATAAAGTAAAACATGCACCGAGCCTCCTGGGAATAAAACAGGAGGTCGGAGAGTCTTTACGAGCCTACATGGAAAGGTTCAACAAGGCATGTTTAGAGATCCAAGACCTGCCCACAGAGGCAGTAATAATGGGGTTAGTCAATGGACTTAGAGAAGGTCCCTTCTCACAGTCCATATCTAAAAGACATCCCGTTTCTCTAAGTGATGTACAAGAAAGGGCCGAAAAGTACATCAATATGGAAGAGAATGCAAAATTAAGAGACCTGAGTTGGCGACCTGGACCCACTTCCTCATCTAAGGAGAGGGAAAGGGAAGTCAAAAAGAAGGAAGAACTCGGTCTCGAGAGGCCCAGGAAATATCACTCTTATACTCCTCTAAAGACTTCTATAGTGGACGTATACAGAGAGATCTGCAACACTGAAAGGCTGCCACCCCCAAGACCTATTAAAAATAAAAAAGGGGGAAGCCGCGACGAGTATTGCGAGTACCATAAAATATATGGTCACTCCACCAACGACTGTTACGACCTCAAAAATGTGATAGAAAAGCTGGCTAGAGAAGGCCGACTTGACAGATATCTCATGGAGAGGTCGGACATCCATGGAAAGAGAAAGCGAGATGATATGGATAGGAGAGATCCACCACCACAGACCCCCGAGAGACATATCCATATGATCTCAGGAGGATTTGCGGGAGGCGGAATCACTAAATCTTCTCGCAAAAGACATCTCAAGAGAGTCTATCAGGTCGGGGAAGAAACACCCGACCTCCCTACTATCTCATTCACCAAAGAAGATGGGCAAGGGATAATCCCCGGGCACGATGATCCCGTGGTGATAACTATGATCCTAGCCAACGCCCATCTCCACAGAACCCTAGTAGACCAAGGAAGCTCGGCGGACATCCTTTTCAAGCCCGCCTTCGACAAGCTAGGGTTAGATGAAAAAGAATTGAGAGCCTACCCCGACACCCTCTACGGACTAGGGGATACGCCAATAAAACCACTAGGATTTTTACCCCTTCACACCACCTTTGGAAAAGGGGAAAAATCAAGGACTCTAAGCATAGACTTCATAGTCATCGATGAAGGGTCAGCCTACAATGCCTTAATTGGCAGGACTACCCTTAATCGTCTTGGAGCAGTGGTATCTACTCCCCACCTTTGCATGAAATTCCCGACTCCAGGAGGAATAGCAACGGTGAGGGGAGATCAAAAATTGGCAAGGAAGTGCTATAACGAAAGCCTAAATCTGAGAGGGAAGGGCAAAGAAGTCCACACCATAGAGCTGGGCGGCGCAAGGACCAGAGACGAGTTGCGACCCCAACCGGGAGGAAAAACCGAGGAAATACAAGTCGGAGAAGAGGAAGGGAAAAACACTTACATAGGAGCTAACCTGGGGGAAACCCTAAAACAAAGGTTGGGTGAACTCCTAAGAGCTAATTCCGACCTCTTCGCCTGGAAGGCTTCCGACATGCCCGGGATTGATCCCAAGCTCATGTCCCATAGGCTCTCGGTTTACCCAGGATCCCGACCTATACAGCAAAGAAGACGCAAGCTCGGCCCAGAGCGAGCCTCAATAGTAGAAGAGCAGGTACAGGCGCTTCTGGAAGCCGGTTTTATTAGAGAGGTCAAATACCCAACGTGGCTAGCCAATGTAGTGCTAGTCAAAAAACAGAATGGTAAATGGAGAATGTGTGTCGACTATACCGACTTGAATAAGGCATGTCCTAAGGACCCTTATCCTCTACCAAGTATTGATACCCTGGTGGACTCCAGCTCGGGGTACCAATACTTATCGTTCATGGACGCCTACTCGGGATATAACCAAATCCCGATGCATGAACCCGACCAGGAGAAAACATCGTTCATCATACCGAGAGCCAACTATTGCTACGTGGTCATGCCATTCGGGCTAAAGAATGCAGGAGCCACGTATCAAAGGCTGATGAACAAAGTGTTTTCCCCCCATCTAGGGACCCTAATGGAGGTATACGTCGACGACATGTTAGTAAAAATCAAGCAAGAAATCGACCTCTTAACCGACCTCTCACAAGTCTTCAACACTATAAGGTTGCATGGGATGAGGCTAAATCCCGCAAAATGCGCCTTCGCAGTAGAAGCGGGGAAATTTCTAGGCTTCATGCTAACACAAAGAGGGATTGAGGCCAATCCCGACAAGTGCAGAGCCATCCTAGAAATGAAAAGCCCGACTTGTTTGAGAGAGGTTCAACAGCTCAATGGCCGACTTGCAGCCCTCTCCAGATTTTTGGCAGGATCGGCACTAAAATCCCTTCCATTATTTTCCTTATTAAGGAAGGGATGCCAGTTTGAATGGACTCCGGAATGCTTCTGAATTTACTGTTAATGCTTTTGAACTTCCAAACACTATTTTCTATTTGCCTGACTAAGCCTATCACTCAATAATTGGTGCTTGATCCATCAATCCTCGTGGGATCGACCCTTACTCACGTAAGGTATTACCTGGTACGACCCGGTGCACTTGCCGGTTAGTTTGTGAGTTATAAAACACCGCACCAATGAACCAGCCCATGAAGCAAATCCTCCAAAAGACGGATGTTGCCGGGAGAATGGTTCAATGGGCGATAGAGCTCTCCGAGTTCGATTTGAGATATGAAACTCGGACAGCAATCAAAGCCCAATGCCTCGCCGACTTCGTTGCAGAATATGCAGGAGAACAAGAGGAAAAACCGACTACATGGGAACTCTATGTAGACGGATCCTCCAACAAAACAGGGAGCGGCGCAGGCATAATATTGGTAGATGAAAAAGGAACCCAGATAGAGGTCTCCTTAAAATTTGAATTTCCGGCTTCAAACAATCAGGCAGAATATGAAGCCTTGATCGCCGGATTAAAATTAGCAGAAGAAGTTGGTGCTACAAAGGTGATGATCTACAGCGACTCACAGGTGGTGACCTCCCAAATAAGCGGAGAATATCAGGCAAAGGATCCCAATATGAAGAGGTACTTAGAAAAAACCTTGGAGCACCTTGAGCACTTTGCGGAAACCGAGGTCAAACACATAACTCGGGATCTAAATAGCAGAGCGGATGCCCTATCCAAGTTGGCAAGTACCAAACCAGGAGGAAACAACAGAAGCCTGATTCAAGAAACCCTCCAAGAACCCTCAGTAACAAAAACGGAAGACAAGCAAGAGGTACTTGAGGTAGTCGGCTTGAACCTCGGATGGATGAATCCCTTGGTCGAATACCTGAAATTCGACATCCTCCCCAAGGAGGAGAAAGAAGCTAAAAAGATCCGAAGGGAAGCACAGCATTATACTTTGGTGAGGAATGTCCTTTACAGAAGAGGGATATCAACACCATTGCTGAAGTGCGTACCGACCTCAAGAACCACCGAGGTGTTGGAGGAAGTACATAGTGGGATCTGCGGAAACCATCTCGGAGCAAGGTCGCTGGCCAGAAAAGTAATCCGAGCAGGATTCTATTGGCCGACCTTGCAGAAAGATGCCACAGACTTTGTGAAAAGATGCCCACCATGCCAGATGCATGCGAATTTCCACGTAGCTCCACCAGAAGAGCTCATCAGTATCACTTCCCCCTGGCCTTTCGCAAAATGGGGAATGGATTTGTTAGGTCCTTTTTCCCAAGTACCAGGGCAAGTAAAATACCTGATCGTGGGAATAGATTACTTCACAAAATGGATAGAAGCAGAACCATTAGCCACCATCACCGCTCAAAGAAGTCGCAGGTTCCTCTACAAAAACATTATCACAAGGTATGGAATACCTTATTCTATCACCACAGATAATGGAACCCAATTCACTGACGCCACCTTTAGAAGTCTGGTAGCCAGTATGAAAATCAAGCATCAATTCACCTCGGTAGAACACCCACAAGCCAATGGGCAAGCCGAGGCAGCTAACAAAGTCATACTGGCAGGATTGAAGAAGAGATTACAGGAAGCAAAGGGAGCTTGGGCTGAAGAGCTCCCCCAAGTGCTGTGGGCTTATAGGACAACCCCTCAATCCACCACAGGAGAAACACCCTTCCGACTAGTCTACGGTGTAGAAGCCATGATTCCCATAGAAATCAATGAGCAAAGCCCAAGGGTAATTCCCATGATGAAGTCGGAAATGTACAGGGACACAAAGAGGAGCTCGATTTGCTCCCCGAAGTCCGAGAAGATGCCCAGATAAGAGAAGCGACACTAAAGCAAAGGATGACTACCAGATACAACAAGAAAGTCATTCGAAGAACATTTGCCTTAGATGACTTGATCCTAATCAGAAACGACATTGGCGTCAACAAATCAGGAGAAGGAAAGCTCGCCGCAAATTGGAAAGGGCCATACAAAATCAAGGAAGTGTTAGGGAAAGGTTATTATACAGTAACCGACCTGGACGGCACTGAGCTACCAAGGTCGTGGCATGCTTGTAATATGAAAAGGTACTACAGTTAGAAGCGAACTCTACTCCCTGATGTACTCTTTTCCCAGCTTCAGGATTTTTTCCCAAAAAAGGGTTTTTTCTGGAGAGGGGTTTTTAACGAGGCATCATAGTAGAGGCTAAGGGAAAACATGCTGTCAAGACCCTTAGTAGCAAAAAGGTACCTTCCCAATTAATAAAGATCTTTTTTACAATATCTCTCTTAAAATCCTCCTTTATTTTCATAAGTCTTTCTACGAAACGCGCCGACTTAAGCTCGACAAAACGTGAAAATCCCATGGACCGACCTAACATGGTCGTCAGGATAAAACGACGACGTACAAGTCGGCGTAAAGAGGTTATATGAGTTGATCGTATTAAACTCGGGAACAGTCCGACTCATAAGTCGAAGACAAGAACCCGAGTAGAAAAACTCGGATATATTCCGAGTAAATGAAAAACGCATCGCAAAAATAACCTAAGTCATAAAAACTCACTAAAGCAAAAGTTGAGTATAAAGGATAATAAAAGAGATATCAAAACCTGGAAAAAGTTCAAAGGTTGCATGCAAGCCTTTGAACTTAAAGGGCTCGAGAAAACAATACAAGCTAACAAAAGATTTTTCCGAAAAGATCAAACATATCCAAAACAGAAAAGCATGTACACGCACAAGGTAACTTAAAACCCTTATCCAAAAAAGGGTATTTATTTTGTTTTAAACCCTTATCCAAAAAAGGGCATGGATCGGAATATTTTGTTGACGGCCTTAAAAGGCCAGAAAGCAATTGTTCACAACCACTAACAGAGAAATAAAATTTAAAAAAGGGGGGACCCACAGGCCGGGCCCCCATATAGCCATAAAAAATAATAGAAGTCATTTTTTGATCGGAGTAGAGGAATCACCACCACTAGGAGAAGCGCCACCAGGACCGGGAGGAGGAGCCGAAGAGGAAGTCGGGGCAAGGATTGAAGAACTCGGAGCATCTTTGGAACGAGGAGGAGACTCAATAATCCTCTGTCCCCGAGTCTTTAGGTCTGACTCGGAAACGACCTCGGGGGCAGGAGGATCAACAATGGCACCATCAATAACCACTTTGTCAGGATGTAGTGGAGAAAGGTCCAGGTCGGGGGCTATAACCCTGACCTGCTCCAAGAAAATTCTCCAAGACTCCTCGG
>NC_029777.3:91613660-91618281 GCF_000817695.3 Arachis duranensis
AAATGCATGCGCTACCTATGCAAGATTGAACAAAAGTCGACGTCCCCTGAAGGATTTTCCTCGTATCTAAGTATGGGGCCCTCCCCCACGCTTCTCGGAAAAACCCCACAATGGCCGCCTCCACCTCGTCTAGGTCATCTAGACCATACTTCTCGCAAGGGGAGGCCTCCAGCCAATAAAGGGGGAAGCGAGGGGAAGAGTGCTCATCAAGGAAGAAGGGGTGGTGACCCTCTACGGCTTGAACTTTGAAAAAGAAGTTTTTGAAGTCGTGGAAAGATTCGTCGAAAAGGGTGAAAATCCTCCGACCTTGAATGGCTCGGAAGGATACCCATTGCTGTTTGTTGTTTAGCCCACTAAAGGGCTTAGTCATATGAAAGAGAAAGAAAAAAATCCTCAAAGAGGTCGGGAAGTCCAGAGCATGGCTGGTAAACTGATAAATCTTCAAAAAACCCCAAGAATTGGGGTGAAGTTGGGTAGGGGCAACTCTACAGTGATGCAGAACAGATATCTCAAAATCTGAGAAAGGAAGAAAAACACCCAAGCGGGTGATCATGCATTCATACATAAAGAAAAAATGCGGGGCCGCCTCATTTTCTCTCCCAAAACAGACCCGGTCTTCAGGACCCGGGATTATCAGTTCATATTTTGGCTCGTCCTCCTCCGAAGTACAGAGCCTGTGATGAGTACGAAGATGAGTAATGAACTCAGCATCGACCAACGGTTCCTCCCCAAGAACCGTAACGTCAACCCACTGAGAAAGAATGTCTACAGAAGCCATTTTTTTATATAAAGAAAAAGTGGCAGAGACCTACAAAAAGGAAAAAGAAAAAGAAAAATAAAAAAACAGGGCCCCTAAAGAGGAGAGACATGAAGCTAGAATCTACAGGACAACCTATCCACTCGCAAAACAAAACATGCAAACATAAAGCATGACATGAAAAAACAAAACTAACCTTTATCCGAAAATGAAAGTTGGAGAAGAACAGAAGTCTTCGAACGCAAGAATGCAGCACGAACAAGATAAGGAGAAGTTTGAAAGATTGCAGAAACGGAAAATAGAAAGAGAGGGAAAGTATTTATAAATACACCCAGGGGCATAATGGTAAAAATGGAGCAGTCATTAATGAGATTGCACCGTTACCAAAGCCCTCAACACTTCCCCAACGACACGACACTTGAACTGACGTATGTTCATACCCTGGCCCAATACAAAGGCCCAGGTCCAACTAAAAAGGTCTAACCTGAAGGGTTAAGCCTTGCTAAAGTACCGACCTTCACATAAGAAGTCGGTATCAATCACGACTTGGTCTGAAGAAGTCGGGTAAGAGGTTAGCTGGCAGATAAACACTCATTCAAATGAGTAACCGCCCCGAAAATCTCTCTAACTGCTTCATAAAGCCGTATCTTAACCTTCCCAAGATAATGGGGACGGTTAGCACCCTAAAGATACGGCACTACACCAACGGTGGTTATTGGCTCACCACTATAAATACACTGATACCCCTCAGGTATCTCTAAGTCCAATACTCTCTAGACCTGCTCACACTCTTGCTAACTTAGGCATCGGAATGTCTTTGCAGGTACCACCCCCCATTCACTCGCGAGCACAAGTCGGACGGAGCCTCCCGAGTCGCAGATCCATCCGGAGTTCTCCTCCATCACGCACTTGGGCCGCCAAACGCCGTCTATCGTGTTAATCTCCGGTTACCTACCGTAACAAGAACAATGATTAATTTTTATACCAAATAACAAAATTTTAATAATTAATGTAAATTTTAAAAAATTAAATAAAAATATATTTATGTTGATTCTATTTAAGAATGAATTATATATACTCCTATAGTAGTTTTTCAAACATCTAATTTATAGAAAAGTCACATCTTTTTATTTATCCTAAAAATTAAAAATTAAAACTAACATTAATACTTTTTTATTAACAAAACTAAAATAAAATATATAAATAAATCTTGAATAAAAATAAAAATACAAAATTTTGAATTTCAAAATATAAAATGGTTATAAGATAAAAAAAGTTACTGAAATATAATTTTTGTAAGAAAGGTACTCAATGACTGAACTTAGATGGATGAATATTACATGTAAAATAAATTATGATATATATTGGTACAAAATTACTGTAATTTTTTTAAAAAAATATGGTCCTTGTTAAACTATTTTACTTTTATTCTTTTAAAAGCATATCCATCGCAAAAATTCCGCATGAATAATTTACATCAAATAAAAAATTTTGAATGAAGTAACGGTGAAAAAGGTGGAAAATTTTTTTTATTCATTGACGGATGTACGAAAGTTTTTTTAAATAATAAACATATTTAAACTATTTTATTTTTATTTTTTAAAATCCATAATATAAAAAACTTTTAATGAGATTGCTGTTTGAAATAGGTAGAAATTTTTTTTATACGAAGTAACTGACGGTTGTACAAAAGAATTTCTTTCAATAACAAAGCTCTCTCATCAAGGGCAATATTAAAACTTATTATTATACATATCATGTTGTATGTTACCTGTAACAAATTGAGCATGGTTAGTGGCTCTGACCATTTATTTAATTATAGTATTGTAGTTAATCAGACTACTCTTATATTTATAGTTAATCAGTAACTCTATCCTTGACAATGGAATTGGGATAGGAGTTGAGATACTAAACATGTGTATTTCTATTATATATTGGTATAGATAGCTCTTGTAATTTTTTTTAATCGTTATATTTATATGTAAGTAATATCCTAATTTTATTTTTAATTTTTTAGAAATATATATCATTACTAAAGCTCTAAAATATGAGAACATAAAGAATTTAAAAAAATTAAATTAAGGTGTTGTTAAAAAATTTAATGTTATATTGATTCATTACTTTAACATATAAATTTTATTTTTGATTATAAAATCATTATCATAAACTTTAATATAAGAGTACTTTTTCTAGTTAGTCTTACGTGATATTATTTTTTATTCTTTTTGAATATAAATATAAATATGTAAATATTTACGTTATATATTATATTGTAAGATGAAAATGAAATATATTAAAAAAATATTATTAATTTTTTGACTATTAATTTTTTTTAAATTATTTCTAAAGATGAATGATGTCTGAAAAAGTTGAATACCAAATTTTTAATATTAACTTTATAACTTCATGTATGATTGATGTGTTGTTTGATTAAGAAAGACATTGTAATGTAGGTATAATTTGGTGATATATATTTTGGATACTAAACTATGTATAGTAATATTAATTTAATTAATTTTGTATATGTTATTTTGATTTCTGTTATCTGTAGTAGTTTTAGTGTCATGTGCTTCTATTCCTGTATTGTTGAAAAGTAAAATATAATTAGTAAGAACTAATTCAATTCATAACAAAAAAAATTAAATTTAGTTATCGTGTGTTACCTGTAACAAAATTGTTGATAGGTGGTAACTCTGGTCATTTGTCTAATTGTAGTCAATCTGGCAACCTCTATGTTTTTAGTTAATTGGGTACCTCCACCAGTGTTTGGAATTGGAGTTGTATCAGTTGGTATGGCAATTTGTTTTCCTTGTCGAATCATCTCCCGATAACTTGCACGTCTTCTAGCCAGGTATTGTTGTCTTTGTTCTTCGGTCATGTTCTGTCTTCTTCGCCTAGCATAATCTGTCCAAGTGGGTCGACGTTGATTGATTTCGTGAAGTTTCCATCTCTATTTGTCAGAAAGATAACAATACTATGCAGAGAAAAAAACTTTTGTGAGACCAAAATTAAAAGGAAAATAGTAATTTAATTCTGTTAAATATGACTGAAAGTAGAACAGTGAGTTAGTTTTTAAAGTGAGTACGTAGTAGTAGCAGTTTTTTTTCAGTTTTAAAATATGTCGTGGGTTGATGGTGAAGCAGTTTGATACTCCGTCGTGGGGTAAATTCTTTCCTTGATAATAAAAAAATAATAAACATGGAGGACGTAGTTACAATTTATTATATTTGTTTGAATTCAATGTTTATAAAAAGAAACAGGAATAAAATAGTATGAATAAATTGAATACCAAATTTTCTTATTCCAATTATACATTGGTATAGTCTATTATATATTGTATTGGTATAAACTTGATTAATGAGTACACTTTTTAGATATAATTTGTTTAGAAAATAAATATTGGACATAAAAAATATGTAAACCATATGTTGTAGATTTAATTATTTCAATGACTTTAGTTAATAATGATTTTTTTTATATTTTAAATACTATTGTCCCATTGAAATAACTATTAATAAAATAAATATATTTTATATACTATCAGTTATTGTACTATAATGATATATTGATCATTTATAAATATATCAGTTATTTTATATTCTATTGCTTTATACGTTATTTATATTAATTATTTATATTTTAATAATTTTTAAAAAATATCATGAAAAATTAAAGAAAAAAATAAAATTAATAATTATTTATATATCCTGAGTACGTGGTGTCAGTTTTTTTTATTAGGAGTGGTTCAGTTTTTAAATTCTGTTATAGGTAAACCCATTTTTTAATAAAAGAAAAACAGGGGCAAAAGAGGAAGAAAGAATTGGATACTAAATCTGTGTATCCCCATTATATATTGGTATAGAT
>NC_029777.3:91618827-91654049 GCF_000817695.3 Arachis duranensis
ACATGGTTTTTAAACTAGTTATTTATATATTAAATTTATTTATATTCAAAAGACTCTTTATTTTTATGTATAATTCAAATAGATAAAAAAATATTTTTTTAATCTTATATTAAACATCTTTAATTATTTTTTATTTTATTATTATTTTAAAATTATTAACTTTTATTTTGATTATATCATCTCATCATATTATACACTATCATTTTTTTATCATTCTTTTTACATGGATAACTATTAGTATTATTGTCTTACCGTCACTATTATGTTGTCTTATTATATTTTTTTCTTCTTCTTCTATTAACCACAACCGCAATCAATTACCATAATACCATTATGGCAGCTCTCATTTTTTTCATCACTTTGTATGTGAAAGACAGATTAAAAATATATAAGAATGAGTTAACAAAATAATTTATGAGAGTTCTTCAGTTCATTATTGATAGGTATATACATGTCAAAAAAAATTAAAAAATAAATATCAGATAAAAAAATAATATTTTTTTTAAATTAAATTGATAAGAGAAAAGTTTGTATGTGAAAGACAGATTAAAAATATATAAGAATGAATACAATTTGGTAAGTAAACCGAAGAGAAAAGAAAATGAAGGTGAAAGTTATGCGTGAAATTAATATACGTAGTAAAATGGTATAAAATTTGCAATGGTAGTAAATGAAAGTGAGGAAAAGATGGAGACAATACAATCACGATATTCAAGGAAGAAGAATGATGACAACATAAATAATAAGAGTGCACCTAATGGTGAGAGGAGAAGCACTAAAAATTGAATAATGAGATCAAACTTGGTATAAAGTACTCACATAAAGAATATATCCAAAATAAAACGATAAGATCCATAAAAAATTATTTATCGCCCCTAATTATTTTTTTCCTCCTTTCATACATGGCGTCGAAAATCAACATTTGGCATAGTTATTATCTAGTTCAAAAAATTACAAAAACTCATCCAAATAATTGTTACATACAGAGAAGTACATTCAGACTTGGAAAGAGAAGTAAGAAAAATTGAAAATGGATAAAATTAATTAAATGGATAAATTATTGGAATAAAGAATTGAAGGAGATGTTACGGTTTCTACAACTATTAGTGAAATATAGAATGAAAATAAGATAAAAGAACACGTGTTGCTGTTAACGGTAAAAGTTTCATTGTCATGCACTTTCATTCCTGTATGTTTCAAAAGTAAAATAGAATTATTAAAAACTAATTGAATTCATAACAAAGAAAATTAGTTATCGTATTACCGGTATCAAATTAATGATGGGTGGTAGTTCTTCTAATTATAGTCAATCGGGCTACTACTCCTATGTTTGTAGTTATTCGACTACATCCTGTGTTTGGCACTGGAGTTAGAATTGGAGTCAGTTGATATGGCAACTTATTTTCCTTGTCGAATCATTTCCCGATAAGTTGCTGTCTTTGTTCTTCGATCATGTTGTCTTCTTCGCCTAGGATTGTTGATTTTGTGAAGTTTTCATTTTTATTTGTCAGAAACATAGCAAAATGCAGAGAAGAAAAAGGTTTGCGATACCAAAATTGAAAGTGAAAAAGTATTTAATTCTGTTGGGGTTTCAGTTTTTAAATTTAGTACGTAGTGGGAGCAGTTTTTTGTTGAAAGTAAATCAGTTTTAAAATATATCGTGGGTCAGTTTAATACTCTGTCGTGAGATAAATTCTTTTTTTATAAAAAATAAAAAATTGAAAACGTAGTAACAGTTTGTTATATTGAATTCAGTGTGTAACAAAAATAAAAAAATAGGAATAAAATAGGGAGAAGAAATTGGATACCAAACTTTTCTATCCTATTCTATATTGGTATAGATAAAAAAATAGTTATTATGACAAAAATACTGTAATAATTTAATAAAAGTAGTATTTTTGTCTATTTAATTAAAGACGAATTTTCTGTCTATAATTATTTCTCACGAAAAAAATTAATTTTTTCGACAGAATTATCGACGGATTCTCTTTTTCGTCTGTAATTTATGCTTATTCATTTTTTTCTAACAAAAAATTTTTCTGAAATTCCGTCTGTATTTCCGTGGAATAAAATTCGTCGGAAATATCCGTCTCTAATAACTAGTTTTCTAGTAGTGTATAACCAATATTATTATCATTCAATATATTATTTGGACCAATTCTAATACTTGAATATCTAAAAACAGATTTTTAACATATAAATAATATTTTTTGAATTTCGTAAATCTTTTAATATAAATAATTTAATATTATCTGGACAAAAAAATTAAAAAATAAGATTAATATTTCTTTTAAGAATGATTTTTGTCAAAATTATAAATACATAATAAAAATTTAGAGTACATTAAAATAGTACTATAATAAAAAAAATTTAAATATTAAATTAATAGTGTAAATTTTTTAAGTGAACAATTAACAATCATGATATATTGTATTATAGATATATGTAACATAGTATATTAGAAATAATTAAAAGTTTACTAAGAATAATAATTTATACCCACTAATATTATTACCGTTCTATCTATTAAAAAATTTGGACCAATTTTATTACTATTATAAATATCTAAAAAATTAAAAGCAAATCTATTATGGGCATGAGTCTAATGTATTTTTAAAATCTATCAATGTATTCAATAATATTAATAAGAAATGAGATGAGAAGAGAAAAATGGGTAAGAAGTGACATAAGAATTACGTCAAGTGGCCAAGTGAAGTGATGGAAGTTTTTCAGAAATAACTGACATTAATGGAGAAGTTAATTAAAAAGGGTAATACTGGAAAAAAAATTTTGGACACCAAATCCATGTATTTCCATTATATATTGTTATAGATATATTGATCATTTATAAATATATCAGTTATTTTATATTCTATTTCTTTATACGTTATTTATATTAATTATTTATATTTTAATCATTTTTAAAAAATATCATGAAAAATTAAAGAAAAAATAAAATTAATAATTATTTATGTATCCTGAGTACGTGGTGTCAGTTTTTTTTATTAGGAGTTGTTCAGTTTTTAAATTTTGTTATAGGTAAATCCATTTTTTAATAAAGAAGAACAGGGCAAAAAAGGAAAAAAGAATTGGATACTAAACTTGTGTATCCCCATTATATATTGGTATAGATGTACTCTTTATGTACCAAGCATGCACATGCATTCATCTAAATTCTATAAAACATTCACTTGCCAAAAATAAATAGGTAAAGCAATAAGCTAAAATGTGGAATGAAATTTTAACATGGTAAAGGAGTTACTTCACTTTATTGAATTTTAAAGAAATAACTAAACTACAAACATAAAGGACTGCACAATTAATTTGTCTGGTGGCTAATGATATTGTGTCCACATTCCACACCCTAACACTTAATCATACATAAGAAATAAGTTCAATAAAAATGCATAAAACATTCCATACAGAAGATGAAAATATCTTAATTCACACATCTCTTACATCACAACCCAAGATATGAAATACTTATATGAACACAACCAAAATATCTAATGTCTTATTAGTCCTAATCAGTAGCTCTAATTAATTGGCATAAGCAGTCATCTCATTTAACATGCAGACTCATTTCTAGAACCATGAGACTCATCAAATTCCAGCATCAAGGATCTTCTCAATCTCTTCCAAGGGAAGATGCTCCTCTTTCCTCAACAGAGCATTGTTTACGACCAATCACATACTCCTAATTTAAAAAAATGCATGAAAATTGAAACCAAATTATAGAGATAATTACAAATAGCCGTAGTCAAAAAAATCCAAAAATAAAAGTCAATATCCTTTCAGAAAAATAATTTAACATTACTCACCTCTTAACTTTCATCAACTTCATCACATAAATTTTTAGAATGATCTAATTCATTTAATTTGTCTCTCACAGCATGAACAGACTTTCTCTTGAGAGGACATTATTATAGCACACAAGAATAGTTTGAATTTAAACGGACTAAAAAAAGGGGCAAAATGGAATAAAATAGTGAAACTGCTATAAATTATATACTCTAATATAATATTAGGAGAGAAATACAGCAAATATAAAATAGAGCAACTGCTCAGATCGAAGAATAAAAAGAACAAACTTGAAACCCTGTACCCTAACTTAATATTGGGAGAGAAATATAGCAAAAAATATAAAAAAATAACACGTAAATCAACATGGCTCCCTCTAAACCCTAACCTAATGCATAAATAAAGAGAGAGAAGAGGAAGAGAACAAAAACAACATGATCTCAGTATAAGGATAAAAGCAAGAATCAAAACAAAAAAGCCTATGCATAAATCTAGGGGATGGCAGGCTTAGGTAATGGGCACACATTTTTGTTTAAATATCATGATTTTAGTAGGTTTTGTATATAATTAGATTTCCAATAAAAAAATATATCATATTTCAATGAAGATACATACAAGCTAATTATTTATTTAACTAAATTTTCAAGAGATAGGGAATCAATAAATTTAGAAAATTATACTAAAAGAAAAACAATAAAATATACAATCAAGAAATTCAGAGATAAACAAAAGAGAGTAATAAATAAAGATAAATTACTTACTAATTTTATTCCAATAATGAGGGAAACAAAATATGTATTTATAAAGTAACTAATCAAGAATATAAAAAATCAAAAATAAATTTATTAACTTATTTTTTACATACGTATAAGCTTTCATATATCAGAAAAAATAAAGATTATAAACGCACTTAAAAGAACACACAAAAATAATTTATATAAAAATAAGCAAGTAGTTGTACTGAAAAAATGTTTATGATATCTATAAAATCAACATGGGCATCATATAGAAATAACAACTCCTATTATTTACTCCCATAGAAACAGAAAACAAAAACATGAAAGATTCAATCAAGGATTAAAGAAATAAACAAAAGAGAGTAACATATAAGGATAATCTTTTTACTAATTTGATTTTGAAAAATACAGCAACGAAATATAAAATATTTTACTTTTTTAACACAAAAGTTTTTTGAAATTAAATGCATAAAAATGTATCACTTGTAAAAACGTTTCAAAATTTTCTAAAAATAAACATTAAAAAACACAAAAAAAACATAATCAGGGTTAATTAGAATTAAAAAATAAAAGAAAGAAAACTATATTTGACTTTCAATTTTTTTGTGTACAAAATTTCAAAAGAAAAAAAATAGCAAAATATTGATGATAATTGTAAAATCAACATAGACCTCATACAAATAACAATCCTCATTAGAAGAAAAAAAATAAAAAGGCAAAAATCTAAACCTAATTATAAATTCTTTTCGGTACAAGAAATCAGAAAAAAAAAGTTCATGATACTTATAAAACCAACATAGAATTCATATATTAACAATCCCGAGCATTTACTTCCATAGAAACAGAAAATAAGAAAATGGATCATTCAATCAAGAAATAAAGAAATAAACAAAAGAGAATAAGGTCAACACAAAAAAAACAAAGAAATAACCCTAAAGAGAGAGAATATATCAAATAAAAGTCAGCATATTATAAAATTCACAACAACAGTGTTAATTATACAAATGAAATTCGATTACTAAGTTAAAAAAGAAAAATTTTAGTTAGAAGAAAAAAATAAAATGGAAAAAATATAAATCTAAGTATGAATTCCTTTCACTGCAAAAATTAGAAAAAGAAAAATGTTTATGATACTTATAAAATCAACATGTAACTTATATTAATAACAATTCTGAATATTTATCCCGCAGAAATAGAAAACAAAAAAAAGATCATTCAATAAAGAAATGAAAAAGTAAACAAAACAGAATAAGGCCCACAAAAAATAACACAGAAATAACCTTAAAGATACATAAGATATGAAATAAAGGCCAAGATAATGTCCTCCCCTGTGTATGCATGAATTTTTGTACAAAATGACTAATTTATGATTTTAAAATTCTGAAAAACAGCTTATCCTTTCTTAGTTTTTAAACTTTGGTAATTTTTTTAATTAAAAGAATCAAAGCAAGATGCATCATGCACAATAAAGCACAAGACAACCAGCAAGATGCATTCAGAATTAGCATGCTATAGTGAAAAAAAAAAAGTAAGAGTAAAGGACAAATATGTCCCTAACCTTATTTTTCGCGGACATTTTCGTCCCCAAGGATTGGAAAATACATTCATGTCCCTGACCCTTCCAAAACGCGGACAAATTTACCCCTCCATTGAAGTGACTCCATTGGACTCAACGGAAAACGCTAACATGGCTCCGTGGCGCTGACGTGGCCGTTACAGGAGCACACGTGGCATGCAACTTTTTAAAACAGGACATATTAGTCCTCTCACACCAAAACATGTAGCTTTTTAAAACAGGACATATTAGTCTTCCCATCCCAAAACGACGTTGTTTCACCTGAATTGCCAATCTTTCACATTTATGGCCCTAATCCTTCCACAGAAATGGTGAAGTGGGTTACCATCCTCAGCCACCTCTAACCCCAACCACCTCCTTCCCCTTGAGTCCCTCTTCCACCACCACCTACGCTGCCCCTCATCTCCTTGCCCCATTCCCTTCCCTCTCCACTCCCTCGCTTACCCTAACATACTCTACTCCCTTCCCTCTCCATTCCCTCGCTTACCCCAAGGACGAAGAGAATGTTGGTGTAGAATCTCTGCTATGGATTGAAGAATCTCACATTTCTCCATTCTCTCTTGGCCGCCAATGGCTCTCTCTGCAGATCACCCATTCAAACCTATTTTCGCCACTGCTTGCTCCCACTATGAAGTGGTAAAACCCTCTCTTTTTCTCTTTTTCGCTTTATTTGTCATTCAAAGCCGAGTTCTTTATTTTTTTAGTTATTTTCCTTCTCTGTGGCAGTAGAAGAAGAAGTGTTCGAAGCTTCAAGAATCATGAAACACTCTTCGCCAAACTGTGAAGCTTCTAGAAACCAAAATCAATGAAGTTCAGGCTCAAAATGTGAAGCTCAACCAAAGTTACGAATTCAGCTTATTACAACGATTTTAAGTGTGAATGGAATATGTTCATAGGCAGCTTTATAAAGTAAGTAATAATTGAATTGTGCAAAATTTTGCTATAATATATACAATCTTTTGAGAAACATTGGTATTCTGTGCTAGGTATATTATTCTTGAGGCCACAATCACCAGCTAACTACTTAGGTAGTGGTTTTGGTACTGATTTTGTGTATTCACCATCAGAGCCAGGTGCTGTAAGTAGTTCAAGATCATGGTTCACATACGAAGAACAAGCTACATATGGGTTTTCTCCAAAAAATCTACTGGGAAAAGGTGGATTTGGTACAGTCTACAAAGGTACGCTTTTTGATGGAAGAGTAGTGGCTGTGAAACAGCTTAAAGTTGGTGGTGGGCAAGGGGAACACAAATTTAGAGTAGAAGTTAAGATTATTAGCCGTGTGCATTATCGCCATCTTGTTTCCCTAGTGGGCTATTGTATATCTGAGCATCAAAGATTGCTTGTCTATGACTATGTTGCTAACAACACACTTCATTACCATCTTCATGGTAAGTAAGATATCTCTGTGATTTAATAATTCAAATAAATAAGAAAATGTAATACTTATTAACAACTTATTACAAATTTACAACTTTAAAAGATATATTTTATATCCACTTTGGTTGAACCATGTGAAAACGTCTTATATGAAGTCCATTCTTTAGCATAAAAAGTTAAAAACTAATCATACTGTGCTGCTCTTATTATTTATTTAAATGTTTTGGGGGTGAACTCAAGAACTCTTGAAAAAATTATGCATTATATATTTAATGATTGTGCAGCTTGCAAGTAGATATACAAGATTCTTCCCCATATGTATTCATTAATATTTACGTTAATAACGGGTACCCTCCTATGTAAAAGTTGATCTATAGCTTAATGAGTAATTTACAACTTTTACAGGTGAAAACAAACCAATTTTGAATTGGCCTACCAAATTCAAGGTTGGAGCTGGGGCTGCTCGAGGAATAGCTTACCTACATGAAGATTGTAAGTTTCTTCATTGTTTTTCCTTTTTTTCCATATTTCATCACTATTCGCAGTAAATGGGATTTTCTTTGTACTAGGGGTGTCTTTTAGATGCGATTCGGCAGAAACCTGGTGGTGATGCAGAAACCTGGTTTTCAAGCTTGTATAGCTGATAAGGAAAAGGAAATCAGTAGGTTGAAGGAGCTCCTGGAGGCAGAGAAGAAAAAGGCGGATAAGGACTAATATGTCCTGGGTGAAACGACGTCGTTTTGGGGTGGGAGGACTAATATGTCCTGTTTTGAAAATTACACGTTTTGGTGTGAGAGGACTAATATGTCTTGTTTTAAAAAGTTACATACCATGTGTGCTCCCATAACGGCCAGGTCAGCGCCACGGGAGCCACGTCAGCGTTTTTCGTTGAGTCCAACGGAGTCACTTCAACGGAGGGGTAAATTTGTCCGCGTTTTGGAAGGGTCAGGGACATGAATGTATTTTCCAATCCTTGGGGACGAAAATGTCCGCGAAAAAAAGGTCAGGGACCAATTTGTCCTTTACTCAAAAAGTAAAGACTGAAGAATGATTTACCCTTTCGCACTAAACAAAGAAACTGATGAGTTTGGAAAACTCTAAATTAATATTTGTGATGACTAAACATTATTAATTATATTAATTACTAAACATTATTAATAATTTTGTGATGCAGGTTTATTATTGGGCCGAAAAAATAAAACAAATGTTGCAAGCCCAAATCAAAATTTACATTCAGCCTTGATTGAATGTTTCTATATTAGATGGCTGAATTGATTGTTATGTTACTAAGGCCAAATTGATCCATTATTGCTACAAGCCAAGTTAAACATATTTTGCTATACACTCCAATGCATGATCCGAAAATAATTCATCAGGAAAGCAAATGTTGTTATTTGCCTTATGCCTTCCAACGGATCTCAACTTTTGCCATATGATGGATTTTAAATTCACTCAATTTTCATTAATTGCATTGGAACTATGAGAGGGAAACTGTCATTGATTAGATGGCTTGACTTGATAAGGCATGCTACCTAAAAGCTAAAGGAAGTAAAAGCAAATCATTTTTCTTAATCAATGTATCAATATCCATTGTTTGCTTTTCTTTTCCTCTCTCTCTCTCACTTTCTTCATCTTATTTCGGTCATTACCCAGCAACCATGGAAGCTACACCTACCCACCGAAAAGAAGATGGAGCAAGCAACAAGACCATCTCAATGATGGCAAGAAAAAGAAAACATAAAGTATGCTGTAGTTAAGATTCTCATTCACTTGTGGTAAGATATTGTGAAGAGATATTGGCTCCTTCATACCAAAAATAGAAGTAAAGATCTCGGCCAGCAAGGATAAGATCCTTGGAGGGATGGCTTGTCTCTGACTCTGCTCAACCACCACAGGAAGTAGATAGGGTGGCTACGTGATGAAAGAGGCAGAGATTGGAGCAGATGAAGCTATCATCATCATGAAGCATCAAAGGCCAGAAGTTCATCTTGGAGAGCAAGCCAAGGATGGAGCGCTCGGATTGATGAAGAGTGATGACCAAGGAAGAATTAGAGGTATTTGCATGTTGGGTTTTGCATGGGTTACCTCTTCTCTCTCTCTGGCCGAACCGGTTATGTGTGAAGGAAAAGAAGTTAAGCTTGGTTTTGTTTCAACTGTGGAGGCTTTCCCCTTCTATAAAAAAGGGTGAACAGCCACCGTTTGATTCAAAGAGTTAGAAGTAAGCAGTGAGAGTGCAAGGCACAAGATTCTCAGAGCTACCTAAGCTTACAGATTTTCTTCTCCTTCAATGTATTCTGTTTTGTATTTTTTTGTTTAATTTTGTCATGTGTTGAGTCTCATGAAAAAAGGCAAATAGTAAGGTTTGTATGAAAAATTCATAGAGTGGAAAAAGGCAGAGAGTGCAAAATTAAAAGAAAAAGCCATAGATGTCCTTAGAGTTCTTTTGTACATCTGTGTTGTGTTTCATGATTCTGTGGGAATCCCCTTGTAAGTTGGGTTAGCACTTTACAGTCTGTAATCAAGAAGATTATAGTGAAATTCCATCATTGTTGTGATGGAGACTGGATGTAGGCTATACTGCACTTAGCAGCTGAACCAGGATATATCTGGGTGTAATTCTCTCTCTCTTCTACTCCATTTCTATTTCTACTGCATAGAAGCTAAAACTGAAAAATATCTCGTGTCAAGTGGCGAGACAAAAATAAAAGTCTCGTGGCTAGGGATGAGACAAAAATAAAAAGTCTCCTAAAAAATCAGCAAGTGAAATTAAAAGAAAAAGGGACTAAGATTCAACCCCCCTTCTCTTAGCCACTGAAAACCATCAATTGGTATCAGAGCTTGGTCTCAAAGAGATCAAGCTTTACAGCTTGGAGAAAAGATCCAGATGACAGAAAACCGTGGCTCAAATCTGGTGTTTTACAACCTTACAGAAGGGCAGTCAAGCAACAGACCACTTCTTTTCAATGGGAAAAACTACACCTATTGGAAGGAGAGGATGAAGATCTTTGTGCAAGCAGTAGACTACCGACTCTGGAAGATTATACTGGAGGGTCCTCAATTTTCAACTAACACAAATGCTGAAGGAGTAGTCACTCTTAAACCAGAAGCAAGCTGGACCGAGGAAGATAGAAAGAAGGTGGAGCTAAATGCCAAGGCTGTTAATCTGCTCAATTGTGCTATCAGCTTTAAGGAATACCGACAGGTATCACGATGCACAATGGCAAAGGAAATCTGAGACAAATTACAAATCACTCATGAAGGAACCACCATTGTGAAGAAGACTCGGATAGACATGTTAAACAGAGAGTATGAAATGTTTGTAATGAAGGAAGAAGAATCTATTGATGAACTGTTCAAACGGTTCAATACCATCATTGTTGTCTCGGATGCTATGGGAATAATACATTCTGATTATGTGCTTGTGAGAAGAGTGTTGAGATGTCTCACTAAAGAGTGGGAAACAAAAGCCTTAATTATTTCTGAGAGCAGTAGCCTTGCTTCCATGACATGTGATGATTTGAGAGGAAACCTTCTTACTTTTGAAAACACTTATTTGAAAAAAGATTCAAAAAAAAAGGAATTGCTTTTTCTTCTGTAACTAACCCCCTGGATGATGAATCCAATGATAATTCCTCTGAAAATGAATTTGTGTTGTTTGCCAAAAAATTCAGGAAAATGGTGAAGTTTAAAGGCAAAGGCAGCAACTCAAGGAAAATGAAGAAAGACCTTAGAAAAGTAACTTGTTACAACTGCAAGGAAATGGGGTACTTCAAATCTGATTATCCCAAGTTAAAGAAGGAGGAGAAGCAAAAAAGGGGAAAGAAGAAGGGTCTGATGGCATCGTGGGAAGACTTGGAAAATGACTCATATAGTGATGAAGAATCTAAGACCAAGTCACAGCCTTGTCTCATGGCAGATCATATAGATCAGGTAGTTTTTCATAACCCTGATACTGAAGACCTTCATCTTATGATAGATCACCTTTCTGAAAAAAATAAGATATTTTCTACTTGATAACCAAGATCTTGAACAACAAATTATCATTCTTAAAGTTGAAAATAGTTTTCTCAAAGAAAAGCTAAGGGAAGCCGAACCTACTTGTGATCTTGTGGAAGAAAATAAGCAGTTGAAAGCCCAACTTAGAAGTTGTGAGAGTGATCATTCGGTAGTTGCATGTGTAAACTATTTCAAAGAAAATGAAAAGTTACTGAAAAAGGTTAGAAGTCTTGAAAATGACTTAGCCAAGTTCACTCAAAGTTCTGAAAATTTAAATCAAATATTAGCTAGTCAAAAACCACTCTTTGATAAAGCTGGTTTGGGGTTTTATAAATCTGATGAGAAACCCTCTTTTAAAAATATAGCCTCTTCTTCTAATGACACAAGGTTTCAGGATCCCACCTACTTTAACAAAACAGCAACTCCAAGATTTTGTAGGCTATGCAACCGAAACGATCATTTTCTCATTCAATGTTATTTTGGTGAAAGAATGATTGGTGATAAAGTTTATAAAGTTGTTTTTTATTGCAATGGTTTGGGTCATAGGAGATGGTTTAATGTAAAAGGATCCAAGAAAATTTGGATACCTAAGGTCACTTGAGCTTACTTTGTAGGTATGCCTAGCATCCAAACGGAAAGAAAATATGTGGTACATGGACAGCGGATGCTCTAGGCACATGACCGGAAAGACAACCTTCTTCATAAAGCTTGATGAATATGATGGAGGACTTGTCACTTTCGGTGATGATAGTAAAGGAAAGATAGTGGCCATTGGAAAAGTTGGTAAAAGCTTTTCATCTTGTATAAATGATGTTCTTCTTATGAATGGTTTGAAACATAATTTACTTAGTGTAAGCCAATTGTGTGATTTAGGATTTGAAGTTATTTTTAGAAAGTTTGTGTGTTTGGTTGTTTGTGAAAAAATTGGGGGATATTCTTTTTGAAGCTAAAAGATGCAACAATGTGTATGGATTAACTCTTGAGGACTTGAAAGAATAAAATGTAACATGTTTTACTTCTCTTGAATCTGAAAAATGGCTATGGTATAGAAAGTTGGGTCATGCAAGCATGTACCAAATTTCTAAGCTAGTAAAGAAAAATCTGGTTAGAGGAATTCCCAAAATCAATTTTTATAAGGATCTTACTTGTGATGCTTGTCAATTAGGCAAACAAGTTAAATCTTCTTTTAAACCAAAAGATGGAATTTCAACCAAAAGGCCATTAGAGATGTTACACATTGATCTTTTTGGTCCAACAAGAACTCAAAGTTTAGGAGGTAAACACTATGGTTTGGTAGTGGTAGACGATTACTCTAAATTCGGTTGGATGCTTTTTCTTACTCATAAAAATGATGCTTTTCATGTTTTTTCAACCATTTGCAAGAAAATTCAAAATGAAAAAGATTTAAAAGTGGCCCATTTGAGAAGTGATCACGGAAAAGAATTTGAAAATCAACACTTTGAAAAATTCTGTGATGACTTTGGAATTACTCATAATTTTTCATACCCTAGAACACCTCAACAAAATGTGGTTGTTGAAAGAAGGAATAGAAGCCTTCAAGAGATGACTAGGGCTATGTTATATGAGAATGAGGTTCCTAAATTTCTATGGGCTGAAGCTGTAAACACAGCATGTTATATTTTGAATAGGACAATAATTAGAAAAGGATTGTAAAGGACTTCTTATGAGCTGTGGAAAGGAACCCCTCCAAATCTTAAGTATTTTCATGTTTTTGGATGCAAGTGTTTTGTGCTTAATAACAAAGAAAATCTTGACAAATTTCATCCAAAATCATATGAGGGCATGTTTGTTGGATACTCCACTACTAGCAAAGCCTATAGAATTTACCTCAAAGATCATAGAACTATAGAGGAATCCATACATGTTACTTTTTGTGATTCTAATTTAATTCCCAGTACTGTGATAGATAATAATTCAGATTGTGAAGAAGCTGGAACAAGCAAAGAAGATCCCAAGTCTGCTCAAAATGAAGAATCTGCCAGTCCAGTTTTATCTCGTTAGAATGGAGGAGACATTTCCATTTTGTCTCCTGAGCCAGCAAGAGAAACTGAAATAGTGAGACCCACAGAAGTTCATCAAATTCCACCACCATAAAGGAAGCCTAGAGAATGAAAATCTATGAGGGGCTATCCTCATGACTTTATCATTGGAGACCCTTCTCAAGGTGTAACCACAAGGTCCTCAACCAAAAGGCAATCCGAACCAAGCAATTTTGCACTCTTGTCACAATTGGAGCCCAACAATGTCAAACAAGCTCTTGAAGATCCATCATGGGTGAAAGTCACGCAAGAGAAGCTTGCTCAATTTGACAAGAATGAGGTTTGGACACTAGTACCTCATCCGGATGGTAAGAAAGTTACGGGTACTAAGTGGGTGTTTAAAAATAAACTTGGTGAGGATGGACAAGTTGTTCGTAACAAGGCTAGATTAGTGGCCCAAGGTTACGATCAAGAAGAGGGTATAGATTTTGATGAATCTTTTGCTCCGATAGCTAGAATAGAAGCAATTAGGTTGCTTCTTGCCTATGCTGCCCATAAGGGTTTTAAAATGTTTCAAATGGATGTTAAATGTATTTTCCTTAATGGCTTTATTGACAGAGAAGTGTATGTGGCTCAACCCCCCGGTTTTGAACATAAGGATTTTCCAAATCATGTTTTCAATCTCTCTAAGGCTCTTTATGGTCTTAGACAAGCTCCAAGAGCTTGGTATGAAAGGCTTCGTGCCTTCCTATTAGAAAATCAATTTCAAAGGGGTGCCACGGACACAACTTTATTCATTAAAGCATCTAATTCTCCTAGTTCAAGTTTATATGGATGACATTGTGTTTGGATCGGCCAATGAGTCCTTGTGTGAAGAGTTTGAAAAACTCATGACTAGTGAGTTTGAGATGAGTTTAATGGGATAGCTTACTTTCTTTCTTGACCTCCAAATTAAACAAACTCCTAGTGGTACCTTTATTCACCAAGGAAAGTATGCAAAAGAACTTATCAAAAAGTTTGGCCTAGAAAACTCTAAACCAATGGGAACTCCAATGCATCCAAACACTAAACTTGAAAAGGATGATGATGGCAAAGATGTGGATGAAACACGGTATAGAGGAATGATTGGTTTACTAATGTATCTTACCTCCTCTAGATCGGATATTGTTCAAAGTGTGGGTGTATGTTCAAGGTTTCAATCTCACCCAAAGGAATCCCATCTTTCGGCTGTTAAGCGCATTATTAGATACATTAAGGGAACTAGTGGTTATGGTTTGTGGTATCCAAAATCTGATGACTTTTATGCAGTAGGGTTTTGTGATGCAGATTATGCGGGAGATAGAGTGGATAGAAGGAGCACTTCCGACATGTGTTGCTTCCTTGGAAGCTCACTCAATATGTGGTCAAGCAAAAACAAGCCACAGTAGCTCTATCCACAGCTGAAGCTGAATACATATCCGCATCTGCATGTTGTTCACAATTAATTTGGTTAAAAACGCAGTTGGAAGACTACAAATTAAAAATCAATAGTATACCCTTGTTTTGTGATAACATGAGTGCTATAAATATTTTAAAAAATTCTGTTTTGCACTCAAGAACTAAGCACATTGAGATCAAATATCATTTTATTAGAGAACATGTGCAAAAGGATACTATTAATATTCAATTTGTAAAATCTGAAGACCAACTTGCTGACATTTTTACAAAACCCTCTGTGAAGATAGATTCTGTTCACTAAGAAAAAGCTTGGGAATGTATGATTTAAGTTCTATTGAGAATTTGTGAAATTTTGATTTTGTTCAGTTTTGTCTCGTAGGAATGGACGAGATAAAAATAAAAGCGTGTTGGAAGGGATGTGATCAAGGGGGAGACAGCGCCAAAATCAATTCTCATGGGCCCCACTGAATTTCCTTGACCCCACTCTAACCGTTATGTTAGTTCCTCTTTTTGAAAAACCAAAAATCTTCTTGTTGTCTCATCAAATCTTGTTGGAAGAAGCATGGTGTCAAATCAAATCTTTCCTTTCAACTAATCCCTTGATTCAAGGAAACTACTTTTCAGTTTATTTCAAATAAAAGAGAAACTCCTTGGGTATTAACCGCCACTTAATGATCATTTAATTCCCTCTAATTCTCTCTCCAATCCACATTTAATGCTCCCCTATCTTTCCTCCTCCCTCACTCCATTCGGTTCCTACTCAACCCCCTCATATCCCACTTCTCCATTTTCACTACCATGAAAAAGAAAACTGCTCCTAGGAAAAGCAAATGGATTCTCCTTTCTCAAAAACCGTCCACACCCCAATCTCATACACATATACACATTCATTCCACAACCTCATCTTCTCCCTCACCTCCCTCCAAACACACAGACACCATGAGAAGGAAAGTCATAGCCAAGAAAACCTCTTCAAGAAAAAAGAAGGGAAAGGATCCTGTCGAAGAAGAAGAATCACAAACATCCTCCATTCCATCACCATCGCACTCATCACCCAAGAAGGCCACTCCCGGAAAGAGTACTTAGAAGAAACAAGAATTTGCGCTGCACAACACCACCGAACCCGCAAACTTGGAATCCTTGGACTTCAAGAACAAGTTCAGCAAAACACATTCCTACTATGACCCCGCCAAATTTAACTCATGTACCTCATATGAATTCCATAAAGAGGTTCTAAAAAGGCGTCATCTCTATCTAACCTATCTTGTCAACCTTGACACTCTCACCAACAAAGGAATAAATGTATCCCCTCTGTTTGAACTGCTTCAATGGACTCCATTACTTCACATCCAAAAACCAGTTTACCCTGGCTTAGTCCGAGAATTCTATGCCAACATGAGACTCATTGACGGTACCATCCATTCATATGTGAAAAGGGTTCACATCACTCTTGATACTGGAACCATTGGGATAGCCTTGGGCTACAAAGAGGAAGGGCCGAAAGCATACATGGCCGAAAAATGAGATTCTCAAGTCGGCATTACCTATAAGGTTGTTCTTTAACACATTTGTGAGAATGTCTCTGGTTTGGATGGCACTACTCCTACCCATAAAGCCCTCGGTCCCATAAACTCTCTACTACACAGGATTATCACCCACATCTTGACTCCTCAAAGCGGCTCTCACAATAGAGTAACATACTCTGATTCTCTCATCTTTTTTGCACTTATCACATCTACTCCCATCTCTTTTGGTTATATTATGATCCGCCACATGTGAGACTCGGTAATGAGCACCAAAAAGGCAAATCTGCCCTATGGTATATTCTTAACCAGTATCTTTGAATTTTTTAAAGTTGACCTTTTGAATGAGGCTGTAGAAAACAAAGTGTCGATGGTCAAAGGAGGTGGAGCTGTTAAAGGAACCAAGAGCAAGAAATCCATGGCTTCAGAGAGTGACTATGAGAGCAAACCTGAGTCCTCCAAGACAACCGAGTCCATCAAAGAAATTCTCACAGAATTTTCAACTATGTCAGAACTCATGGTCCAATCTCATAAGGCGGCACGCAAACTAGCATATAAAAATGAAAGAGCTTGGATGAGATGCAAGGACAGGGTCAGTTTGATGTTAGAAAATCTGGAGAAGGAACTGGGAGATGCAAGTGATGACGGGGCTGAGAAATCTGATCTTCATTTTTCTGATGATTAATTCTCTGTTTAGTATTTGATATTGGCATAAGTAGGCTCAATCTGATATTCTATTTTGTTGGGTTGGATACTGTTAGTACTATAACTCTGTGATACTCTGTTTTGTTTGGTAATATGTTGCATATTTTGCTATGTCAGATTCTTTCTGCAGGTGTCCCTTGATGTCAAAAGGGGGAGAAATGGTTGAAAATTAAAATTGGAAAACAAGGGAACTGGAAACAAGAAAATAGGGGATGAAATTTTCTTTTGAGAATTCATGATCACCCGTGTTAAAAGGATTCACCTAATGCTTGATAATGCATACTAATTATGCTTGGTTGATTATAATTGTAATGCATTTGTTTTGATATTATGGATGCCTGGTTGTTAATTGGTTGTTAACATGTATTCTTGTGATAGTTTTATCTTGATGAATATGCTTGCTACTAGTGGAATAGGAATATTCTGATTCATCTTGGTAAACATATTTGCTGAATACTTTATTTTTGGTAGTTCCTTTAAGCATTGGGTATGAAAATAAATGTTGAAAATTGTTGTGGCCATGCTATGATTGAAAATATTTTCTTACCATAAGTATGTTGCTCTGATTTGAATGAAAAATATTTTAAACAGCAATTTATTTTCAAAAGATTTTGTGGTTGATCATAGTTTGAGCAGAAAATCAATTTATGATAACAAATGAGTTTTGATTATCAATCCAACTCTGCTCATAAATCAAGCATTCAACATTTCAAAATTAATATGTTGAATAACATTGTTACTTTAAGTTTGATTAAAACTGTTACAGGTTAGTGCTTCCCTTGGTAAAAATGGCATATATTAAGGGGGAGTCATGTGACAATTTGAAAGGAGGAGAAATTCAAAAATTCAAAGGGAGTATTCTTTACTCAATCTTAAATTTCTTTCCATTTCAATTTTAATAATGTTTGTCATCAAGGGGGAGATTGATGAGTTTGTAAAACTCTAAATTAATATTTGTGATGACTAAATATTATTAATTATATTAATTTGTAATTAATGAGATTTTTATTTAACATATGTTAATTAATAATTTTGTGATGCAGGTTTATCATTGGGCCAAAAAAATAGAACAAATGTTGCAAGCCCAAATCAAAATTTACATTCAGCCTTGATTGAATGTTTCTATATTAGATGGCTGAATTGAGTGTTATGTTACTTGGGTCAAATTGATCCATTATTGCTACAAGCCCAAGTTAAACATATTTTGCTATACACTCCAATGCATGATCCAAAAATAATTCATCAGGAAAGCAAATATTGTTATTTGCCTTATGCCTTCCAACGGATCTCAACTTTTGCCATATGATGGATTTCAAATTCACTCAATTTTCATTAATTACATTGGAACTATGAGAGAGAAACTGTCATTGATTAGATGGCTTGACTTGATGAGGCATGCTACCTAAAAGCTAAAGGAAGTAAAAGCAAATCATTTTTCTTAATCAATGTATCAATATCCATTGTTTGCTTTTCTTTTTCTCTCTCTCTCTCTCTCTCTTTCACTTTCTTCATCTTATTTCGGTCATTACCCAGCAACCATGGAAGCTACACCTACCCACTGAAAAGAAGATGGAGCAAGCAACAAGACCATCTCAATGATGGCAAGAAAAAGAAAATATAAAGTATGTTGTGGCTAAGATTCTCATCACTTGTGGTATGATATTGTGAAGAGATCTTGACTACTTCATACCAAAAATGGAAGTAAAGATCTCAGCCAGCAAGGAGAAGATCCTTGGAGGGATGGCTTGTCTCTGACTCTGCTCAACCACCACAGGAAGTAGCTAGGGTGGCTACGTGATGGAAGAGGCAGAGATTGGAGCAGATGAAGCTATCATCATCATGAAGCATCAAGGGCCAGAAGTTCATCTTGGAGAGCAAGCCAAGGATGGAGCGCTCGGATTGATGAAGAGTGATGACCAAGGAAGAACTAGAGGTATTTGCATGTTGGGTTTTGCATGGGTTACCTCTTCTCTCTCTCTGGCCGAACCGGTTATGTGTGAAGGAAAAGAAGTTAAGCTTGGTTTTGTTTCAACTGTGGAGGCTTTCTTCTTCTATAAAAAAGGGTGAACAACCACCGTTTGATTCAAGGAGTTAGAAGTAAGCAGTGAGAGTGCAAGGCACATGATTCTCAGAGCTACCTAAGCTTACAGATTTTCTTCTCCTTCAATGTATTCTATTTTGTATTTTTCTGTTTAATTTTGTCATGTCTTGAGTCTCATGAAAAAAGACAAACAGTGAGGTTTGTATGAAAAAGCCATAGAGCGGAAAAAGACAGAGAGTGCAAAATTAAAAGAAAAAGCCATAGATGTCCTTAGAGTTATTTTGTACATCTGTGTTGTGTTTCATGATTCTGTGAGAATCCCCTTGTAAGTTGGGTTAGCACTTTACAGTCTGTAATCAAGAAGATTATAGTGAAATTCCATCATTGTTGTGATGGAGACTGGATTTAGGCTGCACTGCACTTAGCAGCTGAACCAGGATATATCTGGGTGTAATTCTCTCTCTCTTCTACTCCATTTCTGTTTCTACTGCACAGGAGTTAAAACCGAAAAATATCTCGTGCAAACTGACGAGACAAAAATAAAAGTCTTGTGGCTAGGGGACGAGACAAAAATCAAAAAGTCTCCTCAAAGACCAGCAAGTGAAATTAAAAGAAAAATGGGCTAAGATTCAACCCCCTTCTCTTAGCCACTGAAAACCATCAGAAACCACTCAGTTGCCTCTTTGGTTTATTAGGGTCTTTTGACACCTTTATACTTCCCATCTTTTCCCTTGCCTTTGAAGACACTCATTCCTTTCTTAGTCCGAGCAAACCTGACAACACACAAACATCACCAAATAGCACACGAGACACCCAAATATAAATATTTAACGTCTTAAATTTCATATAAAAATAAGCAAGTAGTAGTATAACTTAACTTGCCCAAAAATCCTTTTCTTCCAAGCCAAGAGCGGCTCCATAATTAAAGAACAGGTGAGCGTATGTCAGTTACCACATTCACAACAGCAGTGCTTATTATACTAATCAAATATGGATACTAACCTACGACACGTAGCGTTAATTAGAATTAAAAAAAACGCAAAAAATTAAAATTGACTCTCAATTCATGTGTGTGCAAAATTTCAGAAAGAGAAAAATGAAATCAAATGTTCATGATACTTGTCAAATCAACATGGACCTCAAATTCTTACTAATTTTATACAAATGAAATCTAGTTACTAACAACAAATAATTTTAATATGAAAAAAATAAGAAAGGCACAAAGCAAAATTTCACTCTCAAATCTTTTTTGTCCAAAATTTCATAACAAAAATAAAAAAAATGTTTATGATACCTATAAAATCAACATGGACATCATGTAGAAATAACAACCCCATTATTTACCCTAATAGAAACAAAAAACTAAAAAATAGAAGATATCAAATAAAAGCCAGCATATTAGTCCTCCCCTTTATA
Source organism: Arachis duranensis (assembly GCF_000817695.3). Taxonomy (NCBI): domain Eukaryota; kingdom Viridiplantae; phylum Streptophyta; class Magnoliopsida; order Fabales; family Fabaceae; genus Arachis; species Arachis duranensis. Next base: position 91,639,440 of record NC_029777.3, read on the forward strand.
TACATGAATTTTGTATTAAATGACTAATTTGTTATTTTAAAATTCTGAAAGACATCATATCCTTTCCTAATTTATAAACCTTAGTAATTTTTTAAATTAAAAGAAGTCCTATAGTTGCGAAACAACTTTAGATTTTTTTTACCACCATTGCATTTTTAAATGAAATTCACGGACCCTATCAGATCCACTTTCACAAACATTTTTACTGCATTACTTGAAGAAGAAGCAGAAAAGGAAAAAATGGGAGATTATGTAAAAATGTTTAACAAATTAAACTCCAAAGCTACATTCACAAACCTGAGAATTAATAAGTTGGCAATCCTATCAATTTGTTTCTCGTATGCCGTTGCATTTATTCACTCGTCTCTAACCGAATCATGTTGCCTACTAAAAATATATACAAACAATTTCAAGTGATGAAGTAGTTACCACAAGTCCACAACAAAATACTTGCCAACTAATGAAAAATAACAGTCAAGATGCATAGTATCAGCAGAAAATGAAATAAAAAGCTCTCTTGAGACAGATAACAATACAGTGAAGATGCTTGGTATAAAAAAATCATTCACATAGAATCAGGTATAATTAAATAAAGAAATAAAGAAGACAAAAAAAATAAAAACTCCAAATAATACACCAAGACCGAGAACAAAGAACAAAAAGACATTTGAGATCGTGGAATGGAAAGAATATAAAATTAAAAAATTTGGAAGCTCGTCATATAATAGGAGATATTTTAGTATTTTGAGCTCCACAAATAACCTCCAAAAAATGTCCAAAAAATGAAAAATTAAAACGAACAAAATAAATTTTCAGTTCTTTAACTCAATTGCAATAACATCCCTAGCTTAAAGGCATTCATGGTATGTATTTGGTTAGGAATTGCCTTTAATTTGAAAGCATGTCATGTGATTAAATAAGTACTACTCAATTCAAACAACTAAATGGCATGTGATAAATAAAGAACAGAATTTATTTATTCGAACAATTAAATAATGTACCTTACTTCTTCCCATAAATTTCATCTTTTGCCTATTTGGTAATGGCATGTGATAGATACGTAACATAACTTATATTAGCACATTCAGTAAAAATACCATATATCGTTTTATGGTGTTTAGTGAGATGAGAAAAAAAAATCTAAAATATCTTTTTTCCCAAATCAATGGACATTTTCTGATCAAATGAGTATATTGACATAATTACAATACAAAGTAGTAACATGAATTGGTCCCTTATGCAATGCTAAATATCTATCAACCAATTATATAAATCAACATTCTAAATCCTAGTAACAACATATGATGACATCTAAAAAGAATGATTTCAATCTCATACCCTTTGCGTGATAACAAAAGAAAATTAGAAAAACAAACTTAATAACCAACAATTCTTAATATAAGCCTACTATTTTTCTCATTTAGTAAACTTCTTTTGTTTTCTTCACAGTAGGAATGGATACATTCTCTAAACCAAAGAAAATATTTAAATGGCATAATTTTAGCATAATAATCACATTTAATTTTCATTAACTCCACAATAGCTTAAAGGATTTAATCTATTATAATCTTATTGGCCTATTAAAAAAAAAAAAGAAAAACCAAGACCTCCTAAAAAGTGAGAAAATATTTTAAATAGGTTCTAAATAAAAATCATGATGCACGCCTATATATAAATATAACGGCACAGAGGTGAAAAATAAAATGAAAAATAACAAAAAATAGAATAATATGAATGAAGAGCCATACCTAGCACTGGCACCACCGCCACTACAAAATCAGAGCGGACCATCAAAAGAAAATCGTCATCCATCATGTCTATCACTCATAACACATCAGAATAGAGGAAAATAAAATATGCATTGATAAAATAAGTACCCAAGAAGATAAAAACTAAAAGATCAGAAAAATAACAGAATAAAATAAAGGAACTCAGCGGTTGAAATTACACCATACATGCTTTTAAAGAATTTTTTTACTGTTTTAACACAATAGTTTTTTGAAATTGAATGCATAAAAAGGCATAATTCAACAGTTAGAAATATAAGAGATAAATAGCTCCAATCTGAAGCAAATGGTGAAAAAAAAAAGATAGAACAACAACACTTATTAATTATTTAGTTCAACACCGAAGAAAATGGAAGGGAAAAAAAGATCCAGACAAGGAAAAAATAAATAAATAAAAGAGAGAAAAAATAACCATAAGAAAAGAGAGGCAGATGCACAATTAGAAACCGGGTAGCAGTTTAGTCAGTATCTGATAAAGGCAATAGCTCCTCGAAGAAAGCACATGCTAGTTGGCCACTCTCGATGTATCTCTCAAAGTTTTTCAGGCATCTATTGACGTACTGACCATCGATCGGGAGCTCTAACTGGTACGCTACATTCTGTAGCATAATCGTGCACTCCTCAAATGGCATATGAAAAGTATGCGTCTCCGAACGCCATGTCTCTACGAATGCACTCACTAATGGCTCATCCAACCTAAACTAAGTCTCGTTCAGTCTCACAAGATGATATAAACCGGCCATCTATAAGTACGGTATAATCCTATCGTCTATGAGCATACCATGCTACCTTCTCATGCTAGTGATATATCGGTGGAACTACATAACAATGAAAAAATTGTTTCTAAGAATGACAACGAAACAGTTCACTAAAAAAATATTAAATAATGAATGTCCTAATAAAAAAAATGCCTTAATCCCAAACAAATTATCTTACGAGTTCAAACAAAAAAAAATCTAATTTAAATCTAAATGGACCTAACACGAAAAATTCTAATAAAACATAACTTTAGTGTAAAACATATCCATCACTATTATCAATGGCACTGTTGAGTTAAATTAAATTTTAACTAAACTAATTTTCACTACTTAATCTAACATTTATAATTTACAAATTCTAATAGATCCTCTAATCACTATTCTAACTAACAGTTATTTATAATCACTATTCTAAGCAACATTTGTAGTTTTAAAATTCTAACAAACTATTAAATCATTACTCTAACCACCATTTCTAGTTTAAAAATTCGAATTTCTAACTAACGTTTATAAACAACTACTCTAAGTAGCTTAATATTACTAACATTACTAATCTATCTTGAAAAAAAAATTATTCACTAACCTCTCGATTGATGCCACCAACAATACGGGCAACTCTGTCCAACCGATAGATACAACTCAGGTTGTCTTTCATGTAGGTAGTTTTGAAACTTGTGGTATTGTTGCCAAACTTTTTTCTCTAAGGTGCGTTTGGAGGGTGAAAAAGATCCTGAATTGTAATTCAAAACAACAAAATTCGAATTTTATATATAAGTGTAATGTTAATAAATCGAATCTAATACATTCCATTTAGCTATATCCTACAATATCTAAATCGAAACAATTTCATTCGATTTATTAGGAAGTGTAAATCGAAACCACTTGTTTCGATCTTTTATGGTATACTTTGAAGCTCATTGTTTTAAATTATTATGTACTAATCATTTCACCGTTTTTAACCTACTAAATCGAAGATATATATTTCAATTTAAAGTTTTTCCTACTAATTCGAATCTTATTAATTCGATTTACATATAAACACAAACAAAATATGCATGTAACGTTATTGCATTTAGAACTATCATGTAATAATGGTTTTCATTTCGTTTGTTTATGTATTTTACCTAATAAAATATTAAATTCTAAGAATTGTCTCCTCAAATAATTTTCATTACAATTGCATGCCACAGTGGCATATAAAGTTACACACATTCCTAGGAGGGAAAAGAAAAACAAGCACTTCTACATTTTGATAGCTACAACAACAATAACCAGAATTATATTTCTTGCAACAAGTAACCTACTTTTCTTACCATGTATTAGCAAGAGGAAGAGCCTGAATCTTCATATTGAATTTCTCCAAATCAGGTAACTCCAATGAAAGAGATACCAAAAAGAATAAATAAATAATTAAAATACTGCGGTAGCAGCATCCTTTAAAGGAATCCTTGATGATCAAAATTCAGCGTAACATCTGAAACTAGAATTCTTTTCCAGTGCCAAATTGATTTCCATGGCCACTTGGCAAAGAGTCAAGAACAAACAGCACTCGTAGCTAACCTCATCGCCGCTATTCGGATCATCATGTATTCAACATTCTGATCGTCCTTAATTTGTTTCGATTTCTTGTAGCAGCGTAGTCAGTAATGCAATACAATCTCAGTTAGTTCCATTTGTCGCTCTCGATGCAGCATATCCATTGAAACAATGTATACTTGTGAATTAAGCTGTAATTCAAGTTTCCAAACTCCACCATGCTGGCAGAACTGGTCGATAAAAAAAATTCTAGTATTTTATGAGGGCAGGTAGTGAAGCATGAAGTTCAGCCAAGCATTGAAAAAGCCAATTGAGGAGTTGTTCTTTTGGTAGCTCTAAGAGAAGCTCGGCCTGCACGAAGTAAAATCGTTAAGAAATCTGAACTTGTTTAATCCACAGAAAATTTCCGGCTGCAGTAAGTATATAACAACAACAGCAACAACAAAATGCAAAGATTCGCAATTAATGATCGACATTATATTCAGGAAACTATTGGATTTGGATCAAGCTCCTCTAAAGTCAGGAGATTGGTGAATTAGTAAAGTGAGAAGTAAATCACTTTTAAATTAAGATTGTGGAGTTCACAATTGATGGAAGTTATAAATTCAATAGTAACTAACCCTTTACTTTATCACTTTACCAACCTCCTTACAGAAAGGATGATTAACAAATGTAATCGAATTAGAGCAAATGATAAATCAAGAAAAATTACCTTGATTTGGTCACCTTCAAGAACCAATGAATTTTTTAGTGTTTCTGATGCCATTGACTCTATCATAATTTTGAATACCTTTTTATTTATATTTGTTTTCATTATGATAGTCTTCCCTGAAGAGTAGATTCCAGATATTCCCATATCAGCAGCCATTCTCCTCACATAAAGCTTCTTCAACAAAATCTCCATGGACTGAGGCTCTTTGCCAAATTGGCGGCGCAGACTCTCCGTAAATTGCACAAGACTCCATATGTCGTTCTCCGCAACTCTCTCAGCTTCATTTATTATTTGCATGGGGTTGTCCAAATAATTTATGTATTCAGATGGGAGATGCGGATTGATGTTCAAGTCTACCTGAAATACATAAGTATAAAGTGCAGAAGGAAATTGGAGAATCTATTACATGAACCATTCAATTCATACGCATAAAAAAACAGATTCATGTGTGTTTTGGATCCTTTTTACTATTTTAAACTAGGCTCTGAAGTGTTTGTATTCAGAAATTATATTTAGATCCAACACATTTACCAATAATTATTCTCCCCCATGAAAATTAAAAAAGAAAAGTCATAATTGGTGTCAACTAGAATAGCTTTATTGTCTGGTTCAAGGAAAATCTTCGAATGCAAATTATTTTAGGCATTTTCATTTTCCTGTTTCACCTCCACCAGGAGAAAACAATGTTCATCTGTCAGATTTGATTTGTGGAACCATATTTTTAGTCTGCATTCCGATAAACATGCACCAAGTGTCAATCTATGAACTTATATCTTTACTGTATCCTACATTATTTACACTGTGAGTGAGTATTTATTTTCAACTAGGATCAGTGGCAGATGGTGAAAAATAGATCACAGAATCAAAGTTAACCTTGGACAAGCTCTCAAAGAGCATCTCAAAGAATAGATCAATGCCGACATTTCCGACATCTCCTGTTTGTTGTTCACCAAATATTGTACCAAAACCTCTTATAGCCATGTCTCGCTCGGCTAGTTGGAATCCTTGACCAAGCTCATGGCATTCTTCAAGAGCTGCAAGCCTCTCCTATGGGACATCACTAAGCAGAATGTTAAATTTAGGTAATATTTAAGCAATTGGTTTTCTATATTACAAGCGGAAGATTCAATCAAGTTTATGAGTAAAAATAAAAGGTAAAAATTGATCACAAACATACCAGTGCTTGGTCAGAGAGCATACTTTTATCAGGGTAAAATAAGTGTGCATGTGCTTCCTTATCGGCTCGCCCAACCCTTCCACGTAACTAATAGCATTGCAGAGATGATAGCATTATGGATGTTAGTTAAACAGAAATAGAGAAATCGGATTAATATCACTTGCTCCAACCATAAAATGCATATATCAAAAACATAATGACAATAACAAGTTCTGAACAATGCTTGGAGTCAAAGAGTAAAGACATGACATATGAAACATGTGAACAAACAAACAAAAGAAGATGGAATTAGGAAACAGAAAACCTGGTACAACTGTGCGAGTCCAAATTGTTGAACATCTTGAATGATAATGGTATTTGCATTTTGAATATCAAGCCCACTTTCTACTATATTTGTGCAGATAAGGATTTTTGTTTCGCCTGAAGCAAATCTATCCATGGTATCCTCTAACTGCCTTGAGTATTGCTACACCAGAAAGAATATGAAATTTACAAAATTAATGCTGAAACATCTGTGAATTGAGTATGTATATAATGCATGTGTATTCTGTTGTTACAAGATAATCAATTCTAAAGCTCTAGACGATCACATGTATTTTTCATCTAAAGAAAAATAACTCTGTGAACTGAGTTTGTATCAGAGTAATTAAAAAAGCTCTTCTTGTCATATATTACTGCTTATGGAAGAAGAAAGCAGAGAAAGAATGGAGGACATACATGTAGCAAATCCTTGAGGTTCTTCTACCCTCTCAGGCTCTCAGGTAGTTATTATATTTTCATTGCCTACTATATGCAAAACCTTTGTTCATTAAAATTTCGACTTCATTATTCTGTTAGTTCTTATAGTTTAACCAAATTTTTAATTAGATCCTTATAATTTAGAAGTTTGTAATTGAGCCTTTATGTTAGATAAAAATTCTCAATAAGCTTTTTGCAAAAAAATATGAAATATTCTTTGGAATAGTCATTTTTGTGTTTGATGTAAGATGAACGGTGGAATATTCTAAAAGCGAATATTCTAGGATTATTGCATTTTTCTATGAAAGATAAATACTAGTAAGGACCTAATTAGAAATGTTTAGCTAGTATAGAGACTCAATTACAAAGTTTTAAACTATAAGGACCTAACTAAAAATTTAATAAAACTATAAGACCGATAGAATAATTAAACTCAACATTTCTCTTTCGTGTGATATGCGACAGTAGACCCAAAAAAGAAGCAACTACCTTCCCATGGGCAATGGCTATTTCAACATCTGGGAATGACTCTTGAAGAAAATACATTACTTCTTCAAGTCCTGTAAGGCAAATAGTTGAGAAGAAAACAGTCAACATGGAAATATATGTAAATTAGCAAATATATGTCAACAGCACCACCATGCACCATGATGCATAATTTCCCTTTTATGTCCATGATTGTCGTCTCAAATTAAAATTCATAAGCTTATCTTTCTTTAATATATTCAAAGTAAATTTACTGTTATGGTAACTACTCTTCAACTTAAGTCAAAGAAATGAAAAAAACTTGACATTATGAAATAAATGAAAAATTATTACATGAGAATCACCTTTAATACGTGGCAGAACATAAAAAACTTGACCGCCACGGCCGAGCTCATACTTGATGGCCGATATTACTCTATCCTTACTGAATGCAGAAAGGTGAGTCTTGATGGGAACTCTTTCTGGAGGTGGGGTCGTAATTAAACTGAAATGGAAATTAACAAACGAAATTACCATAGCATACTTTGTGCTTGGATTAGTTGGCCTTAACTGATCTTCTTCTTTTGATTAGTGCAAGTTTAATGAAAAATGCTAATATTGCAAGAAATGAAGTGCTAGGTAATATAGAAGCAGAAGACAAAGAAGGTGAAAATAAAATTGTTAAAGCTAGTTACCTAGCATCACGAAACCCTGTCAAGGCTAAATAGAGAGTTCTCGGGATAGGGGTTGCCGATAGCGTAAGTACGTCCACCGAAGTTTTAAAAGAAGCAATCCTCTCCTTCTGTTTGACACCAAACCTCTGCAATGCATAATTCATTACTTAGTAGAGAAAAGCAATAGGACTGTAGTTGCAAGGGAAACAACTATTGCCAAGAATTGGCAAACCTGTTCCTCATCGATCACGAGCAGGCCAAGTTTGTTATATACAACACGATCTCCAAGAAGCGAGTGAGTTCCAACAACAATGTCCAGGTCACCATTCTTAATCTTGTCCAATTGTGCTTCTTTCTCTGCTCTGGTCTGCAAGTAGTGATAAATCACATAGTCTAAAATTGATAGACATGTTCCTAATTATTCATACATATCCACCAAGATGATAACATTTTCCCTTGATGCCGCTCATATTTCTTGAACTTAATAATTGGCTAAATATCAATTCCTACAATGTACTTATGCCATCAATTTTAAAGAAAAGCTAGATTAATATATATAAAAAATGAGGAAGCAAGACATATCCAGACTAGAAGTCATGATGCCATGCACCACTTGATTAAGTATATATGTAGCTGAAGTACATCATGTATTTTCATATAATAGCCATGAAAATGGAAATGAAAGAAAATTTTAATATAATTGAACACTGAGCGTAAAATAACACCCTTTATAAATGGAGATGCCAAACCAGAAGAAGGAATCGTTTCCATAAAAAAAAATGAGTAGGCAACGAAATATATATCCAGCGAGCAAAATAAAGAATATATCATTTAAAGTCAGAAACTTCCAATTTGATGCACTGATAGGGTTCTTCACATAAAAGAGCTACTGAAAAGACATCACGTTTATCCAATAAGTGGAAACTGTGTTGTTAGTGCAGGGAAGTGTTACTTCAACCAAAAACTGACATGTATTCAGTTTAGCTCATGATTATAGTTTATGGATATTTTGACTTAGCATTAGAGAGAGTTCTTAACAAACTCAACTGGATGAAAGCATACTGTTATTCTTATTTGACTACGAAATAAGTTAAACTATAATCTCCATACTTAATAAAATTAGATATATTTGAGTATTTAACTATAATAAAAATGGGAAAAAGAGAAAACTCAGCCATACCTGAAACCTGCTTAGTAGTCCAACTTTGAGATCAGGATATACAGAAAAGCGTTCAGATATAACATCAAAATGTTGTTTTGCTAGAACTCTAGTTGGTGCTAGAATCATTGCTTGCTTTTTTGCTGACACAACACAGTGGATAGCACGTAGTGCAACCTCAGTTTTGCCAAAACCAACATCTCCACAAATTAATCTGTCCATTGGAGTTTCTCGCTCTGTCAAATCCCTCTCAACATCAATAAAAGCCTGGACAGATAGAAAGGTACATATTTGGAAGAGATGGAAATAACTCATAAGCATCAAATAAACATGTCATATTGAATAAATGTGAATATGTATATGTCTAAATTCTGATTTATCGTGAATGCCTTAGAACATAACATGTAATTATTTAAAAATTTTAAATAACATTAAAATTAGAATATAAAATCATAATTAACAATTCCCCTTCCATCTAAACACATAGCATTTACTAAGATGTCACCTGTTGTTGATCAGGTGTAGGCTTATAAGGAAATTGAGCAGCAAATTCAGTCATGGCAGGACTTTTCGAGTAAGGCGGTCTTCTCTGTTTGAGCCTATGTAGATAGAGCTCCATCAAGTCAACGACCATTTTCTGTATCGCAACCTTCCCCTTAATCTTTCTTTTCTCCCAACTACTAATATCATTTAACTTGCTCAATGTCCGAGGTCTTTTGTTCTCGTTTGGACTGCCAAGGCACACCAAAGTTTAACACGATCATGACCAAATCAAAACAATTCTCCAAACACAATTGACTACTAGCTAAACAAAATACTAGCTTCTCTAAAGTGCCTTAACAGGGTAAAGTGTTTGCATCAAAAGAAATTATGGCACACTTATGGTTCTTGTATCATGCAAAATTCTCAATCTCAACCATCAATTTTTTCATCGACGACCATGATTGTGCAATATCTCTCTATTGAAATGTCTAGCTAACTGACTTGTTCTATATATATGAATTACATTACAATAACAAAAAAGGTAAGAGTAAGAGGGCAAGGAAAACTCACAGACTATATCTATAGAGCATTTTCGATGCCTGCTTAAGAGGAAGCTTCGCCATCCCATCAGCATACTCGATGAAAACATATTCAGTAGGTTCTGTAGAATTCTTTGGAACATCCAACCTGATCCCAACAAACCTCCCAATGCCAACCTTCTTGTGAACAACATAGTCACCGGATTGAAGCGTATAAGGGTCAACCTTGTAGCTGAAGGTACCATCTTTCCCTTCCTTCCTCTCACCCTTCAGTTTCTGCAACCCCTTCTGCTGCTGCTGCTTCACCATCTGTATGTACCTATATTACACAAATACCTCATTTTCACTCATGTTTGCTAACCGTGTATATATATATACGTATGATTTAGCAAATACTGTAATCTTAAATTCCTTAAGTTCATGGCTGATTCATATTGTACTCAATACTTATTTGTGAAGCATAGTATGTACCTATCAGCCTCCTCTGAGTCCATAACAGTTCTTGAAACCTCCCTGCTGCCATAGTCGCGACGAATTCTCTCGTTGAGCAAGGCAATTGGGTCATTCTCAAGCTCATTCTTTTTCTCTGTTCTGTTCCCCAATTTGGAAGGGGAAGAAGGGGCATAGACCCCTTGCGTATAGAATGCATTGGTGGGAAAAAGAAGTACGTTTTTCTTCTTGATGTGAAGGGCTATAGGGTATAAAGGGTGAGGGAGGATGAAGAGTTTCCAAGTTTTGGGGGAAGAAGTGAGCTTGGAGATAAGGGGTGTGGAAAAGTGTGGAGCTGGAAGGAGTGAAGCCATGGAAAGAGGAGAGTGGTGTGTGGTTTTCAGAGGGAAGAATGGAAATGGGTCATTGGAAAAGTTTGAATCTTTGTGAAGAATGCGTATTTTGAGAAGATAGAATCAAATTCAGAGATGAATGTTGGAGGTTTTGGAGGGGTTTTGCCCAAACAGGGAACAAATATCTTATATCATCATAACTCAACTTCCAGCTTTAATATCAAAAATATTTTGTCAAATTAATTTTTCTGGGGTTGAGATAAGACATAAGAGGCTGTGCAGGATATTTTTTTTCTTTTCTTTTATTTATTTACTTATTTTATATATTTTAATGGGCCTGCGGTTTTGGTTCCTCTTTCAGAAAGTAGAAACAAAAAAGAAACGAATTACTAGTTTCAAGACCAAAAAATAAAAAGAAAAGGGAAATAAGAGGGATATCTTCGAATTCCAATTCCTCCTTTGAGCGGAGGCCCGAGGAACTATCACTTTGTATCAGGCATGCAATAAATTAACATTTTCTTTAGTAATTGTGCAGAGCTCTTAGGTTGGATTAGCCAACCATCAATGCTTTCACAGGGCTATCCTTGAGCACTCTCTAAATGTACCATCGCCCTGTGTTATGCTGGCTTTAGAGGAATAACTTATTTTCAGGCCGTTCTTTCGTAAAAGAGAATAGCTATCTATAAGCATAAGCATGTTGGCTGAAGCCACTCAACGTAGGTTCTTTCCATCAGAACCTTCCTAACCATGATATCCACTGGTTCGTTCACAGAGCAAGACACCAAAGTAAAGCAAAACTGCCAGTCCAGTCTCAGAGCGATCTTGAGAAGAAAGCCCCTCTATGTGGTGTTGTGGAACAATTTTGCTAGATCAAAGATTGCGAGCTTCTGCGCAATAAACACCCCGATAACCACACTCCCAAGCTAGTTGCAAACTGCAACAAATAGTCAGCAGCTCTGCATGAAGAGGCCGATGATGCAGACAAGTTCCGGAGCAGCTCTTCACCCAGCTGCCGTCTGCATTGCGAATGACGGTGCCAAAGGCAGACTGTTGAGTGATGGCTCATAAGCTGGCCATGCTGCAGTAGAGCCTGGAATTCCAAGGCTGAGAAGCGAGCATAATGGGACAGCAAGAGAAGGGGCCAGTGATCATCAGTTTATGCCCATTCCAAATACACCGCAACGCCGGAACAATGAGGGTAGGGTTAGTATTACCAGAATCTCTTTTGATCCAGGCCCCTCAGCATTATCACAACTATTGGGGTAAACGCCAGAAGCACTAAGATTGTGGATTTGTGGAAGAAATGGAAGAGAGCAGTTCGAGGAAAAGTGCCCTTTGGTATGTGCTAATTGGACATAATTTAGGTGCGCAAATAACACTTTTACTAAATAAATAATCAGAAGGAAAGGAGAAAGATCATTTCTAAAGTTGAGTCTTCTAATACTCACCCCAAAAAAAAAAAAACTTCTATTACAAAATTATTGCAACTATATAATATAATTACACATTAGGAGAGCAGCATAAACCTTACAAGCGTTTTTCTCAGAGAGACCCTCCTCTGCCATACTCATTTTTCCATGAGCGAGGCAATAAAAATAACACCTATAGCCTGGAGCATAGATTCTATACAGCCAGGAAGAAGTTGTAAATCAAATTTTACCAAGAAACTAAACATAATATATCATTCCAACTTCAATGAGACTGATGTGAGGAATGTTAAGAGCCACAGCAGGACCCCTGCAATTCTTGCGTAGAAATGAGTAACCGATATCAATCACAAGCTTCTTCAAGAATGAGGATGATTTCCTAGCCTTAACATATGAGTGCCCCAATACATAAGCAACCCCAGCTTCCTTAGCTTGAATCAAATCCACAAGTTCTTCCCTAACTGCAGGATCCATACCAGGATTGTTTGGTAGCTGAAATCTTACTCGACGCCTTCTAACTTGTGGACTTTCATCATCATAAACCGATTGCAAGCTGCGAAGGGTTACAGATTTACTGCTGGGGATGGAGCTGTCCACACCAATTTCCTCAATCTCGGAAACTATTAAGCTTGCAGTGGATTCTAAAGTTCTGGTACTTATAACAGCCATCCTCCCATCGAGCGAAGAGCTTTCAGAACTTGAGTACTGTGGTTCTTCTGCTTCCCTCTGTATAAACTCTGCTATACTCTGTATTAGATGGTTCTCGAAGTCTCCATCGTCCCTTTGAATGTCCTTGTACCCATATCTGACAATGCACCTGTACATTCGATAAGGTCTTGGACAAACTCGACCAATAAGGAATCTTTCTTCTGGGGAGACATATGGAACAGGGACTGATTTCACACAGACAAAAACTAACACCTTGTGAAAGGCAGGAAGATTCGTTACAAAATGGGAAAATATTGAAGGAACTCCAGTTGCTAGTTCTGAGTAGATGAGACCTATTCCTGGGACTCGAACAATGCCAAGGCTTGGGCCCAAACCCAGTAACCACTTCAATGAAACTTTGTTGTGCAGATCATAGCTGTACTTCCTTCGAGTACCATAATGCCATACATACATAACAACCATGAAGATGCAGGATAAGACAAGAGGAACCCATCCTCCCTGAGGCACTTTCATGAATGCTGCTGATAGATAGGTGCCCTCTATCACCCAAAAGAATAAAAGGAATGCTATAGCAATCACAACACTTTTTTGCCAGACAAAGATTGCGACCAGAGTCATCAGAAAGGTCGTCACAAACATTACAGTCATACATGCGAGTCCTGTAAATCAATGCCATGAATTAAATTCAAAACGAAAAAAACCGACATTCAAACTGTAATTTGCAACAACATTGTTAGCAGAAACTCCTAAATTCAAGGTAGCAGAGCAGGAATTGTAACACATCAAACTAGAAAACAGAAAAAAAAATAAAGGGCTGGGATATTAACCATACTATCATTATTTTCACATCCACAAGCCAGTAATTATTGTATTGTTGTTCCTTCATAACAACTATTAGGACTTTGACTAATTGAACTATCAATCCAAACATATAATCAGAGGAAAACAATGATCTGAAGCAAATGAACAGAAAATTACCATACTCACAAGGAAAAAGATCCTCTAAGATGAGGATTTCGGTAAAGTGAAAAAGTGACAAATGTCTGTGTGTGTGTGTGTGTGTGTGTGGTTGTGGGAGGGGGGTGGGGGGTGGGGGGGTGTACGCTTTTTTGAGCAGGGAACCTTATATTACCGTAAGCATTTCCAATTATAGTTGTGTCTTGAAATCCAATGGTTATTGCAAGAGTCAGGATCATGAGTATCCAGTTTATCTCTGGGATGTAGATTTGCCCATATATATGTTTTGAAGTGTGGACAACTTTAACTCGTGGAAAGCAGCCAAGTGCATGACACTGCTTGATGATAGAGAAAGTTGCGGTTATAACAGCTTGACTCCCAACAATAGCAGCAAGGGTGGCAACAACAAAAACAGGCCAAAATACAGGTTCTGCAGGAGAAGCAAAAAAATTAGCAATTGCACTAAATTACTGAATTCTCAAAGCAGTATTAACGAATGAGAGTAATGAATGGACCAACCAGGTATTGAATCATAAAAACTGTTATGAATAGATTGAAGGTTCTTAGACAAGAAAGCAGCTTGGCCCATATACTGTACCACCAAACAAGGGTATATAACAAACGCAAATGCAATCTGCAAAAGGGAGGAAAATATTAAGGAATCTCTTGACAATTGAGCATGTACTACTTATTGTTGCTTTCCCAGAAAATAGTAGTAATTTGTAAAACTAAGATCAATTTGATTAT